>NC_041395.2:51375417-51685577 GCF_900747795.2 Erpetoichthys calabaricus | reverse complement strand
CAAAGGAGCTACATAATATTAGATAAGGTTTAGCCAGGAGTGACTAATTTTTTTGCCTGGTAAGCTTACACATATGTATATAGATAGTACATAAAAATCTTTTTCTTTAAGAGAGTTTGTGAGTCTCCTAATAATAATAATCCAAATAAATTTTACTATAAAGTACTGTAACTGAAGCCTTCATGAACACTATAACAGATACGCTAGCTGTGAAAGTCACCAGATGAAATGCTGATGTTTTCCACAACAACATGAGCCCTTTATTCCAGCCAAGCCCACTTACTGCCATGTACATCTGAATCAAGTGCTAATATGCTCAGGTCCCCGAGAGAGGGTGCTTCTGGAAACTTTACCCATTCACATAAAGTTAGACCCATTAGTTAGAATAAACAAGCAGCACTACATATGGACTAACAGAAAATTGATTAAGCCCTTGGAAATAAAACATTTTTGTCTAATGTTTCCAATAAAAAAAATAAAAAGCAGAATTGAATAACACGATAAGGAACATGTTGACTCTATTCACATTTGGTAGCAGGACTTGAAACCGGAGGACTGAATTCCAACACCCGTAATCATTAGCAAGCAATAAAATGCCACATTTTTCATATGAACTGCTTTCTTTTAACCCTTACACTCGTAAAAAAAAAAGAAAAAGAAAAAAGAAACGGCAGCATGTGGGAAATATTTGAGCAAAGGGTTGTAATAAACCTCAGCAGACTGAAGGTCTCTCGTTGATGGGTGAACTTTTTTCTTTCCCCACAAATGAAGTCTGCAGGGATTTTCTTTTATTTCAGATTGCATATTTCCTCAGTAATTACCCTGTCACCCAAAACTCCAGATTTTTTCCATATACTATAGCCAGGCTTATTTTTGAAGGTGGTGCTGATGCTGGTGATGGGGCCAAGGCAGAGGAGAGGAACATCTCTTAATTTTTTAACGTTCATTAGTGAGGAAATGAGAGATGGTTTTGGAGCTGTAGCTTTATCCCACATCTATAGTGGACAAGAAGAAGACAGATGCAGTAGTCAAGGTCACCAAGGCCAACCAAGTGCTGGAAACAGTGTGCTTTGTAACATATCCAGTTCAGGGTCATAGAAATCATTGAATTATAAAATGAAGCAGACAGTTTAGTAAATCTAGTAAAACTTCATTCTTTAATACTAAAAATGTCTATCTAAATATATGATGTCAGAGGGCCACCTTCCATGCTCATCAAAGTTACCACTCCAGGGCATGAGGGGGTGCTGTTGCTGATGGTATTGTCACCCACAACCCAGAGAAACCACCCATTGAGGGCAACTGACTCCACCCCTCCTGGTCTAGAGACTATACTGTAAAACCGAGATACTCCTGATAGGGATCTTCTCATTGCCATGGTTGCCAGATGTGCAGTTTTTCACACCATATTGGGCTATTTTTAAAAGTACTGTGTGGGGAAAAATGTTTGATTTGGTGGTGTGTTTTTTTGGGGCTATTTCCAAAGGGTAAGTGCGGACTCCCAAATGGAAAAACACTAAGAGGGAACCCAACGTCAACAATGGCAGAACTCCAAAGGGGCCCCAACCCAGATGTCGACAGCACCAAAATTCTCCCCAGTCGTCAACAGCATCATTCATTGGGATGGTCCACAGTACATTAGGTGGGTTTTCAAATGTCATTGGGCTGGGAATATCTCAAGAACCTGGCAACACTATTTATTCTGGGAAGAGCAGACGGCAGGACGGAGCTTCTACCTGATACTGTGACCACTCTTCAGAGCCTTGATTCATCTACCAGCAATAGTTGGCGATGTTGCCTGTTTCTGTTCTTATTATTTACGCCAAGTACCAGGTTATTTTCGGGGCTTGTCAGTTGACCCAGTTAATTCCCCAACATTTCATTGGTGGAACGTCTGTGTTCCTTTGGTCAACGACAATATATAACATATTCCTCTCATTCTTCCTTTGGAGAGCTGATGATTGACAGCTAGAACACCAATGACATTACTTCTGGTGCCCATTCACCTGAGCCCACCTCTTCCTGCTGGGGGAATCTGAAAGCCAGAAGCTCCTTCATGTCTGGCAGTTCTTTTTGAACATCTGCAGAGACGGCTCCACAATAATTGCTTGTTTTTTTTTTTGACTTTCAAATTATACGGAGTGACTATCTTGGCACCCCAAATCTTTATCTTTAACAATAAACATGTATATATTTATATATAGATTGTCATCCCTAATCCAAAATGCCTGGGACCAGAAGCATTTCAAATGTTAGATATTTTTGAAGTTTGGAATATATTCATATACATAATGAGATATCATACCTTCAGAGCCTATGTTTCCTTTAAGCAGCACTTTTGAACAGCTGTGTAGGTGTTATGGGGTCACTCACTACCCCTCCGGTGCAGCACAGTTATAATCGCATCTTTCATCCTTTGGTAATGCAAACTCCACCAGGGAGTGACCCGCTTGCTGTTTGAGTGTTGGTGCTTCATGGTGATTAATATGTATGTGCACATACACACACACATACACTCACACACGCACACACATATGTATACTGTACATGTATATAATTATAATAGAGAGCGACACAGTGGTTAGTGCAGCTGCCCCCAAGCTCCCAATCCCAATTTGGTTACTGTCTGTGGAGTCAGCATTTTTACTCCATGCCCATGTAGGTGTTCTCCAACATTCCAATTTCTTTAATTTGACTCTGCATGCAGGGCAGTGTGCCCCCCTCTGAAGTGCCATTTCTCAGGATAGACCTCAGTTCCCATCTACCCTCTTGTTGAAAAAGCAGATTTACAGAATGGATGGATTGCTACTGCCTTAGAGACTCGATCTCTGCTGAAGTTTCTAAAGCCTGTCCTGCCATGAACACTCGACTTTTAACCTTTGACCTGAAGGGCCAGCACTAATTCTCTGTCAATAGTTTCAGCCCCTCTGATTTCCTTGGCACAAACCGTGAGAACATTCCCCTGGGTTGCCATGAAGAAACGGACTGCTGGGTGTCTTCATGTCTGGCCTTTAGGTGCCCCAAGCCTCTCCGCTGCTGTTCTAGCCCACCCAGCTGGCAGTCTCAGTCACTTCCCAAAGTTACATCAACTCATGAACTTAACAAAAAACACCTGGAGGCAAGCCTGGCTAAGTAGCATGCAAACACTCACTTCCTCAACTACACAGGGGAAGCCGCCTGAGAACAGCTGGCCAGATGCTACTGTTTTTCATTCATACTAGTTATCTGCTAGTGAAAGCTCCCACCGGCAATAGGGCGGCACTCTCAGGGCATGCTGAAATGAAGGCTTCACTCTCAAGGCTGCACTGAAATTATAAACCAACAGAAGTAACAGACAAACTCAAGCTCAGAAGATGGGTATTTTGCAGGGTGTAAAACTGAAAGACATGTTGAGTAGTTTGTATGTCCTTGTACAAGTTTAAATTAAAGAGTGATAAATGATACGGGGTGGCATAGTGGTAGGCACTGCTACCTCAAGGATCCAGCATCCATCATTTAAATGCTGTGCCTAATTGAGTCTATGAGAGGCTTTCATTTCATCCCTGTGTCTGTGCGAGTTTTCATCCCACATTCCCAAAGACATGTTCCAGCTCCCTGTAACCTTGATTTGGGTGAAGCCTACTTGATAATATTATTTTAATAACATTTTTGAATATAGTCATTGATAGACAAGTTCAAGAAACACACACGCAAAATGGTGAAAAATAGTGAAATGCGGCCCAATCGGGAAGGCAGAGGACACCAGGAGGAGCACACGGTCTTTTATAAATAATGTTGATGCCCCTGTTTCCACACTCACTTTACCCCATGCTACATAGTCAGTCCAGCAAATGGTGTAATTTAGGAGCTAGCCCTGGACTGGATGCCACCTCATTAAAGGATACACTCATGGAAGTCAGCACAAATGGAACAAAAATAACACAACACATGGATTTGAACCCCACACAGGGGAGGAAGCCTGGCTGAAATATAATTATGTGTCAATAGTTGTCTGTGTGAAGAAAAAATTCCTAACATTTGTGCAAAATTTACCCTTAATGAGACTCCAATTGTGCCCTATGTTCTTGTTGAAATCATTTTAAACTAACAGTCTGGATTCACTGTACTAATTCCTTTCATAATTTAAAAAACTTCAATCATGTCATCTCTTAATCTCCATTTGCTTAAACTAAAATTACACTGTAGTATCGGTTTAATCATGGCCTTAAAATCCCATCTCACTTTATGAAGTGTTGCAACTTATAATTACACAATTCAATTGTGGCCTCGTCCCTCAGAAACATTTGGGGGTTCATTTTGACATGATTGGCAGACTACCTTGCAAACAATATGGCCGTATCCATGCAAACACAGTCAAAAAATTTGGACGTAAGCATCCAGACTATTCTATAACATTTCAGTAATTATTGACCTCTCTGATGTTCATCTTTCTGATCATAAAATAGGCCATAACGATAGTAATCATTGAAAAGAATTCATAATTACCGTATATTGATGTTGGTGTCCCAAATCTGCATAACAGTGGATGGGGAATAAACATTTCTTCAACAATATTTTTTCTCATTTCATTTCATATATTAATGTGTTGATCTTCAATAGCACATTTTTCTTAAAGGTGGAGCTCAGTTCTTGTAAGGTTACACATATAAATCCTATATAGAAATGACTGGCTTTATATTTTATGTGTATCTTGTGACAGTTGAAAAATGTAAAAGTAAATTGTGGAGGCAAATAAATGTGATGTCTATCAGGCTGACTAAAGTGCAGAGCTAACGTTGACGTGGCTCTGTTCCAGAACTAGAACAGCTTTTTGCATGACTGATGAAAGAAGTTCCAAGTGCTTCACCTGCTAATGGAGTGCAGCTTGACAAGGGAGGTTCCATACTGTCCTGGGTCTCATTGTCATTCCTTTTGCTTTCACATAGTTTATTTTTCTTGTTTAGCTGCACTTTGTTCCCAATTGACTCCTGACATCCTTGCTTTACCTCCTCATGCTCTAGGCTATGCTGTCAAAGAAGGATATAAATTCAGCCAATGACTTTAACTGCAACTGCAAGCCAATGAACCTCATTTCACAAAGAAAGCCAAGTGGCTTAGTCAGTAAACAGGCTAAACTTGGAAGTCCACAACTTCTAAGTTCTGATTCTCGTTATGTAGCTGAGTGAAGCTACCCTTATAACTTAGACAATCAGTGAGTTTATATGAACGGTGTGGACTATGGCCAGCAGCTTATCCCGGCCAATACCCCCAAGCCGCCAGGTGAAGTCCTCCCTGCGACATAGAGATGCCCCGAATTCCAGCAGGACATCATGGGCCTTGGAGTTTCCCTTCACAGCCCTGCTGGATACCATGGGGGCTGCCAGGGGTTTCTGTAGGGAGGCCCAGGGACTGCTATTTACCCTATAACCTGGAAGTACATCTTAGTCACAGCGACAGAAGAAATGACGTACTTCCGGGATGAAGAGTTTTCATCTGACCCGGAAGTGTTAAGAATCACATGGACTGAGGGATCAGAAGCACTTCTGGGTCAAGGACAATGGGAAACCCCAGCAGTCTGAGCCGAGTTGGGAGGAAGGGTGACTGAGCTGCTGGGAGTGGAGGATTGTATTTGATTATTGATTTATTATTAGAGTATTGTGGAGTGGGGGTGCTTTGTGCACATTTATTACAATAAATTTAAATATTTGGATTATTACCTGGTGTCTGACGTATTGTCTGAGGGTTCAACGGGGCGCTATAGAGCGCTTTATGTCACAACGAACATAATCGGGTTAAGGTGCATTTCTCGGTTAAGGCTGAAACCTAGTTTCTCAATAATCTGTGTCTACATGAGCAAATTATCTTCTGGGTTTCTCCTTTGGTTTAAACATCATCATTGGCCACTGTGGATTCAAAAATGAGCATAACGCCTGTGATTATTTTCATGTGCTTTATAAATATGTTCAGTCAAACTGACACTTTATTTATAGGTTTCTGTTACTGGATTGCATGCAGCAAACTCCCTTTTGCTTGGCTGTGTGACTGAGCCCTGGTAAATCCAGCATACCACTATGTGTATTTCTTGCCTTACACCCACTACTGCTGGAATAATAATACTTGTTACTTTATAAAGTAATCAGACTACTTAAGGCACATTACTTTTAACGTGTTACCCTACTGCTCTCAAGATTCTGCTGCTGAGTTTAGCACCGTACGTTCAGCTTATCAACATTAATGTAGTGATTTCTGAAATATTGAGTTTCACGTAGGCGCGTCCGAGAGTCCTTAGACAAGCTTGACTGAGGTAAGCAGTACCACTTTGGGATGAGAGGGGGTGCTGTCGCTAACAGTATCCTGTCTTTTCTCCAAAGGCCAGAGGAGACGGCCAGTCAGGGCACTCCTGGTCAACTGTGACTTCTATATTGAGTCCCGCACCTTTTGGCTGTGGCACGGAAAGACAGAGAGAGAGCGGAAAGTGAGAAAGCCTGCAAGACTGACTTTAAGTTGGGGTCTTTTCAGTTGTGCAGTTTTGCCTTTTTATTTGTGTATAATTAAACGGAGTTACCGGGGTGGTACCCCAACATTTCTCCCAGCTTCTGACTGCTTCCTCGCCACTGGCTGCACAAGACAGATTATTTCATCCAGGAGAAGGAATAATTTGATCGCCCAAATATTTGCCTCTGGAAATGCATTTTGTGGATGCTTCTTATAGCGTGTTCAAAGCAAACGGCAGACAGAGCGCAAAGGACACGTGCAGACTGCAAAACCTAGTTAAGGGTTTGCATGGCTTTATAATCTGGTTAACGGTGAAGAAGCCTAACTCTGTTAACCAGATTTCCAGAGGCGAATAATATAATTTCTATAATTGGAGTAAGGGTTTACATGATATTTTAGAAGTCGGTTTCTGGGAATAAACAGGTTATTGAAGTACATGTAAACACTCGAAGTGTAAACTAATAGAGATAAGCTTCATTTCAGTGTGTTTGCCTTGCATCCCACTGGCCATTAATAAAATCCTCACCTACCCCAGGTGTGGCCAACCATAATATGTTTGTGTGTCTTTTGTTGTCTAAGCGTTTAAATGTCTGCTGATCACACAGAGTTTTGTGCTTATAATGTCATCAAACTGGGTGGCTAAAGGCTAGAAGTGTTTCAGTTGGATTATGTGGTTGAGTTGCTATCCTGATATGATTTTTTGAGGTCACCTCCTTTAACACACTTGCAGCATCTTCAAACTGTGAACAGGAGAGCAACCAGGAACATCCCAGAACTTAAGGACATGTCCTAATTCTGGCAGGTTCAGAGAATTAACTTTGTTTAGTTTCGAGGGTTGAAGACTTTGTGGGGACCTAATCCAGATCTTCAAATTCCTCAAAGGCGTTGATAAAGCAGATGTAGCAGAATTGTTTAAAGTGAACAATGAATCAGGTGCTCGAGGACAGCAGTGGAAATTAAGGGGAGATGCATTTTGAAGTGAAGCCAGGAAGCACTTCTTTACTGAAAGAGTTGTGGGACCTGAACAAACTACTGAAACATGGAGTTGAAGCAGAAGCCTTGACAACCTTTAAGAAGCATCTGGACGAGATATTGGGACATCTTAGCTATTAACTCCTCTTAAAATAACGCTGATAGACTACCTTCACATTGCTCCCTTACTTGCTGGGCTGACTTGCGGCTGCTCTGTCTCGTGATATGCTTCTCACACAATTCTACGCATACCTAAAAGCTTGAACAGCACCTGTTGTGCTCCCCTATGATGTTTGTCTATTCTTTTAATTGATAACTAACTGCATACTGAGCTCATTTTACTTCTGAAAGAGACATGTTTGTTTGAAGTGTTTGAATAAAGTTCCTGTCTCTACAATCTCCTGTGTTTCTGTGCAATTCTGTGATCCAAGCATGACAACCAATTTAATAAAAAAATACGCTGGAATACTCAAAAACGAGTTGGGGAATTACTCCGTATATTGTCTGACTGACAATATAAAAAAAAAAAAACGGTCAAAATAATGGAAATATGAGGAATTTAACAAAATATGTTGGGCGTGATCATTTTTATGGCAGAAAATGGTGGCAGGAAATGATAAAATGGAAGCAACGTCATCAGAGATAACCGGTAGTGACATCAACAGGGATGGCCGGTAGTGACATCATGGTGATGGCGCCGGAAGTGATGTCATCAGGGATGGTCAGACGTGACGTTGTTATGGTGGAGCCGAAAGTGATGTCATCTATGGATTGGATTATGGGATTGTGGCCATTTTGAAAACCCGGTCAGTGAATTATTGTTTATCTTCTTTGTTTCTGTAGATGGAAAGAGACAGAGACGTTAGTACTTATAATCAACCCTTTATCTCACAAAATATCACTCACCTTTGGACTTGTTGGCTGCTTCCTAAGCGCGCGTGTGTGACACTAACAAAATGGGCATGATGGACTGAATGGTCTGCTCCCCTCTGTCAAATTTCTTATGTTCATTCCTTTCCATGCAGGTGCCAAGAGCTACCCTGGAAATCAACTGCTTATAGAAAGTTTAATGAACAGGCAGAGCAGGCTAACAGCTAGAAAATACATTTGAAAGCAAGAAGAGAAAACCAAAGTTACAAGCAAGAGCAAAGAATAGGAAAATTCACTGTGGAAAACAAGTGAAAATTTAAAGTTAAAAACAATATGAGGAATAAGAAATAAATCAATAGTAAAAATTATACTCCATGAAGTGAATAATAAAAACTGTAGTTAAATATGATTGAGGAGTAAGATGGACGGGGGTGGCGCAGTGGGTAGTGCTGCTGCCTCACAGTTAGGAGACCTGGGTTCGTTTCCCGGGTCCTCCCTACGTGGAGTTTGGATGTTCTCCGCGTGTCTGCATGGGTTTCCTCCCACAGTCCAAAGACATGCAGGTTAGGTGCATTGGCAATCCTAAATTGTCCCTAGTGTGTGTGGGCTGGTTCCCTGCCCAGGGTTTGTTTCCTGCCTTGTGCCCTGTTCTGGCCGGGATTGGCTCCAGCAGACCCCCGTGACCCTGTAGTTAGGATATAGTGGGTTGGATAATGGATGGATGGAGCTGAAAAAGTGTAAAATGAAAAGGAATACTTTTACTTGAAAGCAAGTAAAGACAAGAAGTATTGTTTGTTGTAGGGGAGCAAAGTACATAAAAATTCAAGCCAAGCAAGTCAAGGAAAGTCATTTTTTTAAAAGCAATCAAAGAACTGTCAGAGGTGTAGTCGGAAGCAAGTTAGTCATAAGAAAAACATGAAGCTGAAAGAAAGTGAGAGCTAAAAAAACTGTCACATTAGATAACTTTTCCAGTGATTTTTAGTTGCATCCTTCATGTACATAATGTTACCGAGTACATACCATGACAGAATGAAAAGAAGAAAAAATGTCAAGATTATGTCTGAAATCGCCACAGCTGTCAACCCTTCGTACTCCGCCGGCTCAGTCAGGGAGCACATTATTGGCTCTCAGAAAAAAGGGCAAGCTCGACTGTGCTGGAAAGTCAGCATGCAGTCAAAACATTTGACATGCCTAGCGATTATCAGTTATGTAAAACTGACACGGTCCAGAGATCAGCGACAGCGGTCGGTAAGTCTGACATACCCAATAATTTGAAGTCACGTAATGTGACTTTTTCTTTAGCGAACAAATGAACTATTTCTTCTTCCTACATGTTATTCTTCTAGTAATTTCATTTCTCTCTTACATCTCAAAGTCAGACAGGTTACGTTCAATGGCAAATTTAAACTGGCCAGTCTGAGCGAGTGCAGCTATTCTTGTATGTGTGTCCAGCAATAGCCTGGCATTCTTCCAGTGTTCTTTCCTGGATAGCACCCATTACAGCTGCCCATGTCTGACCCTCACCCACTTCATAGGAATTCAAGACAATAGATTTTGTGAAGTTTGCATGTTTTTCTATTGTTTATGTGGATTTTCTCCAACATCTCAAAATAATGCATGTTAGGTTAATTACTTAATAAAGTGTGTGTGGATGTGACATATGAAACAGAAGGGTCTCATTTAAAGGCTGTTTCTCATATTGCACCCAAACCAATTTAAAAAATGCACAAATTCAATATTATCTAAGTTTATCTGTCAGGATTTAGTAAACAGCAGATTATCCAACAATCTGCATATTAATGTGACTGTTGTTTATACATTTAAAAGATGAGTAGCTCCAGCACTCCCCTTTTTACCGCATAAAGACTGACCCCGGCCTTCCCATTTGACAGACCTACTAACAGCTTACCTGTGTGAGCAATTAGGCGTAGGAGGAGTGTGGCACATTGAAGAGCAGCAGGCCGCACATTTCCTAATTGTATCCAGTGGGCTTGTTTGTGTGACAAATAAAGCCAACTATGCACGGGGTCACTAATGACCAGGCTCATATAACCAGTTGTATCTCAGTGAGAACAAAGAATGAGGAAGAAGGAGAATGTTGACAATCTGGGTTATCTTAATGGCCCCCGAGGGGTATGGGGCTGATTATCTACTCAGTGCAAGATGCACTGGTCAAGAAGAATGATCATCTGTCTTGCTGTAGGAGTATAAACACTGGTAATAGTGCCAAGCATGCGGGGGCCTACAGCTTCAGGCAGCAGGTGTGCTTCTGTAGATTATTTTGCCTCATTAACTTTTCAACAAGCTAAATGAAGCACGCAGGAACAATAGGAGTGAACACACCTATGTGTCACATGCAAATTATAGTATTTAACCTGCAAATGAGCAGTAAGGCATAGCATCCACCCAATCTTAAATCCCATGACGTCTGTCTGTCGGTTTGAATGCTAGAAAAGAAATGTGTGCTAAAAAAAAAAAGAAATTGACACAGAGCCTAATGGTTTGAAAAAAATGTCTTCAGACAGCAAATCTTACCATGATATGCGTTTGCATCTGCAGAGCAGCAACCTGATGAGGTCAAAGAGGTGCAGCCCCTGCTTTAACTGTTTGCCTGGTAGATCAAGCTGAGTGCTTCTGTCTCACAGACCTGTCCATAGGAAAATTTTAGAGCTCAAAAATTGATTTTTGATAGCTACCAAAACTTAAAAGAGATTTCTATTATGGTTCAATTAAGAATCAACTTTGTCTCAGATGTTGCTCTTAAAATTCCTTAGGAGAATTAGCTTTAGACAAAAAGGAGACATAAGATACAATTGAGGTAAAAGGAGTCAAAAATGGAGAACTTGGTTTGAAAAGCATGGTATATTTTATGAGCTCTCTTTTTAACCTTGATTCAATTTCTTTCAACGCTTCACATTTTTTACTTATTATTGGACTGATAACTTTTGACCAAAATGACTTGCAGTCTTTGAGATACAAAAGGTCTCATCCCAGGAAGATGAAGTAACTTGCTAATGGTCACATAGTGGTGTCAGTAGTGGGATATGAACACACAAGTTCGGGATTTGAAGCCCAACATATTAACCACTTCCTACCTTTTCATTCTGAATGAGGTGAACTGCAATATAAATTAGGCCAATTAATAGTATTATTCAGATGATAGGACTACAGCTTTGTAATCCTAGTAAAGTGTTTTATTACTACCGTTCATACATTTCACTGATCACACAATGCAAATACTTTCAAATTGCAAAAAAACATGTCAAGACACTACTTGGAAGATCTGAGCCCACTGTATGACTTTGCTGGGATTTCAAGAGGAGACACTTGTGTGAATACCAGGTGTTTGTTTTCTCAGGAGAAAAATCTGAGAAGTAGGAGGCAAAACAACATATCTCTGCTTTATTTCTTTCTGATCTCATTGTTGTCTAGGAAAAACCAAAAAAATATTAAGGAGATCTCTCTTTTTGATTTTTCATTACTATGGGTGGGTTCAGGTAGGCGCCTGGGTCCCAGCTTTGACAAGTTTTTAGATTTCCCCTGCGTCACTGTGGGCTTTCTTAGAGTACAAATCTCCAAAGACGTGCATCATACCACACGGATGTGGCAGCTGGAAGGGTTCTCTTTGGAGTCTTTCACTCATGTTAAATGTAAGCATAAAGACAGTTTAAGAAACTCCTTTCATTGTAATATAGTGAGCAGCCCTTGACAACTTTACAATCACTCCATCACCACTAGAACAAGATCAAATCTAAAAATCCAGCACTTTTTTGTCAGGGAGAGTAAGCACATCTTCCCCATCACCAGAGCACAGTTACTGTAGATAAGAAAACCATACTCCTTTTTTCTGTCTTGGATATCAATAAGAATCAAAGAGATAGCTGAAATTCCTGATGCCCCACACTCTACTATTCTGCCAACTGTAATAACTTAACCTGTAAGGAATAAAACTAGGACATCAGCAATTGGAAATTATTGACAATTAAATTAGCTATTGATGAAAGGTGTCATTGGCTTGAAGGATCTAAATACCCTTATTCTTCATTCGGCTGCTCCCGCTAGGGGTTGCCACAGTGGATCATCTTCTTCCATATCTTTCTGTCCTCTGCATCTTGTTCTCTTACACCCATCACCTGCATGTCCTCTCTCACCGCATCCATAAACCTTCTCTTAGGCCTTCCTCTTTTCCTCTTCCCTGGCAGCTTTATCCTTAGCATCTCCCAATATACCCAGCATCTCTCCTCTACACATGTCCAAACCAACGCAATCTCGCCTCTCTGACTTTGTCTCCCAACCATCCAACTTAAGCTGACCCTCTAATGTACTCATTTCTAATCCTATTCATCCTCATCACACCCAGTGTAAATCTTAGCATCTTTAACTCTGCCACCTCCAGCTCTGTCTCCTGCTTTCTGGTCAGTGCCACTGTCTCCAACCCATATAAAATAGCTGGTCTCACTACCGTCCTGTAGACCTTCCCTTTCACTCTTGCTGATACCCGTCTGTCACAAATCACTCCTGACACTCTTCTCTACCCATTCCACCCTGCCTGCACTCTCTTTTCCACCTCTCTTCCACAATCCCCATTATTCTGTACTGTTGATCCCAAGCATTTAAACTCATCCACCTTCACCAACTCTACTCAAATTTTCCAGATTAGAAAACATGGGATTTATCTTAAAACGGCTAAAGGGATCAATTCATGAGAGACTAGATGGGTTTAAGTTTTTATAATTTTAATTTTGCTGTTTCATAGTGAGGTGATGATAAAAACCAAACAGGCGATGAAAGGCTCGTGACTGTGAAAATTTCCCTGCGGAAAAATGTTTGGCATCAATGGCTATGGATAGTTCCTCAAATATGAAGGGGGGGGCGAGGGGACACAAAAATTTCCAGGATTGGTCAGTAACATGAAAGTAGGGTGTATAGTGAGGGACTCTGCTGCTAGGTTTACAGTCTGGTTAATCAGTCCGCTGAGTGGCATCATGCTGAGCTGATCAAGTGTGTATTTCAGGCATTTGTGACGATTCCACAATTGTGTGTTTGATTCTGGTGAATTTTTGTCTCAAAGCCGAAAAAATACCTCAGGTCATATTGAGCATCAAGACAATGATGAATGCATTTTTCAACATTGACAGATGTGGTAATAAAGAGTTTGTTCCCTGTGAATAGTTTGTTAATCAGTACTGAGATGTCTGCAGCAAAGCATCAGGAGAATAAAAGTACTAGCTTGTACTTAACTGAGTTTTTGACAAAAAATAATGTGGTTGTTGCTTCACACCACCCAAATTTGCCTGATCTCACTCCTTGTTCCTGAAATGAAAATGGAGACTGAAGGGAAGAAGATTTTCTACTGTTAAAAAAAATCCAAGAAAAAAAAATCACAAGATTGTAGTCAGGAGACACACATACACAATGCACAACTCACAAATGAAATAAAACAATGACAATTAAAATTCAGAATAGCATAAACAGATGAAAAATAATCCACAAAGAACACAAATGTCAGTACATAGGGAAAAATCCTTAAGCTAGGGAGCAAACCCTGGCTGAAACATAATAAGCATATCTGAAATGTTACATTGGCCTATAAGACTGGCAAAATGAAGAAGAAGAAGGAGAAGACATTGCACTTATGTAACACATTTCAAGGCACTTAAATCACTTTACATAGAGAGAGGGGAGTCACTGCAACCACCACCAATATGCAGCATCCACCTGGATGACGTAATGACAGCCATTGTGTGCCAGCTAGTATAGCTTACCACATATTAGCTATTATGTGGTGAAGAGCTGAGAGAGACAGATAGCCAGTAAGGGACAGGGGATGAATAGGGAGCCTCAATGACCACTTAGTGGTGGGCAACTTAGCCATGATACTGGGAAACACCCTACTTCTTATGAAATACGCCCAGCAGGGCCGGATTTTCCTATAGGCTAACTAGGCTTCAGCCTAGGGCCTCAAGATCAAGAGGGGCCTACATTCAAATTGTTAGCAAAATTTTATTATCTCTCATGTAATTTACAAACTTAAAAATGGAAGGTGAAAGGGCCTCATAAGTGGAATAGCCTAGGGCCTCTTTTCATATAAATCCGGCCCTGACTCCCAGTGTTCTTTTATGACCTCGGAGAGTCTGGACCTCGGTTTTACGCCTCGTCCAAAGGATAACAATATGGCATAGACTAGTATTGGGTATCCTCTTGGACTAATCTAACACATTTCTCCTGCCAGGTGATCATGAATCATTGATTTGATTATGGATAAACCCCATCACAAGGTTTTACCTCTATTGTTCTGGTAGTAGATTGTTTTTCTAAGTGAATTTGCTTTTGGACTACATGGTTTTCCACAATTTCAGACTGAAGTACATAATTTTTGTTCATAGCCCTGACCTAAATCTCTAAACAGGTCTACTACCAATGTTCTTGTAACCTGTGTGCTGCCAGATCATTATCTGTGCATTGAAGTTACACTTTCCCCATTCAGATAATCCACAACCATTCTATATATCTGTGGCAGAAACGTCTACAAACAAATAAGAAGCGGAGTCAAGCATAACAGGGCTCTGTGTACTAAATAGGCAAAAGAACAGCAAAGCAAAAATACTATTTAAATGTGTAATCAGGAAACAAGCAAAAACAATCACACTGAACCCTGAAAGACAAATTCAATCTCTTTATTCAGAACAAAGAGGAGATGCTTTCTAAGTTGTGTTTTGTGACACCATATTCCCAACAGAATTGAAAATGGTAGCAGCTTCTCCTTCGTGTCCAGGTTTCTGGATTCAATTCTAAAAAATTACAATATTGAATACGAAATTAGAATAAGCCACTGTCACAAAAGTAGACAGACATCAAAAAGGTTTGGGGCAGCCACCCGTATATTGTGCCTTGGCTGCAAATGGGTTGAAATTGGTTGTGACATTCACAGGTTTGAGTCCAAAACAGAACTAACTGTAAAATGAAAAGATGGCAGCTTTAAAGCCAGAGACAGGAAGTGACATCATTGGGACCGGAACCAACGTCTTCTAGACCGGAAGTGACATTATTACTGGTGCCGGAAGTGATGTTATCCATAGCACGGGCTCCCAAAGTAACGTCATCACTAGTGCTGGGACCTAGCAAGATTTCCCATGGATGGTCTGCAGATGATTGAGAAAGAGAGTTAGTGCAGCTCGCCACCCCCTGGTCTGGCGTGGTAGTACTATTCTTAAAGCCTTTCAGCTGTCTCCCAATCGTACGTGTGTGACACCACCTAATTCGGGGTGTTCATAAGAATTGTAATGATTTACTTCATGAGGCAGAAGTACACAATAAACAAAAATAGGTGTGTCATACATTTGAGATATTAAAATGTGTGCATCAATTTAAAGTCTAAATATTCTCGATAGTAATAGAAATTTGTAATTTTCCACCCTCTGAGATGAGTTCATAGATTGCTAGATCCCTAGTAGGGGACAAAAAATCAAAAATAACATCTTACTCATAACCACAGACCTTGAGATAGTCTAAGACGATACCCCACATGCTTATCTTTGTCAATTTTGACCTTCTTGGAGTTGCTGTCGTAGTGAGCTAGGACCACTGGTAAGGAATCACGTCAAAAATATTGTTATATTCATGGCCAACAACCTCAAAATAGCATAAACAGACACTCCACATACCTGTATTACCATTGCTCACTGTTTTCAAATTTATTGAAAAAGAGTAACTTTGACCCTTCGTATCCCATTGGGGATGAACCCCTGGTGTCCATTAACGTTTCATGCACAACTTCAAGTCCTTCTGATCGGTTTTGCTGAAGACACCTATTGGTTTATTCTTTATCAATAATTTCCTGTTCAAAATATGATCCAGAAATGGCCTAAAAATGAATGGTTTTCAGGTTTCGCTGGGCCAAAAATAAAATCTTTGATGTCTTGCATAACTTGACATCAAGATGAGTCTAACATCGTATCGTGTATGGGAGTCAGGAGGTGCCAGATAAAACAAAAAAAAAACCTGAAGTGATTTCAAAGTGTTCATAAGTAATTCTTATTAACGCCATTCTCTGCATTACATTTCATTAGCTTGTACTTATCCATATGTCAGTTCTTTGAGCCTACTCCCCTCTGTTTCTAGCTGACCTGATTCTGTATAAATGACCTTCAGTTGAGTATTTTTAATCTCACGCATCACTGCCTTGAGCATGAACCTAAACTTCGTTCCATCAGTTAATACTGTTATGCACTCTTTGAGACGCCCTGCCTCAAGCTGGCATACTGAGACTACAGTTTAGCTATTAAATCTTTGTGCAGCCTTTATATGTGCCTGCACCTTCAAGACCCCTAACCACTCTTTTTCCTTATGTCACATTTTAGTTGCATGAAGAATGCATCAGACATCAAGGCATCAGCATTATAAATGAGCCTGGGAATCAATTTGCAGTGTTTCATACAGTAGCGTCTAATATGTGGATCCCCATATTTGTTATCAGGCTAATCACCAAGCCCATCATGGGTGCATTAGGAATAGAATTCCTGTCAAAAACAACAAAACAGGGCTTGTAAATGAATTACGCTTCTCATACTAGCAGCACAAGGAAAGCAAAGTTAATTATTGCACCTAAGTGACCTCAAACACATGGAAAAAGACATGAAAAAAAAACTTCAAAGACATTTATATAGATTGCTGAGCTTAATCTTCACAGTGGATGTTTATCTTTGACCCTCATGGCAAATACACTTCCAAAGTGCTGAAGGGTGAAGGCATGTGCAGTGACTCCAGCTAAGTGAGCCTGCAAGGTGACAAATAGCAGAAAAGCAGACATACTGTAAGTTGTAAGAGTGCTCATCCTAGCATTGTGTAACAAAATGCCAATGCGTCAAGGCACTGCAAGCATGGCAGTAAGGGTGGCATTCTTTAAAAGCACCTCTTTGGTCATCTTTAAGATGTGCAAAAGACTCCAAAATGCAGTTAAGACCCTTGCATATTTCTGTATAGACTATGGAAAAAGACAGAAGTGTTTAAATGTGTGTGCGTGTGTGTGTGTGTGTGTGTGTGTGTGTGGCCGGCTACTGTTGAAAGTTCTATCATAGTGTGTAGCATGTAGTGTCACGTACTAGTCCACGTTGTGGTCTGAAGGAGGAGTAGCATTGACACATGAGAGGTCAGATCGATAAACTTATCTACAGCTGCAGGAGGACAGGAAGCATGGCTGACTTACCCAACTGACCTAGAGAAGTAAGTTATTATATTTGAGTCAGATCGGCTGAGCTTTGACTTAGAGAGGCATCCAGGGAGACAGAGTACCAGGGCATTGTGATATAATGCTTTCCTTTAATAGTGGTTCAGTTCTGCAACTGGCTTACCAGGGGCAATTTGGATGGGCAAAGCACTAGAATTCGGCCACTTGCTCATGGCTCAACTTGATGTGTTTAATTTTTAAGATTTCATTTGAAGTAAGGGCATTGACACCAACGTCAGTGAAAATGCAGTTGTTTTCTTCTTTCACCTGTAGCCAAGTTAACGTAGTGGAATCAAATCATGTCTGCTTTGATCCTAGAGATCCCGCCTCTTCCTCCCCATGGGATATGTAAAGAATGGGATTCCCAGAAGCCGGCTTTCAAAAAGAACAATAGAGACCTCCACTACAATGAGACATGCCCATTTTGGTCCTCTAATTATCTCCTGTCTCTAATAGTGTGTGGTGAGCATACTGGTGTGAAAATGGCTGTTTTCACATTATCAAGGTGGATGCTGCACAATGGTGGTGACTGAAGTGGCTCCCCACTATCTAATAATAATAATTCATTACATTTATATAGCGCTTTTCTCAGTACTCAAAGGGCTATCCACACAGGGAGGAACTGAACCCACAATCTTCTTACTGCAAAGCAGCAGCACTACCACTGCACCACTATCTACATAAAGCACTTTGAGTATCTATCTATCTATCTATCTATCTATCTATCTATCTATCTATCTATCTATCTATCTATCTATCTATCTATCTATCTATCTATCTATCTATCTATCTATCTATCTATCTATCTATCTATCTATCTATCTATCTATCTATCTATCTATCTATCTATCAAAACGTTAGATGGCAGCTCCCCTGGAGTGTAGCGGTGCCCCGGATGCCCAGAGGGAGTTCAGTTTCTCAGCCCTGTTGAGAAAACTGTAGCCCCAAAGTATGAGGTAGTCACAAGGAAGGAAGCCCCGAAGTACTTCCGGGCTGAAGAAAATGTCAGTTCTTCATTAGACCCGGAAGTACCAGCCAGTCACGCGGTCAGAAGGACAGAAGCACTTCCGGGTCAATGACTATTTAAAGGATTGATGGGAATCCAGCAAGCGAGCTGGAGTTGGGAGGCAGAGAACAGAGCTTGCTGGGAGGTGTGGAAGAGAGATATAGTGATTTACTTGTGTTTAATATTGTATTTATTTGCCTTCTTGGTGCTTTTAACCTGTGTTGTCAGTGGTTAAGCACTGGTATAGGGCCATATAGTGTTATAAGAGATAAAAGTTTATTATAGAATAGAAGTCTATGGCAACTAATGTTGTAGAACAGCAAGCAATATCAAAACGCCCTTAAAGAAAATGTCACGTTTCTTGTGTTGCATAATCCTCAAGTCATGTTATCCAGTTGTATGCTAACCATGTACCCAAACACATATATTTTTACTAAAATGTTGTTAAATAACTAAAACAGAACATGCTCAAATATGCCTGAGCTTGTGAACTTGAGACCCTCCTTGTTCATTGGTCATGAGTCCAGCCTGGTTACAGTGTATTTATTGGCTACATGTCTTTTCACGTGATATTGACAGTATAAAGTTCAGTGAGAGATGAGTACCACTAAAAATTTAAAGATAGAGAAAATTGATTGAAAACATTATCAGGGAATGAATATCCCGCGAACTTGTGCATATCTGAGATGCTTCCACAAGCAGAAAGAAGGTCAGTTCAGCCAAGCTGTTTCACAGACTACCACTAAATAATCCCGAGGTACTTCAATTGTGGGTGTTAATCTAAAGTAATGATGGGAGGTGGTTCTTCAAGTCAAATGTCTGTTCACATCTGATCATATTCCATTTTAGGTCATTCCAGTGAATTATTTTAAAACATTTTAGTAAAAATACCTATGTCTGGGACATGGTGAGCATACAACTGGATGGCTTCCCATGTGGATTATGTGACACAAGCAATGTAAGTTTTTCCCATGGATATTTTGTATTTATTTGCTTTTGTCCAAAGTCGGTCACCATAGGCTGCCAGAAACCTGTTTATCTTCCTTTGGCATTAAACAAAAGGTTAATATTTTTTCTCAGCCATCAATACTAATGGTGAAAGTAACATGAAGAAATATCCCTCTTTATGTGGAGTATTCTTTTAATTTTGGGGATAAGGTGTTGTACACTAGGTCATGACAATGGGGGAGTGCATATACCTTTGCCCATCTATTTTCTAAACACACTGTATAAACCGTGACACATGAAGAGCAGGCATATAGCCAAAGAACTGGCTTGAACCTGAACCAAGTTTCTGGAGTTGTAAGGCAGAAAGTGATGACTACTATGGAATGATTCATCAAATAGTTGAACTCAAGTCATGATTTTGTCTGTTACTCCATTTTACTAAACTTGCTGTTTCTAATTAAAGCTCAGGGGCTGCTCAAGCTAATCCCTGAAGCATCTAATTCAAAACAGGAAACAGCCTTGGCTAGGACGTTAAAACACATTGCACATAACTGCCTTCACTCACAATGGACCCACTGGTTCACATCTTTGAGGTATATGCAGAAATACACTTACCGTATATACCGTATATACTCAAGGATAAGTTCTCACTTGGATAAGTCGGGGATTGATTTTACTGTATAATTTCCGGTATTTTATAATGTCGGTCATGTAAATCGAATGCAGAAAACTCATGCTATTGGTCCAAGAGATTATGATATGCTAAAGCCCACCTGGGAGAGTAACCACGGAGCCCACTGCCTTTTTTTCTATGTATTGTGCCTACGTGACAACACAGTAATACCTGAACTATTCTGAAGCAACATTTGCACTGTTTTGTGTTTTTGTATCTCACAGCCTCATACACCTTTATCATAAGAGCATCCCTTATCTACGATGGAGCATTCATTTAGAAGAAAATATGAAGCTTGTTTTAAATTAAAAGTCATTGAAATGGCAAAAGAAATTGGTAACTGCGCTGCTGCAACAAGAAACTGGTGCGAGATTAAAAGAAGCAAGAAAATGTAAAAATAAAAATGTGTCGTATTTTTGAATGGGCGTATAAGTCGGGGTCTGATTTTATGATCAATTTTTCGGGTTTCAAGACCCGACTTATACGCGAGTATATACGGTAACTAGTGAAAATCCAGATCAGAATGTGCTAATTGTCTTGACTGGGACTTGACCCCAGGGCTGTCAGGCAGAAATGACAACCATTGTACTGCCCTAACAAGTGCACATCTGTATCTAGTCCTGCAGAGGCAAACAAATAAATACACAGACATAGATGTGGATATACTGTACATGAATAGGCACAAGTATGGACTTCCAAGGCTCCTCAAGGTGGAAAACTAAGCTAAAAGTCCTGCTTCTCATTTGTTTGGCATATAGCACCATTCCTCTGTTATTTGTCATCAACTACAGTCTTGTTCAGAGGGATGTTTAACACGCTTGTTTGATGTCATGTTCAATTCATAAGGCCACACGCTAAAAGGTTAGCAAGAGCATTCAGCTGCTGACAAAATGAGCTCTCCTACCTTCCCATAACTTGAAAGGAGATCAAATCCCTAAGATACCCTTGAGAAGTCTGGATCTGAAGCAGTGCTGGACCCAACCTTGAGCACTTTCACACACACACAGTTAATTTCAGATATCAATAACACATTGACACATCGCTGTGTGACTCATACAGGATTTCAAACAAAGGCATTCATAAAAAAGGCCCTGAACGAGCACAAATATGCAAATATAACTTTTTTATATCACTTTTGTTCATTCTGACCTTGGCACTTTAAAGCCAGATGTTGTTTTCTTTTTTTTTCTTTTTTTTTAATTAGTTGAAGGATAACACAAAGGAAAAATGACAGTATTTTGCCATTCTTTTCAGGTTTAAGTCAGCTGAGTGGTATGCTGATTCATACTTTAGAGCTTCCACCTCACAGCTCTCACTGTTCTCTTTTCATCCCTGTTTTTCCAGGTATTCTAGCTTTCCTTCACAGTAGCCCAGTGTAGAAGGTGTGGGAGTGTGCACTGTCATAGACAGTGCCCTAACTAAAAATTAAGAAGATTTAGGAAGCTTGTAAGAAGAAAGCTAAAATGACAACTGACAGGAAGTTGTCCATTGATATATACACCGATTTGTCTAATATTGTGTAGGTCCCCTTTGTGCCACCAAAGCATCTCTGGCATATTGAAGCATAGACACCACAAGACCTCTGAAGCTGTCCTGTGGTGTCTGGCACCAAGACATTAACAGCAAAACCTTTTAGTCCCGTAAGCTGCAAAGTGGGACGGCCAAGGATCTGACTTGTTCTTCCAGCACATCCAACAGATGCTTGATCGGACTGAGATCTGAAGAATTTGGAGGCCAAGTCAACATCTTGAACTCTTTGTCATGTCAAAGCAAACCAAACCATACCTGCTTTGTGCCAACTGCTGCCAGGATAGGCTGCATCCCCTGCAGACTTGGACTGGACTGTGTGGCTTTGAACACAGATGGATGGAGATGTTCCATATTGTTTTCTGTTCTATTCTGATTGTTATGCTAATTTTGAAAGAATAAATTGAGTTCAATGAATACGGTTTCCATTATATCAAACAGTGCTTACATAGGAGACACCACAGACCACAGCAAACAATAGAACCTGGACCCCCATTCCACCTGGCACAGCCTCATCATTGTGGTGTATCAGAAAGTACAGCACGCATCCTCTCAGGCATCAAAATAATGCATAAACTGGCAAACACTCTTCGGACAGTTCTTTCCAATGCCAAAAACATGAAATCAGCAGCAGAGATAGTATATCATGATGTGTATGCCCAGCTAACAAACATCTAAAACACTTACATCACATAAACAGGAGCATCGCAATGCTCTCAGAAGCAAGGACCCATGACCTCTGATATACGCACATACAAGTTCAACCAGGCACATATTTAACTAGGAGATAGTGAAAGTAAAATTCAAGGCTAATAAAGAGTTGGCTGAATCATGTCTATCAAACAAAGCATGCCATCAACAGACACTTGGTCATGAACTCAGCATATGCAGTCTTAAAAAGATCCAAATATTAAATAAGACTTTATGACCAACATCCACCAAACCCCACCCTATTATCCTCCACCCCCTTACACCCACCTATCCACCCCTTCCTCATTTACTATATATTGCCTTTGAATCCTGTATATCTAATCATTTTCCTCTGATAACGATGCTTGGTAGGGGATGAAAGCTTAGGAATAAAAAATCATTTTAAGAAACGTGACTCATCTTCTCCTTTTGTGGATTTCTTGTTACAAATATGCAAACCGTATCACAGACCTTCACTTCGGACCATAGAGGGCGCCAGAGATCACCCAACCCCAGACACAACCTCACACACATATGTCCCGTTCAAATGAATATGTTTTATTATCACAGATACCTTCCACCAAGGCTCCAGAAGTGCAATAAATATAAATCTGTACACACTGTCTCAATTCTTTTCTCCTTCACTGCACCTCCCAGGTGTGCTTTGTCCACTTCCAACTGACTCTGACTCACCTAGATGAGGTCAAGTGGCTTCTTTAATCTAGGATCCGGGAGCACTTCCGGTGCAAGGGCATAGCCCGATGGAAGCACTTCCAGATCACAAAGAAGTGATACAAAGCAGGGATGAAGAGTCCCTATAGCACCACCTGGCGGCTCCCACAGAATCAAACAAGGCTGTTCTAGGGAACTACAACATCCAGAGTGCCTTGTTGGCATCCTGTAACATTGCCCTAAGGAGTTGTCCCCCATTGTGTCAGGGGACACCCATCATCCTGCCAGGTTTTCTCCCATTGTCCTTTCATTATGTTGTAATCCCGGCTGGGTATTATCCCAGGGTCCACTCCAGCTGGGATGGCAGTGTAACCACTCTGGCATGGGCATCTTTGCTCTTTTCCTTGCGGTTGCATAAAGTTGGCCTTCTGTCCACTTAGGGAACCATGCTCCATCCTGGCCCTATTCAACCATTCTATGATCTGCTTCTCGCAAATGAAAGAGGGCACCGTGGTGGATGTTTGCCGACTTGCAGACCAACCACAAGCGTTACCTGGTAGGTAACCACCCATACAATCAGATTGTGATTCAGACTATGAATGCCATGAATGTAATTACCCTGATCTACATGCTGTCAAATAAACGAACCACATGCCGTGGCGCAACATAAGAGGCTTACATCTTCGCTGACGTCCAAAGTTCAATTTCCTGAGAGGGGAGTGCAGTGAGTGTGTACTCCTGATGACCCCAGAATTAGGGCGAAACACGAGTCGTGTAATCTTTGCATTATTTGACAGTAAACTATTCAACCATTCTATGATCTGCTTCTCGCAACTGATAGAGGGCACCGTGGCGAATGTTAGCCGTCTTGCAGACCAACCACAAGTGTTACCTGGTAGGTAACCACCCATACAATCAGATTGTGATTCAGACTACGAATGCCATGAATATATATATATATATATATATATATATATATATATATATATATATATATATATATATATATATATATATATATATATATATATATATATATATATATACATACGTACAGTATATATACATACATACATACATACATATATATATATATATATATATATATACAGTATATATATAAATATCCATCCATCCATTTTCCAACCCGCTGAATCCAAACACAGGGTCACGGGGGTCTGCTGGAGCCAATCCCAGCCAACACAGGGCACAAGGCAGGAACCAATCCCGGGCAGGGTGCTAACCCACCGCAGGACACACACACACCCACACACCAAGCACACACTAGGGCCAATTTAGAATCGTCAATCCACCTAACCAGCATGTCTTTGGACTGTGGGAGGAAACTGGAGCACCCGGAGGAAACCCATGCAGACACGGGGAGAACATGCAAACTCCACGCAGGGAGGACCCAAGAAGCGAACCCGGGACTCCTATCTGCGAGGCAGCAGCGCTACCACTGCGCCACCGTGCCACCCTTATATATAAATATATATATATATATTTTTTTATGCTCAAATTACAATTTGATTATTAGGTGGTGACCTACCAGATGTTGGTCAGCCCAGTTGGCAAACATTCGCCATGTCCTCTAAGTTGTGAGAGGCATATAATAGATATGTTATAAATGTTATATAGTACCTGCCAAATAATATAAATATTAAACAAGACGTGTTTCATCCGGTGTACACACTTTTGCATCCACTTACAGGGATCAAACCTCGGACGCCAGCGCCTGAGGCAAAGTCACTAATATTGACTTTATATATTGAAGATCGGAGCATTATATTCTTTTTAAGTTTGAATCGCAATCTGATTATTATTACACAGTATGTGTGTGTGCGTGCGTGTGTGTGTGTGTATACAGTATATACAGTGTTGGGCAAAAGTAGGTTTACAGTTGTGAGTATGCAAGGCCTGGAATTTTCTAGGTTGTATCTAAGTGCCTTGTGCCATTGTGACATTATTAAAAGTTAATAAAGTTAATAAAGCTATTGAGTTAATGAAGCTATTGTAATAATCATAACCTGCAGTAAACTTACTTTTACCCACCCCTTATATATACTGTACATAAATATATATATAAAAGGCAAACATCGCTGATCACCTTTCATGAGTCAACCATGTAAATATTTTTATTGGAATTACTCATTTATGAACCAGCATTAACATGTGAGCGGTTATATTTCAATGACTCTTTACATAAATTAATTACTGTTTAAAGGAATAATTTGAAAACCATGTTTTAAGGCTGAATAAGTTCTTGAGCGCATATTGCTTTTGCATTAAAGTGCTCACCTCCTACGTCATGATTACCCAAATAAAAGAGTTTTCTCTTCTTTTTATTTTTACAGCAGAGAGTGTTTTTCTAAACACAACTGAGGCTGTTGTAAACGCATACCAAAAACTGACTCGGAATTTTGGAGGGCAGATGAATCAGCACTTCTTCAAATGCAGCCGCTGCTGCTTCCACCACTTGGGTGAACTGTTTGCTCAGACGTTTCAAGTCATAGATCATAGATCGCTGATCAAGGGGGGGATTGTGGGGGGGTTCTGCAGGAGCTCAGCATTGAGTCCTTTTAAATAAGTGCCCTGGCTTCCCTAAGCCGTCATCCATTAGCCAAAAAGTGTTAGGAATTATTGACAGTTTGTGAAGAAAACCAGCCTAGTGATATACCTTCATTTAATGACAATTCTTTAGTTGTAAAAAAATTATAGTGCTGCTCTAAGCTCAGGTACAAAAGTGAAAGGGGACTTGACATACATTTGTAACTTCCCAGTGTTAATCAGAACAATGAAGTTGTAACACTCATGTCAGAATTAACAAGTGATATTCTTACTTATACACTAAAGGGGATGGAAAAAAACACTAAGTAAATGTGACTCCAAGCAAAGGATTGTTTAATTCTCGAGTCAAGGTTCAGCAGTCTATTTACACCTAAAAGACGAGGAACTAACCTTGGAGGATGGTAAGATGCATATTGTAAAGGATGTAAAGGTGTAAAGGAAGTCATTTATGACTGACATACAATGACATCCTAACACCTTAACGCAGGCAGTTTCACAACAATTCACACCTTCAGTCATGTAGTGGACCTGGACACCAGGGTGATTGAATTATGGTAAACTACTGTGTTTCCCATAAGGGTTTAAATGCCAGGAACTTTGTCCGCCATTCGAGTCAATTGAAGAAGCCACTTGGATGAGTGATAGAAATGTCTTTCAGAGTCCACAGAAGTCCAGATGTCTTTGAGTTACTCCAGTAACATGACCTGGACGACTGACAGCCTCACAGACAGGTGACATCCAGCCCGATTGGCAGGTTATTCTGGATTGACATTTCAACAGCAATTCAAAAGCCATGATTAACTGACTTTAAGAGCAAAAAACAATCTACAATGTAGAGTTACTGTATCTGTTCTGTCCAACTGCTGTATTTCTAAAACCTGTTTAGTTTTACAATGTTTCTCTCACCAAACACAAGATATGTTTTGTGGATTTGAGCATTTCTATTAATTTTCCTTTGACTCTGAAATATGTGGGAGGAATGGCTGTGGTCAAATGGATGAAAATCAATTTACTGTTTGGTCATATAGTCCATGTGTTCTAAAAGGGCTTCACATTATAATGCGATTAACAAAGTCTATGTGATTACATATTTGGAAAGCACTAATTAAGGCTGCAGCCTAGACTGTATTCAAGGTTGAATTTTCCTTGGCCTAATAATCATAGAAGACCTTTGGGGACCACAGAGTCGAAACTCACCCTAGACCTACATCCATCTTTAGGAATCAAGAAGATAAACACTGACAATAATTTCAATATGCATTAAGCTGAAGGTCTGTCCTGTAATCTACTTAAAATATAACAATTAAGTCATTATTAGTATATGATCTAATCTATATATAAAAGCCAAATACCACCGACTCACTCATCACGAAATCTCCCGAGCAATGAGGACTTGGGACTTGAAATTTGGAATGTAGGTTACCCTTGGCCCATAGGTGCTCACTACGAAACGGTTTTAAAAATTTGTGGTCCAAGCGCAAAATTTCTTATAGTTTTTTAGACCCATTTGTATGTCTGTCCACTTTTCACAAGAGAACAACTTAACAAATTTAGATTGGTTTTCTTCTATAATTTGCTTGAACATTCAGTTGATTTTACAAGTTTCTTATTGCGTTAAGTATCATAGATCGTTTGTGGTACCGATTTATTAGCGCGAATCCGAGAGAGACTCATCGGGCTGTGGGGACGGGGGTGGGGCCTTCCTCACTCACGCGTCTGCCTCAGGGAGTAACCTTAACTCTGCTTAGTTAGCGAACGAGAGAACTACTTAACGGATTTAGATCTTTTTTTTCTATAATTTGCTTGAACATTCCGGTTGATTTTGCAACTTCTCTCATTGCGCTAAAAATCATAGTTCACTAGCAGGAGCGATATATTTGCGCTAATCCGAGACAAAGGCTGTAGGCCGAGGGTAGGGAGAAGAGTGACGTCAGGAGTAGAGAGCTGGGTGGGGCACTCCTCACTGTCCTGTTTCACTAATACGCGAGTGAAGCCACACGGGATGACTAGTAAGTAATAATTTAATTAATTAATTACTTACTTAATTAATTAATTAATTAATGATTAGCATATGTTATGGGCATGTGCACTGAGAACATAATACCTAACTGATCTCCATCAAGTTCAATCTTTTTTCTTGACTGTATGTAGTTGTTACATAAATATCACATTTATTTATTTGGCCGATGCCTTTATCCAAACCAATTTACAATAATTAAGATACGATTGGTTATCTTTCTTTTGTTTTTCGAAATGGAGCACAGGTGACTAAAGTGACTTGCTTAGGGTCACAAAGTGTCATTTGGGGGATTTGAACCCACCATCTCATAGCTTGAGGTCCAAAGTCTTAACTGCTACACCACACAGATGCATGGTAGTAGAGGTGGAGCTTTTAAATTTTGTCGTTACTGTGAACTGCCATCATTTGATGACAGATTAGATCATCTCAGAAATAAGAGTGCAATGTCTGATCGCCATTCCGTTACCTTCATAAGAATGTCAGACATGTGCTTAAATGTGAATTTAATATGCTGATCAAAAAATGCAACTTTGACTTTTTTTTTTTATAAATGAGACCCATTTTAGCAAAAAGTGAGGCTGATGAAAACTAGTGCAGTATGTACTTGGGCCAATAAGAACATTACTAAAATTTGAACAGAGTGTTGTTAAAATTTCAAGCAGGCATCGATTAATCAAGTGAACTTTCATTATGAGACAAGACAAAAATCAAAGTCAAGAGGATGCTTGGAGCCTGAAATTATTACCAAAAATAATACTGTTAGGAACTGGCAGAGTCGATGCCAAAATTATTGTGAATAATGTAACCAGAAGATTACATCACAAGTACAGAGTCAAGGAATAGGCAGTGAAGTTAACAAGATCAGCAAAACTATCTAGTTTTTTGGGGCAAGAAAAGAACCAAAGTCATAAACCTGAGCAGAATTCAGTGACCTAACTAACCATGAATAAAACCACAAGTACATATGAAACCTCAAAGTCATATATCAAAGATTTGTTTTCAGCGTCTTAAAACTAAGATAGCCACAGTTACTCCGCTGTCTTTATATAGGCTGGCAGTGATGATGTCACACATCCCAAGGTCAGGGTCACATGACCAAACATTGATGATCAAGCCACAGCAAAGCTATCCGTCGAAAAGGAATATGTCAACCAAACGGTGGCAGTAAGACAGCAGCATCATAAAAAAAACAAAATAAGAAAATTTCAAAAAAAGAAACATAAGCTCGAAATGACACAAAGGAGAAGGAAACAATGGAGAAAACCACAGGCCACTCAAAAAACCTACTAATACAATTAACAAAAATATTCCAAATAATAAGAATCTATTTATTAAAAAAGTGAAAGCTGAACTTTAACAAGCAAGGAAAATGATTCAAATAAAAATACAAAACTAATTCTAAACATTCCAGAAGGGAAACAATTCACAAAAAGGAAAACATTCAAAAAGAAAAGGAATCAAAGCTGATATAAAACAAATACTAGAAATATTAAAGGATAAACATCAAAAAGGGGCAAAAATAACAAAAAACATGTAAAATAAGAATGCAAAAGTAATCAAACTAGCCCAAAATCCTAAATTTAAAACCTTAATATAGAATCACAGGTCAAAATCCCAAATTAAAAACCCTAGTATTACATTTTGATATTCCTGAAATGCCATTTTTTTCTTTTTTTTTAAGGATGCCAACATTTGGAGCAGTGGTGGCCAAGATGCACATCTACGTTGTTAAGCCGGACCCCTCAGAATTTGTGTCATGTGACTTTACTAGCATGACACTATTTAAGTTGGCATCCCACTGGCCTCTTTGTCCGTGATTGCGGATGTATCTCAAAACTTTAACTGTGCTTGAGGTTTCAGTAGAATCTCTGGTTTACAAATATCACACCCTTTTTTCTGACTTGGACATTGGTGTCATGATTTGGCTTTGACACATGACAGAATCGATTTCCTTGTTTTGACCCTTGCTTTGTTCCTTGACTACGTCTTTGTCTCCTGATCCATCTTTTCTTCTGCTCACCTCACACCTCAGGTTGTTCTGCTTTGCTAGAGATGTAAAACTCTAAACTGACTTTCAGGAGTGTGATGGACCGGCACATCACTCAAGGATTGTTCCAGCCTTATACTCAATGCCCCATGGTCATGAATTGAGGTAAGTACATTGAAAATGGTTGGATGGAGAGTTTTATTTTTAGCAACGTCTTTCTATTCTCTTTTAGAGTGTTCAAAATTTTGTTCATTGCATTTCATACAGCTGTCACACTGCCATACAATGAAAAAGCGTTTTCTTTCCCTGTAGTCACAGGCACCACCTTTACAGTAAAATCATCAGTGTTAAATTTGAAAGAGTACATATAAAAACAATGTTTCCAAATATACTTTAAAATATATATTTAACAATCTTCTTCTTCTTCTTCTACAGCTTTATCAAATTCTATGTTGGGCCAGCCTCCTTGACTCTTGTCTGCTGTTACCCCTTTCTCCCTTAAATCCCCCTTCACCACGTCCCATCCATTTCCTCTTTGGCCATCCTGTTCTTCTCCATCACGACACTGCAACATCCATGATTCCTCTCCCCACATTATTTACTTCTCTTCTCATGACATGCCCATACTTCTTTAACCTCCTTTTTTTAGATTTCCCCAACTTAAACTGCAGCTCTGATTCACTCATTCCTGATCTTATTGAGCTTTGATACTCCACACATCCATCTCAAAGTCTTTATTTCATGCACATTTTGAACTGTAATACAACAATGCTGGTCTGACCAGAGTTTTATAAAACTTCACCCTTTTCTCTCTCACTGATTCTTTGCTCACATAATGCTCCCAATACCTTTTTCCAGTTTTTCCAAACAGGTTTATTTCTAGCTCTAGCGGTCCTTCCTCTCTTATTGTAGATCTGAGATATTTGAATGTTTCCACCCTTTTAGGCCTTTCTCCCTGGAAGATAACTTCTCTTGTTCTTGTTTCATAAATTTGAGATATTCTTAGCTTTCTTCTTCTTCTTATTTTTTTTTACTTTAACACTTTAAGAGTTTAAAATATCACTGTGCACCACTGGATTTAAAATACTTTGGGCCTGTTCATTATAGTAAAATAAGCTTTAGAAAATAAGAAGACTTTATGAACAGTGCACTGTTTCATTAGCTAATTTTGAATCCACAGCCATGGCCTACCAGTGTATTCCATCCTTTCTTTTAGACTGGCACGTCTGTTAAATTGCGTGATATTCTCTGCCAGCACATCTCTCCAGTAAATACCAACACTGAGGACAGCTGAGTAGGAGCTGTACTGTGCGGACAGAACGAGAGGAGCTGTATTCAAATCTGTTAACTGGCACTGGAACAGAGACTTGGATAAAAGGGCAGAGGCTGCAAAACAGGGCACTGAAAGCCGTCAGCATCTCAACACACCACCTGGAAAGCTGAGAAAACAATATTACTGGATCAGCACAAATGGCTGCGCTCAACAGAGCGGCAAGAAGAGGGATCATTTATTTACCAGTTTCTATGACCACCACTAGCATCTCCGTCTGAAACTCGAGGATAGTTGTGAATTCTGTAACTAATCCACTAACAGCTCTTGTTAGTCTATCTGATGCCCACCATTTCAGATTCCACGGTCTAACTGCATAGCTGTGGCATTTCTAAAATACCAATGTCTCCTCAAGTGTCTCCTGACACTCTGAAGGCACACTTGACTTTTTTTTCCCACAGCACAGACTACATGCTGGCACCAGCATTCCAAAGGTGAAATATTTGACACTGGTCTAAGCCTCTGATGTTGTCTTCTGTAAACTAGAAAACAAGCTGTTCTTGTGGGCAGGACCTCCCCTGTGACATTTGCTCCAGAACAACCCATCTGAGAGGGAGAGCGGCCCAGCTCAGCGTTTAAGTACTCGACAAGGAATGCGCCAAACAGGTGAGAAAGCACCAGCTAGGCGGCCCATAAAAAAAAAAAAACGCACACTTTGGAGGAAGCACATTCCTGTGGTTGCCGACTGAAAGTCCAAAAGCGACTGTGGTTTAACTTCTCCGCAAATTCTGTCAACAGCAATGAGATGTAAGGGAAAAGGACTTTGAAGCTTTTAGTCATACAGAAAAAAAAGAAAGTCTGTTGTTCTGTAGTTAATGGGACGCTGCAGTACAGAGTCTGCAAGTAGAAAAACAAGGCGGAGACGGCGACCTCAAAATGAAACTCATGCTACTGTGCATCAGTAATGTGTTTGACATCTGTTGAATTCATTCAGTTTCAATTTTGAATGCTATTTTTTGAAATATTTCATCTCCAGCAGACCCCCGTGACCCTGTAGTTAGGATATAGCGGGTTGGATAATGGATGGATGGACGGAAATATTTCATCTTTATTTGGTGATTTCATTTCAACACCATTTTGGATGTGTAAATGGCAGCCACCATTTTCTATAATGCAGCATAGTTACCAGGCACATTACACACATGTTGTCCAACACGTCATCATATATTGAACACCATCTGAACGCTGATGCTGCATATATGTGCAATAAAAATTTTAAGAGTTCCCACATGTGGCATTTTACCTTCTCACTCATCGCATTCATGTCAGAATTTTTGGAGAATTGTAAGATCACTGTTCAGTTGTAGCTCACTCCACAGAAAAAGCAGTTTTACTGTATATATTGCTGCTAATCAAGCTAGAAGTTAGAAGTGTGCATTGCATTACTCCAATATAATCTGACAACACAATTGTCATTTCTGGACAACCTGGTTATTATATTTTTAATTTTACACAAGCCAAAGTAGTTGGCTGGGGAAAAACTGTCTTTTGGAAATTCAACACGGCTGAAAACAAGCCACAATGAGACAAAAAGACATACTCTTAGACAAAAGCTGTAATCCTGCAAGACAATTAAATTATCATCAAAGTTGAAAAGAGTACACTATACATACAGTATTTATGGTTTTAGATAAGATTCCACTCTGGCTGGTACAAAACTTTGTGTGTACCAATGATGGTTTCCTTCCATTAGCACCAGGATACTCCAGATGCCTGATGGGAATTGTAGTCCCCTGTATTGGCAGTGATTTTAGGGTTGCTCCCCTCCTAATAAAATCTCTCTCCCCTATACGCCATATAGCTTATACTTTACGTTGGACCAATAACAATGCACAGGCAACATTTCACGTAAATTGGGTCAGTCAATCAAACAAAGAAACAGTTATGATTTTATTTATATATACAGTGGAACCTCGGTTGCGAGCAACTTGGTTTACGAGTGTTTTGCAAGACGAGCAAAAATTTTTAATAAATTTTGACTTGATAAACGAGCGAGGTCTTGCAGTACGAGTAGTATGTATATGCTTTGTCTTCTGAGTGTCATGTGATCACAGCTGAGCTGATGGTTCTTCTCTCTCTCTCTCACTGTGGGATTGTGGGCAATCGTCTCCTATTCTCTGTCTGAGTCGGTGTGCCTCACTCATATAGTCAACATCCGTACGAGCATATACTGTTTACTACAGCATTAGCACTGTGACGGGGTGTGTGTGCGAGCGTGTGTGTGTATGTGGGTGTGCTCGCTCGCTCATGTGTGTGTGCACGTGCATGCACATGTGTGTGTGTGTGTTTGTGTATGTTCGCGCGTGCGTGTGTGCTGTGACGTACGAGTCCTTGCACCCTAAAACACGAAGCTGAGTCTCAGTGCTTTAGCAATATCAGCTTTATTCAGCTTGAAACAGCAATAGCACGGTTATTTATTGTAGCAGGATCTGCGCTCTCCTATACACAGACACAGCAGTCAGGTAGGGCATTGCACATTTATAATGTTCCTTGTTCCTTGTATCACCCATCGACGGCAGGTGCTTATAGCATGTCTGCGAACTTTTCGGATTCGCTTTTACGGCAAACTGATACAGCGCTGGGAGACTGCGATTGCTTTGGGACGCTCTTCCGTGTGTCGTCCCGTTGGGTGCAATCCCACAAGAGTTTAGAAACTCACTCACACCAGCCATGATTCTTTTCAAAGGTAAAGTGCAGGTTAATTTGTTTTATGTATTTTTACTTTATATTTTGTATTAATAGTTTTGGGTTGTGGAACAAATCATCTGAGTTTCCATTATTTCTTATGGGGAAATTCACTTTGATTTACGAGTGCTTTGAACTACGAGCACGTTTCCGTAACGAATTATGCTCGCAAACCGAGGTTCCACTGTATATTAATGAATGATGTGAAGAGTCAATGTTACATCATAACTTGGGCAATTTAGGTAGCATTGATATGTCTAAATTTTTGCACTGGGATCTCCCACTTGAAAAGCTGCTATCCTAAAATTTCCCAATGGGAAAGTCATACTTTATATCTGTCCAATTGCACATGAACATAGCATAAAACCAGCTGTCATAGTCTAAACAAAATAATAGGATATGCTTCTGGTTTTGGTTCTCATTTGCATTTGTGACTTTTGAATTCTGCTAACTACTTTGGTTTTAGTGAATTGAACAATCTTTAGTGAAATGGACTAAGCCTGATAATTGACGACTCTGTTGCACCCAAAACAGTTCTACAGATCGAAATACTGCAGCACTATCACTGTAGCTGAAAACACAAATGATACGGTAGACAATTCAGATCTAATTAGAAAAAAATTACAAAAATTATAAAGCCTTTATAATGGAAGAATGGAAAGAGACTGCCCCCTGGAGTCAAGTGCTCCACCAACATGACAGGTAACAGCATCCCTCTTGTGTATATCCCATGTGCATAGGAGTTGTAGTCCCAATTGGCGCTCCTGCTGGGTTTTTTGGGAGGGGAGCTGCAGGGAGGGGGACTGCATACTTTCAGAGAGTCTTGCTTGACCCAAAAATGTTTCCTGGGTATAACATTGTGCCACCTGAAGTACTCTCAGATCTGGCATAAAGGAAGCCTTTCTGCTTAACCCAGGCAAGTCCACTAGTCCATCTATTTTCCTATCCTGCTTGGCCAGGGCAGGGTCATGAAGCACCTGGAGACTATCCCAGCTGTCGTATATACAGTATGTTAGAATTGCATAGATTTATGTACAAAATTATTGTTATAAATTTCTCTTATACCTTTATCTAAGTCAGTCAACAAAATTATCATATATTACAATTGTTTTTATATGTTTTTACATTTGGAACAGAAGAAGGTTACAAGAGGTGGGAACTGTCTGAGAACTCTTGATTGGTTATTATCTCAGTACTTGGGTCATAATATGATAACATGAAGTGGGATGGATTAAGTCAAGAGTTTCTCTGATTAGGAAGAACACATTGACACTTTTGCCTATTGGGATGTGAATTCATCTGTACCTTTGATCACATAAAGAAACAAAATGAATTATAATGATAACATTGTGATTTTTTTATGTTTTTTTCACACTATATTAATCCCTGAGGGGAAATTGCCTTTTCGCATGATGTTTGGAGGTCAGAGTGCTGTTGTGCAACATATTAAGTACTGTATTATAATTAAGTTATGCAATATATTGCAATTCATTCTGTTTAAACTTGACTGAAGCAAAGATTTTATTATATCATAAATGTCAATGTGCTACATACCTAATGAAGAAACTATTTAAATTAACCCACTTAATATTTTAATAGGGAAAATGGACTTCAAGAATCTAGGCGTTCTGTAAAGTAGCACTGAGAAAGTTTATTTATAGCATATAACATACTCACATTGCTTCATAATCTTATCTGTATTCTAGATTAGGGTTGTCAGACACCAGAGTAGCCAGGGGCCTCATGTATAACACCTTGCATAGAATTCACACTAAAACATGGCATACAGACGCAGCAAAAATTCAGATGCAATAAACTGAGTGTAAGCAAAGCTCTACACACTTTCTCTTAAAAAATCCCAATCAACGTAAATTTTAATGCACATGCACAAGCCTACAGCCCCATCCCAGCTCCTTCCACAATTTCGCCTATTTAAATATGCAAATCATTAGCCCCTTCCAATCAGTGTTTTGTTAAAAGACAATGGCAAAAGCATTGTGTTAAAAAGAAGAATTTCAGCAAATGTGACATGGAAGCCCTACTATTTGGTGGCTTAAGCAGTGGTATGAGCAACAGAAGGAAATTAATGGAGTGGAATAGTGTGGTGGTGGCACTCAAAAGCTCAAGGTCAAAAAGTCGCACAGTGCCTGAAATAAAAAAGAAGTGTCAGATATCAAAGATGATGTGAAAAGGCGAGTCACGGCCCACCATCTGAGTGTTAACGCCACTGGAGGAGGTAGCAGAATTCCAGGGCTCAGTCCGTTGGAGCAGTGAGGTGCTGCAGTTATTGGTGAGACACTTATGTATCTCTTCACAACATTAGTGAGATGCATTTTCGCACAATAGATAATTTGCACACTAATAGAGTGGAAATGCTTTCTATTTACATAAGCAAATTCATTCTTTGAAGGCGCCTTTATAGCAAAGTGCATGCAGTCGACCGATCCGATTACATTTGGAAAAATGGATGTTGCTACAAATTGCACTTTGATGTTTGCCCGTTCAACCACAGTGTAAGAATATCTTATATATCTGGATGACAGTGGATAATAGAATCCCATACAGCTGGCATGGTGCGATTCAGTGATGACTGAGAAATGCCTGATCGATCAGCCAGTTCATGTTGAAAAGTACCTGTGGCTAAAAACCTGAGGGTGGAATGAACTTGCAAAGGAGCAGATAGAGCAGAATTACTCAAAGTCTGCCTACTTGGAAATGAAAATCGACTTAGAAGCCAGTCATCATCATGGGACAAGAAATCCATATGATCTCTCTAGTAATTCTTCCATTTGCAATGTCCAATAACAACACTACAGCAGCCATGGTAGTTGGAATAGTTTGGCCATTCCATGAACCATTATATTGTTACAGAATGATTACAATAAAGTGCCTTAAATTTATAAACAATCTTCAATTAATTTTGGTGTATTTGATAGAGCCCCCATCATAGATGCAAATCTAAAAAAGACAGGGAAGCCACGCAGAAACAGTAGCACTGCTTTGACGCTGGGTGCCACCCGTTTACAAAACCAAACAGAAGCATGCATACACATGGTCTGAGGTTGCTGAAAAAATGTGCATGGCATTACGACAAGTTTAGTTTTTATTTGTCTCGACATGAGTGTAGAAACGGGTGAACACAACATTTTTGTGTGTATGCATCATTTATCCACGAGGCCCTGTGGAAGAATAACAAAGACAGGTAAGGAGGACAGAGGAGGACGCAAAGTTTGACTATTGCTGTCTTCTTCGATGATGCTGAGATATGCACAATGTTGGGAAACCATTGGAGGGTCAATTGTGTTGAGATACACATGTTGTTCAAAAGCCAGACATTTTGTAGGTTTTTAGTAAAGACTGCTGGATAGAGAACCTGAGGCAAAAAAGGAGAACATGTCCTCCCTTTGCAGAATGTCTGGCAGCCATATGCTAGATGAGCCCTTATGTTGTCATAAGGCCTGTCAGGCTATATTTGATATTAGAAATCTTCTTATATAGCATGTTACCGTGGTTGTCCATTTGACGGTCCAGGATTTTAAATCACCTGTATCTCGCAAATAGTTTGACCTATTGACCTGAAATTTGTACACATATACTATGTGACGTCTACTATCCGCTTTTGGGGTGATGATTGACCTCCAAGGTTACTCCTCATTTTATTTTTATCTTATTTTATTGTAGAATCAACTCTTGGCAGCGGCCAGCAGGGCAGCCATGCGGCACATGCATACGGGCGCCATTCTCATCCCTACCACCTTCGCCGTCATTTCCCCTACCTCTTCATATCTTAAATCATTCCTGAGGCAGATTGAAGACTTAAGTGGAAGCTTAAGTGAAAAATTAAAGAATTGCAACACAAACACTGACTTAATCAATTTTAATGTGAAGAGAAGAAGCGGGCCGCTAGGGTGGAGAAAAGAAGAGCTGCTCAGGAAGCAGCAAGCACATCAACCTCTGAACAAACGAATGCTAAACGTACAGAAAAAGAGGATGAAAAATACAAATTCTGAAGTCAAGTGTATTCACTACATGTTATCGTGCAGTGCGCCGTAACTGCTAATTTATATTTAACACTGTTTGAATATACACTATACAAATGGGTGTAACATTAGCGGGGCTATATACTTGTACTTGCACTGAGGAACTTTTTAATGCTTTTCATCCACTTTTTAACTTTTTACTTTTTTTACTTTAAAGGCATTGCTTCTGTATTTTCTTTTCTTTTGCTGTACATATGAGACAAGCACACAACTGTCATAATTATTGTTTTGCCTATTCAGAAGTTTGCTTTCAACATTTTTGTCAATTCTAATTATGTCTTTATGATCTAAATTTTTAATAACTTTGTTTTAGTTGTATTTTGTCCTGCGGTGGGTTGGCACCCTGCCCAGGATGGGTTCCCTGCCTTGTGCCCTGTGTTGGCTGGGATTGGCTCCAGCAGACCCTCGTGACCCTGTGTTTGGATTCAGTGGGTTGGAAAATGGATGGATGGATGGATAGTTGTATTTTCAAGACACTATCTTGTTTTCCAGTTCTCTTTATTATAGTAACCATTTTGTGTTGTTTATTATGGTCATAATTATCATTTCCACAGCTGGTTGCTAGTCAGATCATCGAGGATGATGCTGTGTTGATGGTATTTAAGAAGGCTGCACACAGAAGTCATCATTCAAGTTTAAGGATTAAAATAAAAAGAAATGGTTTGGTTCTTTGCTTTTTGTTACAGAAACTATTGATAGTTATGGTTTTGATATTTTAGTTTTGCTTATTTCACTTTGACTTTTACTTTAAGTTTTTAGTATGGTTCTTTAATGGAATCAGTTCTGGCCTGTTTCCTAGAATGCCTTTTGTTTTGCCTTTAGAACCTTTGCATTCCCCAGCCCATCTACCAGTGACCTGTAATAATAATAATAATAGTAATAATACATTTTATTTATATAGCGCCTTTTCCATGCTCAAGGCACTTACAGAATATAATAAAGAACGGCAGTGTATACAGTATATAGCATTGTACAAACCAGATAAATAAATAAAGAAGATTAAGACAGTGAATTCTGAAAAAAAGACAACATAATTGATAATCTAGCACACACACATACTGTACATGCAGGTTACATGAGCATCTTGACAGAGAAGTAAACTGAGAGAAGTGTAATAAAGTCAAGCAGAGCTAAAAGCCTTCCTGAACAGATGAGTTTTGAGTTGTTTTTTAAAAGAATTCATGGAGTCAGCTGACCTGATTAATTTCGGTAGGTCATTCCAGAGTCTGGGCGCTATACAACTGAAGGCCCTGTCACCCATGGAGTGTAGATTAGTGTGGTGTACAACAAGATTGCCAGAATCAGAGGACCTTAGTGGGCGGGCAGGCACATAGTGATGGAGAAGGTCACTGATGTAGTTTGGCGTGAGGTTATTTAAGGCTTTGTAGGTTATTAGTAGGATTTTATATTCGATTCTGTAAGACACAGGGAGCCAGTGAAGGCGGAACAGGATGGGTATGATGTGCTCGCTGCTGCTGGTTCGAGTAAGGACTCTGCACTCCAAACGCCCAAACTATACCACACAGTCACGGGTTAAAAAAAAATGACCTTTTATAAATTTTTATCACCTGATAAAACAGTCACAATTCATTTTCTTTCTTTTGTCCATGCATGCCTTCGCCACCTCCTCCTGACTCTGACCCCTATACGAGGCAGAACAGTTGCTTTTTACGTTGATCCCTGGAGTACTTCATGTACAACAGGATTTCCACCTAGAAGCACTTCTGAGTCCATTTGAACCTCTCTGTAACAGGAGAGCCTGTTGGCAACAGCTCCCCCTAGTGGCACCTGAGAACCCCAGCAGGGCTGCCCAGCAAAGCTACAACACTCGTGCAGCCCTGTGGGTGACCAAATGGGAGCCTTACCAGAGGGATACGGTCACTCGGTGTGCTGGGGGAACACATAGCCCCATGAGGCAGTGTCTCTCTGTCCTTGCTAGCTAAAGCATCCCAATTGGGGAAGATGACAGCTATGACTAACCAACCCTGACAGGATGCCTGTCCATCCATATCATTCCTTTATCATGATGTCCAGGCCAGGAAATTAACCAACCAACCTTTTGTCCTTTTATAGATAGCCTTTTTTCACCAAAGGCACAATAAGAGCCATATTTGTTCCTATGGTGTTGCCGTGGCTCCATTGTTCACATTAGTTCTATAATTTGTATTATTTTGAAAATGATTTTCAGAATTTCATTTATAAAACTGAGCTTAGTTATGCTCTTTTATAAATGTAATTGTTATTTAGTTTTGTAACCTTTGTGTATTATTTTTTAATTTTCTTTTATTGTTGTAAAAGTCATTTTTTGATTTCCTTAAAGGTACAATATTAATAAAACACATTATTATTATTATTATTATTATTGCATTTTCTTTTGAGCCCAAGCTGCATGATCTACTATTGCACAGATAAACAAGGCTGCTACCAGAGACCGTATTTAAGGGCAGGCATTTGGATATTTTCTCTGTGTTGTTGGTTCTCTTTTTGCACTTGTAACAGGTTAGGTATTGCAATTGTGGATTTTTCTCTTTCTGTGATTGTTTCTTTTTTTTTAATATTTAGAATTTTTTTTATATCTTTTTGAGTAGTTAAGCCTTCTTTTTGAATATTTAGGTCTTTCGTTGCTTTATATTTAAGCCTGTAGCTTTTTTGAATATTAAGGACTACGTATTAGGTCTTTTGCAAATTATATGAACATATTTCCTTGTGTTATTTTTACTTTCTTGTATACGAAGTATAGGGAAAGTATTGGAATTCAGCAAAAATTCGATTTTGAGGAATCTTGACGTTTTAGACCTCCCAGAGTCCGAAAATAACCGTTTTTGGAATTATGTCTGTCTGGGTGTGTATGTAGACACGATAACTTGAGTATACTTTCACTTAGATCAACCAAATTTTGCATACAAGTATAAGGTACAAAATGAGGATTTCTATCGACTTTTGAGGTATTTCTGCTAACCGGAAGTGGTACTTTACCTTTTATTCATGCAGCTACAGAGTCCAATTTATTCAACTTTACTTTTATAATAATTGTTCAATATACTATTAATTTGATTTGTTGTTGATGGTTCTTCAATGTACATAATATAAAAATATAATCATTATCTTGCGGTTTACTCCTCAAATATCCATCCCCATATCTGAGTATACGAGAAAGTCTAGAGGAGACCACTCCCGATTTTTATTATTTGACCTTTTCTCTTTTGGGTAATTTCTAAATTATTTGGTCTCATTTTTCTTGAAAATGATCATTTTTACTCAATAAACCATTTACATTTAAATCCAGTTTGTTAGGAATCTGCTTTTACATTTTGGTTTTAAAAATTTTCTTTGGTTTGGTTTCACATAATTTATTCCCCTTTTTTGTCATTAAGGTTTTGGAATATGTGGAATTTAATTTAGTACTTATTTTGTTGATTTAAATACATTTTGAATATTGTAAAATTATTTTCAACTCTTAGCTTAGATGCACTTCGTTGTGCCATGAGCAGTGCCATATTTGGTTGCTACCCATATTGCTGCCATATGACTTCACCATCACAACAACACGAAGGTCAGGGTCGAGCATTTCCTCGTAGTCTTAGACTCTGGAATTTAAATAACAAAAAAAAAACATTTTGTGGTGGGGTGGTAGTGTGTGTTTTATTTCCAGACTTCCAGTCTCTTCAGTGTCTTTTGAGCTTTGATTGCTTTTTAGCATATTGGGATTTGTTAATTTGGGTACTTTTAGACTTTCATTGTTTTGCACTTTGATTTCATCTCATCCATTTCCCAATCCTATTAGTCATTCTCCACTAAACCCCAGCTATGCAGAACATCCATTATTTCCCCTTCTCAATCCTTGTATCAAAATATCACAACATATTTAGCAAAGTTAAAAAGAAGTAGTAAGGACCTGCAGATGTATCCTGCAACACAACTTACCATTTTCTACCATACGATTTTCCCACTCCTGCTTTTGTAAGGGGATTTACTTCAAACCTGTAGCAACAACTTCTGGTTGCACTACTCCAGTTGCTTATGGAAAATTCTTTTTTTTAATAAGTGAGGAAGTGCCTGTAAACCAGGTGGAGCATTACCATGTTTGGTGTGAACCAGCCTAAACATTTTCCTTCTTGACTCAAACAGTCGTAACTTGTTTTTTTAGAGTCCTTTCAATTTTGAGACATTTTTGAAATATCTGACTTTGCATAACCTATAACTGTTTTTTCCAAACCTTGCAGCTAGTCACACCACCTGCTGTACAAAATTGCCTGAATCTTCAATGAATTTTTAGCATTAGCACATCATGAGGTAGGTTGCAGAACCTAACATCTTATTTGACCCAGCATGCTTGCGACTTTATTTACACTTAACCCAAAGTGGTAGATTCCCAAACATTAGGTTGAGTTTTCAAAGATATGAAATCTGACTTTAATTCACATATAACTTTGATTTGTCAAGCTATTGGTGAATACCAAGGATGGCCTAAATTTAAAACTCACAAAGTGGCTTAAAACCTCACTTGACTATCATTTTCTTTAAATTTTATACACAGCTTAACAATAAAACGTACCATTACCTGTACTTTACTGAAATCACTTGAGGAAGTTACACCTCGTAACTAGTAGCGTTGTCACCTTATGGTGGTGTCGGCAATTAGGCAATGGATGAGACAAAGAAAACAACATGGAAGGAGTCGTGAAGGATCAAAGAGATGGCGGCAGCATTGAAGGACGGCCTCTCGTAAATCTCACGTGAGGGAGCGAGGTAGAGACGCTACCTTTCACAATGTGTTAGGCTACCAGCACCAGAGATGACAAAATGTTGAATAATGTCATACAAATCACTCAGACTAATGATCTTTCAACATATTATTATTCTGTTATACAGTCTTCTTCTTCTTTCGGTTGCTCCCGTTAGGGGTCGCCACAGCAGATCATCTTCTTCCATATCTTTCTGTCCTCTGCATCTTGTTCTGTTACACCCATCACCTGCATGTCTTCTCTCACCACATCCATAAGCCTTCTCCATAGGCCTTCCTCTTTTTCTCTTCCCTGTCAGCTCTATCCTTAGCATCCTTCTCCCAATATACCCAGCATCTCTCCTCTGCACATGTCCAAACCAACTTGAGCAACCCTCTAATGTACTCATTTCTAATCCTATCCATCCTCGTCACACCCAGTGCAAATCTTAGCATCTTTAACTGTGCTACCTCCAGCTATGTCTCCTGCTTTCTCCACCGTCTCCAACCCATATACCATAGCTGGTCTCACTATCGTCCTGTAGACCTTCCCTTTCACTCTTGCTGATACCCGTCTGTCACAAATCACTCCTGACACTCTTCTCCACTCATTCCACCCTGCCTACACTCTCTTTTTCACCTCTGTTCCACAATCCCCATTACTCTGTACTGTTAAGCCCAAGTATTTAAACTCATCCACCTTCGCCAACTCTACTCCCTGCATCCTCACCATTCCCCTGACCTCCCTCTCATATACACACATGTATTCTGTCTTGTTCCTACTGACCTTCATTACTCTCTAGAGCATATCTCCACCTCTCCAGGGTCTCCTCAACCTGCTCCCTACTATTGCTACAGATCACAGTGTCATCAGCAAACATCATAGTCCACGGGGACTCCTGTCTAATCTTGTCTGTCAACCTGTCCATCACCATTGCAAATAATGTAACTCTTACATACTTCTCTGTCACTCCCAATTTCCTCATACAATACCACAACTCATCTTGAGGCACCCTGTCATATGCTTTCTCCAGGTCCACAAAGACGCAATGCAACTCCTTCTGGCTTTCTCTAAACTTCTCCATCAACATCCTCAGAGCAAACATCACATCTGTGGTGCTCTTTCTTGGCGTGAAGCCATACTGCTGCTCACTAATCATCACCTCACTTCTTAACCTAGCTTCCACTACTCTTTCCCATAACTTTATGCTGTGGCTCATCAATTTTATCCCCCTATAGTTACTGCAGTCCTGCACATCCACCTTTTTCTTAAATATCGGCACCAGTACACTTCTTCTCAACTCCTCAGGTATCCTCTCACTTTCCAAGATTCCATTAAACAATCTGGTTAAAAACTCCACTGCCATCTCTCCTAAACACCTCCATGCTTCCACAGGTATGTCATCTGGACCAACGGCCTTTCCATTTTTCATCCTCTTCATAGCTGTCCTTACTTCCTCCTTGCTAATCCGTTGCACTTCCTGATTCACTATCTCCACATCATCCATCCTCTTCTCTCTCTTGTTCTGTTCATTCATAAGCCTCTCAAAGTACTCTTTCCATCTGCTCAGCACACTCTCCTCGCTTGTGAGTACGTTTCCATCTTTATCCTTTATTACCCTAACCTGCTGCACATCTTTCCTGGCTCAGTCCCTCTGTCTAGCCAATCAGTACAGGTCCTTTTCTCCCTCCTTAGTGTCCAACTTCTCATACAACTCATCATACTCCTTTTCTTTAGCCTTTGCCACCTCTCTCTTCACCTTGTGCCTTATCTCCTTGTACTCTTGTCTACTTTCTGCATCTCTCTAACTATCCCACTTCTTCTTTGCCATCCTCTTCTTCTGTATACTCTCCTGTACTTCCCTATTCCACCACTAGGTTTCCTTTTCCTCTTTCCTCTGTCCAGATGTCACGCCAAGCACCCTTCTTGCTGTCACCCTTACTACATCTGCTGTCATTTCCCAGCTGTCTGGTAACTCTTCACTGCCACCCAGTGCCTGTCTTACCTTCTTCCTAAACTCAACCTTGCAGTCTTCCTTTTTCAAATTCCACCATTTGATCCTTGGCTCTGCCCTCACTCTCTTCCTCTTCTTGATCTCCAACGTCATCCTACAGACCACCATCCTATGCTGCTTAACAACACACTTTCCCCTGCCACCACTTTGCAGTCTTCAATCTCCTTCAGATCAACTCTTCTGCATAGGATGTAATCTACCTGTGTGCATCTTCCTCCACTCTTGTACGTCACCCTATGTTCCTCCCTCTTCTTAAAATACGTATTCACCACAGCCATGTCCATCCTTTTGGCAAAATCCACTATCCTCTGACCTTCTTTATTTCTCTCCTTGACACCATACCTACCCATCACCTCCTCATCTCCTCTGTTCCCTTCACCAACATGTCCATTGAAATCCTCACCAATCACCACTTTCTGCCCCTTGGGTACACTGCTCATCACTTCATCCAACTCACTCCAAAAATATTCTTTCTCATCCATTGCACACCCAACTTGCGGGGCATATGCACTAGCAACATTCATCATCACACCTCCAATTTCCAGCTTCATAATCATTACTCTGTCTGACACTATTTTCACCTCCAAAACACTCTTGACATACTGTTCCTTCAGAATAACCCCTACTCCATTTATCCTCCCATCCACACCATGATAGAACAATTTGAATCCACCTCCGATCCACCTGGCCTTACTCCCCTTCCATTTAGTCTCTTGCTCACACAATATATCATCCTTCCTTCTCTCCATCATATCTGCTAACTCTCTCCCTTTACCAGTCATACTGCCAACATTCAAAGTTCCTACCCTCAGTTCCACTCTCTTTACCTTCTTCCTCTCCTCATGCCACCAGACACGTCTCCCACCTCTTCTTCTCCTTCTTCTTCTTCAGCCAACAGTAGCCCAATTTCTGCCAGCACCCTGTTGACTAACAGTACTGGTGGCAGTCATTGTTAACCCGGGGCTCGACCGATCCGGTATGGAAATTTGTATTGTTGTCTGCATATTTGATTTAGCAAAATTTTACACCAGATGCCCTTCCTGACATAACCCTCCCATTTATCCGGGCTTGGGACCGGCACAAAGAAACACACTGGTTTGTGCATCCCCTGTGGCTGGGTTATTATTCTGTTATATAATACAAGCACCAAATTATTAAAAGATTATTAAAAGCCGCACTGTCTCAACAACAAAAACCTAATGTCAGGTCAGAAATGTATATTAACATTCATAAACTTCATTACAACTTTGTTTAATAGGTAAAAAAAGCTTGAATTTTTGCGGAATGGCGTCGTCTGCTGGGAGGAGGTGGCAGAACTTCACTTAACCTTAATGAAGAAGTGCCACTGTGTGTGAGTGGGCCCTTTGTTTAATGGGCACCTTGTTTCAGGGCTGCTTCCTGGCTTGATTAATGCAGCCATGATAGGCTTGGTTTTGATATGTCTGTATTTATATAATAATGCAAATGTGAACATATGTATACTTTTTAAATTAATTATATCTCTTTGCATTTTTTTCATACATTTTACTAATAATAATAATAATTAATAATAATTCATTACATTTATATAGTAGCACTGTCCTTAATTCTTGCAGTGATGCTACATTCAGAATTACTAACACCAACCCCTTAGTTTCTAACCATGCTTGTCCATTTGAAGAATTAAGATGATTGCTTCACTCTCATCATCAGGGGCTGAGAATCCCATCTATCACATTGTCATTCATTCAGTTATTTTATTGCATAGGGGACCTTTGTCTCTCCAGTTGTTGAGTTTGTAAAAAGTGCCGCTCTTTCGGTTACTTTTACACCTGCACGTCAAAGGTCACAATGCCTGTTTTGCCATTCTCTATGAACGGATAACATTTTCTCAGTTTAAGGCCTCAGGAGTTTCATGATGTTGCAAAGACAGATCAGCCCTCAAGACAAAAACTATTATGCAATCTTGTATCAGTTTGGGAAAATTAGATTTTTAGTTTGAATGTTAATGAAAGAAAAAAGTTATTCAGCCAGTCAAAATGTACACAAGTCACTCCTTTTTTTCAGAAACATTGCCACACTAAGTTATTGGGGGCAGTTATGGAATACTCAGCTGAGATCAGGAGGGCAGGAAGGATGGTGTCAGGCCTTTAACAGATCCTGACATAGGGTGGAAAGTCTGGTGCGGTGGCAGGTGGTACGGACGTTTAACACTGTCATGTGGGCAGTGTGCCTTGTTTAGGAAGAGAGTAACATGGAAATCATTGCTCCCAGGACCACAGAAAGAAAAGGTATCCAACCAGCCAAGATGGGCACATGTCTTTCCTCTTTTCAGGTCATTCCACTGCCTCCCTGTAGTGTCACCTATTAAGTTCAAATCCTTGATGCCTGCCTACTGAGTAGCTCAATGGATCAGCAGTTATGCCATTTCTTTAATCTTTTGCTCAGCGATTTGGTGTTTGGCAAATGGTAGGCATCAGGGATGCAGAAGAATGGGCGTGGCGTCGCCCATGTTGATGGTGTGCTTGGTTAACTCTGTCCTGGTGCACTCCTCATCACTAACCACAAAGATATCTGAAAAGTGTTCAAGCAACTGACAGAGGAGATGACCTTGTTGTTCAGCCAGTCCAGAGGAGCTGTACTGCCACAAACCCTCATCCACTGCCAAAGTAGCATCTGAGAGAGGCAGTATAGGTGCCTCTTGATTGGCTAAAGGACCAGCTTGGGAAGGGGCAGGTGTTTTTGGTGGTGTTATCCTGTTTTACGGAGCTGAGAAGGCTGAGAAGGGTGTGTCTTACTGCCGAAGATACCCATCTTATGGTAACAAAGTTGCAGAATCCCTCTAGCAAAGTTGAGAACTGCTTCTTGAGTGGCAAGGAAGTCCGTCCCTAATATACACTCCTCCTTCATGGGAGCCAACCAAAATTCGTGCTCGCATTCGAGTGGGCCAAGGTGGAATTTCAGGTGCTTCTTTTATTGAATAACGATCTCCTTGCCAGTCACCATCTCCAAATGGGCTGGAGTCCCCCCAGCCCCAGCCTTCCACCGCTTCCTGGTCTTCTTGTAGCAGCAATCCCACCTTAATGATGGAAACAGTGGATCTAGTGTCTACCAGAGCCTGACAGATTTTGGGTCCAAAGCGAAAAGGAACTTGAGGGCTGCATAAACAATCCAAGAAGCCAATGGTGTGGATGCTCATTGGCTGAGGGATGGAGGGGCGGAGCAACACCTCCCCAATGGTGTAACCCAAGTGAAGTTTCCCAATGGCTTTGAACGGCACCCCTGATGATCTGTGGCATCTTCGAGCGGGCATAAAATGGCTTTGATCTTCTCAGCTTCTGCTTGCACTCTCTTCATGCTCTGTGGCACAGTCAAGTGAGGCAGCTGCTGAACCTTTAATGGTGTTACCACCCTCAAAAATTCTTGCAGAGACAGCTGCTTCTGCAGGGCCTCTGGGAAGTCGGGTTTCAGTGTCAGACACAGGTTCTCCTAGCCTTTCCTTTGTCTTTCTTTAATGATCAAATAATGCTGCCTGAGCTTCCCCCTTGAGTACAAGATGTGGTGGTGGTATGGGCGTTCCAACCATTGTGCCTGGTTGCTATATAGATTTGGAACCAAAATGGCTTCCAAACCTGTTGACCATTGTAGCAGGATAGATGTAACCATGGCCTTACCAATCCACTAGCTAACTCTTCCAAGGAGGAGGAGGGGAACTGGTTCTAGCACTCTCTCATGGTGTGCTTCATGATCCATTCAGCCACTTCACGGGGCTTGGCACTTTGCAGAATGGTACTCCGATGGTACTATTTGTTCTTGCCACTGCTCACACAGCTGCCAGTACTGCTGTTATAATATATATTGTGGTGGACGGCTGGGGTCCATGCCCGGCCAGATCACTTTTACTATGGAAGGACCAGGAGAGACACAATACCTCTCCTGGAACACGAGAGAGCAGCGCCCTGCATTGCATCAGGGTCATGGGCTTAGAGTTTGGAAGCTCAACTTTGCTGGGGCCCCTGGCCACTGTCAGAGGGTGCCTGGACAGTTTTGGAGTCCTGGACCACAGCACTTCCACCACACTCGGACGTGCAGAGAGAAGAATCCGGGTGAACCTGGAGTACTTCCAGATGCACATACAGCACTTCCACCACACCAGGAAGTGCTGCCAGATGATTGCCGGAGAACACTTGGAGCACTTCCGTGTGCAGTATAAAAGAGGCGGCCTCACTCCATTCAAGGAGCCAGAGTTGGGAGGTGGAGGACAATGCTTGCCTGGAGAGGAGTAGAGGTGACAGAGGAGAAGAAAGAAAGAAAGAAAGAAAGAAAGAAAGAAAGAAAGAAAGAAAGAAAGAAAGAAAGAAAGAAAGAAAGAAAGAAAGAAAGAAAGAAAGAAAGAAAGAAAGAAAGAAAGAAAGAAAGAAAGAAGAGAAGGGACTGAGCAGTAGTTGTGAGCTACAGAGTGTTGTGTTGTGCAAAGAAAAGGAAAATAAAGCGTGTGCTTTTCGACTTGTGTCTCGGAACCTGTCTGTGTCCGGGTTTAGGGGGCTGTATTACCCAATATTCCACAATATATATGGGCAAAACACCATTTAACTGAAACAGTAAATTAAGAAAGATATGTATAACCAAAAATATGTGACTCACGGCACCTTTTTGGAAACACAGACTTTCAGTCTGGATTGACTAGATTGCTGTCTGTGGCTTAAGTCTGCACAGAAACAAGGTCGGCATCAAAATGAGACACCACCTTCTGAGAACGTTCTCATTTTATATGGGACAGACCTGAAGAGGCTTCAGAACTTCCTTTGCTTCAGTCCTCTCAAGGGGTGTTTTCTCGAGGCTGTGAGGGGAAAAAAGAGACAAGATTGATAGTGACAATGCCACCTGTCATCCCAGGGTAGTACTACTTACTTTAGGTGAACCTAGAAGGTGATCCTCTGGTGCAATACACACACATATACACAGTATACTAGCTATGTTACCAGGTTTCCTGCAGGTAAATTTCCTAAGACAATGGGCCTTGGTTATAGTACCATTGGTTAATCAGATATATCAGAAGTATACTTTCCACAGTAAGGAGGCCAGGGTTTGTATCCTGGGTCCTCCCTGTATGGAGTTTGCATGTTCTCCCTGTGTCTGCTTGGGTTTCCTATGAGTGCTCTGGTTTCCACTCAAAGTCAAAAAACATGCAGGTTAGGTGGACTGGTGATTCTAAATTAGCCCTAGTGTGTGTGTTTGTGTTTGCCTTGCAATGGACTGCCACCCTGTCCAGGATTTCTTCCTACCTTGCACCCTAGGCTCCAGCAACCCCCCATGACCATGTTCAAGACAACGCAGGTTGGACAATGATGACTAATATTTTTAGATCACTTAAGCTTCTTGATCTTTAGCAAGCTACATAAATTTGCCCATCATTAGAACATTCCTGCTGTAGATCAGTTCCTGCTATTCCGAATGGCTGAGCTTGTCTTTGGTTGATGGTTGTTGCAAAACACAATTGTATTGTTTTTGAATTCAGACTGGTAACTAGTAGGAATAATGTAAATTTTGAGTGTAAATATAATTTCACCCTGTAGCAGATATCGTAAAAGTGGTAACTTCAGTCATATTGGAATCTGTTACAAAGTTATGGGGGATTTAGATCAAAAGCAAGTGGGTTTTTGCTTTGTTCACTCAAGAATTTGTTTCTGTGTATTTTCTCTATTTTCATATTGTATTATAATCATTTTTTTATTTTATGATTGTGGTTTATCCTGAATGACATAGCCAGACAAGGAAGTTCTAATACTAAATTGTGATTTGCTGGCTGTACATTTACATGGCCCATGCAATGAATTTGCACAGAAAAGAACAGGTAAATAATATTATGAACTACTGTATGTACAGCGTCCATCCTCTCTCTGTTCTGGCCAAGCCCATGCAAATGTTTAAACTGACTAAGGCAAGTTGTCACTCCTGGCTTGTGTTGTACTCATCCCAGTAGTCCTTGTCCCAGCAGTTCTCTGTGTCTGCCTTGTGAACTTAGAGTGTAGCGGCACATTGCGCTCTGAGTTCTTAAGAGGGCACAGCAGTTCTCCACAATGTTGCCAGCATTTTACCACCAAAGGGGACACCACATCGCTCCCTTTCTTCAACATATATGTGTATAAGTGTCCTCAACAATCCATTTGAGGTCGCATTTGTATGTCTATTATACCGCATTGAAAGGAGTTTGAAGAAGCTGACAGAATAAGGAGCACTGCATATACTCAAGGACAACACCTCATCCTCTACTTCTCTCTCCCTATACTCACAGTCACAGCACCTGGCATGCACTCTGCAAATTGAGAGTGGTGCCTGAGCATATGAGTATGTCTAGTAATTGTTACCCTTGCCAGACCAGCCCAGTGGAGAGAAACAAGTGAGCTGCAGGGAATAATTGGAATTTGGGATTTACAGTGTGGAATAAGGGTATATAAGGAAGTTTACAGGTTGTGAGCAGACAAAAGCTGGTACAAATATGGGACAAAACAAAGACAGGGGGAAAAACCAAAATAAAAGTACAGAACACATCTGACTCAATTCCTGAATGAGGAGTTTGCTTAAATAGCAAGCAGTTCAACAGAAACAGCCATGGGATGGGAGAATAGGAGAGCAATTGCCTTCAAGAAACAACAGAAGTTAGAAGGTGTGGTCTATGCCACGGCCGAGTCTGAGGCACAGTGGTGCTTCCTTTACCACGTAACTCCTTGTTGGCAAGATACTAAAGATAAGGTAGGAGAGACCAAGTTAACTGTATAAATATAAATACCAAGACACTAATTCTAAAACATGAAAACAGGTAAGTCACGCTACCAAAAGCATCTAAGACTTCCTAAGCAGACAGTTGAAATTTCCAGACCCCAACTTGGCAGCCACATTTCAGCTTTCAAATCCCGGCTGAAGACTCACTACTTCAGTTTAGCATATCCTGACCAGAGCTGCTGATTAACTGTACAGACTGCATCTCTGTTGTTGGTCATTAGCACTAAAACATAAGTAATATGATAGTTATAATTTGTTACTAACTCTCACCTATTCTGTTTCTCTTCTCGGTACTCACATGTGGCACTTGGTGCCACTGCCCATCTGCCGAATTCTTTTGCCTTCGTAAGGTAAAGTCATCTCTGATGGAGGATCACAGGAATCATCGGGTAGAGGGGTCCTTTCATTGGATTGGCCCAGCACTGACTCAGCTGTAGAATGGCCAATAGGGGGAGACAGCTTGATGGTCGAGGTCTCCAGGACTCTGAACAAATCCAAATTGTATTATGTGATAGCATCTACTGTTCAATTCTGCTCTGTACTTGTAATGTAATTATATTGTATTGATGAGATACTTGGGTTCTGTTCTGTGTATTGTATTGACACCCACTGCATGCCCAACCTACCTGGAGAGGAGTCTCTGTTTGAACTACCTTTCCCAAGGTTTCTTCCATTTTTCTCCCTACGAGGGTTTTTTTTAGGAGTTTTTCCTTGTCTTCTTAGAGAGTCAAGGCTGGGGGTCTGTCAAAAGGCAGGGCCTGTTAAAGCCCATTGTGGCACTTCTTGTGTGATTTTGGGCTATACAAAAATAAATGTTATTGTATTGTATTGCATTTACCCAGATTTGGTCCTTACATCTCTATCAACCCAAGTAGATGGTTTTTCTGGAGATCACATTCCCCTGGGAAGACCAGAAGCACAAGAAGGAGAAATTTAGACCAAGTATGAAAAGCTAGTGGCAAAATCTCTGAGCATGGGATCGAAGGCCAGGTGAGAGCGTTTGGAAGTAGGCTGCAGGGGCTTCACATTCCAGTCTCTTCATCAAATTCTGAAACTCCTGGGCACAGCTAGACTGCACAACAGAAGAGCCATCAATAAAATTCTTGAAGCAGCTGAAAGGTCTTCTATATGGCTGTGGATTAGGAGGGCCGAACCTTAGTGTAGTGTGCTACTTGGACACAAGAAGGGGCACAATCATCCTCTGCTTAGTCACCCAGGTGAGGGTGTCTGATGATCAAAGTCCTGAAACACTCTGAGACCCCGGGGTCATCACTGACAATGTGTTCAAGTTGCTCTGCAAAGTGTATTACAGAACCAATAAACCTTCCCAATAAGTGATACAAAAGAAGCAAAGGCTTCTCAGCTAACAACAAACTATAACATACTACCTTCTGTGCAAATTAGATCAAAAAATTTCAATGTCAAGTGCAGTATGGTTCACCACTTTAAATATGTTTGGCAGTGTGACATATGTTGACCACGTATCAAGCAATAAGCCATAGAAATGACAAACAACTGTTTGAAAACTCACTGTGATACTGTAGGTTTAGATTAATTCAAATGAACAAAAAGTGTACATTTTGAAAGTTATCCTAGTTTACTTAAAATGGAGTCATTTCCACCACAGATTCAACCCTTAAATTTGAATGTGAATTTCCCCTTGGGATTAATAAAGTATCTATCTATCTATCTATCTATCTACAGTAAAAACAGCCCATAAACACCCATACAGGGGATGGCGGTTTCATGTGATTTTATTCAACAATCTGTGCTCTCTGAGAAAAGTCGTTGCTTCAGTCAGACTGATTAAAGAATTAAGTACAATGTGATCAATATCATACTGGAATAATTTACTGATCTGAATCTAATTTTAATTACTGCAAATACTACTAGATCATTTCCTTCATTCTGTTTCCTTTCAAAGTAAAAACAATGCAAATTCCTAATACAAAGAGTACAGCCAAAATAAGCAAACTGCTGCAGCAAATTAACCTCCTGCTAAATGAGCACATAAAACTCAAAGAAAAAGCATGTGGATATTTAAAACCCTCCGATCCATCCATCCATTCACAAACCAGGTTGGTCCAAGTCAGGGTAGTGAGGCTCTGGACTTCAAGCCAGCAGCTAGCAACCTCCTGTGAAGGTATACGGTCTTTACGATTGAATTAACAATGTTTAAAGCATGCATTTAAAACTGCTTCATGTCAGAGTGGGCTGTGTACAGAGTATAATAGCACTATAAGAAATATTACTCATCAGTTTATAAGAACAAAAGGACATTTATCTTGGGACCCCACCTCATTCAATTCAGGACCAATCCCAACAGCATTAGGTGCAAAGCAGAAACCCATAATGAGTGAGGTGCCAGTGCATCACGGGAGACACACACATCTATCTATCTATCTATCTATCTATCTATCTATCTATCTATCTATCTATCTATCTATCTATCTATCTATCTATCTATCTATCTATCTATCTATCTATCTATCTATCTAGCTATATGTCTGTCTGTCTGTCTGTCTAAACTTATAATAATGCTTAAATATTATTTTTAAGAGTAGTTAAATGCTAATAATGATGATTTATTGTTTATGAAATAAATGGAGTTAAGTAGAAGTGCATAAGGAGAAAGAGGAGGTTAGAAGGATCATTTCAAACTTGTGTTTAATAATATTGAAAGAGGAGGAGGAAGAGGGCTGGAGTTATTCTAAAACATTTCTTGAAAGCAAATATGAAATAAAAATACTTTCGTCCTTTCCATGCAGCCATCATTTACTTAATCATTGTCAACAAGAGTGGTTGTGGGTGCGCCAAGCAATTGGTTTAAAACCCTGGCTGCCAGACCAGCCAGAGTTAGCTTCATTTTTCTGTGATCCTTAGTATAGAATAAGCAGGTTGGAAACTAGATGGAGCATTTTAACATATCTTCTTGTATTGTAACACATTAACTTAGTAATAAATTAAAAAGAACACAAAAGAGTTTGTGTCAGTTGTCTGTGGCATGGTGTCTCTGTGGGCAGCATTGCCTCCTCTTGCTTCCAGTGTTCTGTTAGAGTTTAAATTCTGTGCCTAGTTGTTATCCATGTGGAGTTTCTCCCCAGGCATTTTAGTTAAAATTATAATATAATATAATATAATATAATATAATATAATATAATATAATATAATATAATATAATATAATATAATATAATATAATATAATATAATATAATATAATATAGGGGCGGCACGGTGGCGCAGTGGGTAGCGCTGCTGCCTCGCAGTTGGGATATCTGGGGACCTGGGTTCGCTTCCCTGGTCCTCCCTGCGTGGAGTTTGCATGTTCTCCCCGTGTCTGCGTGGGTTTCCTCCGGGCGCTCCGGTTTCCTCCCACAGTCCAAAAACATGCAGGTTAGGTGGATTGGCGATTCTAAATTGGCCCTAGTGTGTGCTTGGTGTGTGGGTGTGTTTGTGTGCTTCCTGCGGTGGGTTGGCACCCTGCCCGGGATTGTTTCCTGCCTTGTGCCCTGTGTTGGCTGGGATTGGCTCCAGCAGACCCCCGTGACCCTGTGTTCGGATTCAGCGGGTTGGAAAATGGATGGATGGATAATATAATACATGTCACACACATGTGTTTGGGAGGCAGCTAATGGGCCTGAATAATAGTAGCACCACGGCAGACCAGGGGGTGGTGAGCTGCACTGAGTTTCTCTCTCAATCTTCTGCAAACCATCCACGGGCAATCCTACTAGGTCCCGGCGCCATTGATTACGTCACTTCTGGTCCTAAAGACATCACTTCCAGTTCCCGTCCCAATGACGTCACTTCCTTTCCTTGCCTTTAAGGCTGCCATATTCTCACACTCAAATCAGTTCTTTTCTGGACATAAACCTGAATACAACTCATCAAAGCAACCCTTTTTGCAGCCAGGGCACAATATAAAGGTGGCTGCCACAAACATTTTTGATGTCTTCTTGTTATTCTTGTGACATATAATATAATATAATATAATATAATATAATATAATATAATATAATATAATATAATATAATATAATATAATATAATATAATATAATATAATATCCAACGTCTGTCTGTATGTCTGTCCGCTTTTCACGAGAAAACTACTTAATGGATTTAGATCGTTTTTTTTCTATAATTTGCTTGAACATTCTGGTTGATTTTACGACTTCACTCATTGCGCTATGTAGCATAGTTCGCTTGCAGGAGCGATTTATTCGTGCGAATCCAAGACAGAGGCTTTGTGCCGAGGAGGAGTGGGGAGCCTGGCGGGGCCCTCCTCACTCACGCGCCAGCCTCTGTTCGAATCGGTCTACCTCTGGCTGTAACGGCCGACCTCTTACCCGGCCGGCAGCTACACTTCCAAGACCAGTGGCCTGGATAATTTACTGAACTGAATCTAAATATCAAGCCGTACCTCTAACAAATAAAAATTTTCCCCACAATCGACGGTTTAATTAAGCTCACAAAAACAGGTGATATGTAAAATAGGTGCGTAATTATATTAAACGAACAACAACAAAAAACAAAATGCACAATAAATATATATTATATATATATATATCCCTCCACCAAAGCAACAACACCATATATATATATATATACACACAATAAACCCTCCCTTGCCCCTGTAACATATAACAAACAACACAAATACCAAAAACTGAATGAGATACGGAAATGAATGTGAACTTGAGTCCGGATATAAAAAAACTGTTCTGAATGCGGTTGACTGAACTGGCGAAAAATGAGTCGTTTGATTTTCCCCGGACAAAATGGAGCAGCCTCACCGTGAATCCTCGGTGCGTGGTGGATGATTAATTCCGACCCTGGGGTCTCTCGTGATGAGGTTCTTGAAGCAAGTCCGGCGGATAGAAAAACAAACTGGATGGAAATGCACGATGTGGAATATAACAGGTACAGATGGCTCGTGGTCGTGAATGTGAAAAATCTTTCTCTCCTCTCCTTCCTCTTCTCTCTTCCTTTTCCTCTTCTCTCCCTGATTACTTAAATAGTCCTGAGATGGACGTAATCGAATAATAGCAAACAGGTGGTTTTCCAGGATTGGGGTTGAGGTCTCCTCCCATTATCCGTCCCCCTTTACAGGGACGACATTCACTGACACACAAACAGCAAACGGGATGATGGAAACAAGACGCACGTGGTACTAACACTGACAAAACTATTACTACTATGTAGCCCCGCTACATGGCCATGTTTTGGAGCGGACCTTGCCTCTGCTTAGCTAGCAATACTTGTCTGTTTATTGATTTTTAAAGTTTGTCCTCTTTCACTACTACACGGGCAAAGCCGCGGTGGACAGCTAGTATAATCTTCTTCTATAATACGCTACCGTGGCTGTTCGTTTGACTGTCCAGGATTTTAAATCACCTGTAGCTCGCAAACCGTTTGAACTATGGACCTGAAATTTGATACACATATACTACGTGACGTCTACTATCCGCTTTCAGGGTGATGATTGACCTCCAAGGTTATTTCTCTTTTTATTTTTATTCTATTTGATTGTAGAATCAACCTTCGGCAGCGACCAACAGGGCGGCCATGCGGAACATGTGTACCGGCGTCGTTCTTATCCCTACCACCTTCGCCGTCACTTCCCCTACCTCTTCATATCTTAAATCATTCTTGAGGCAGATTGACTTAAGTGCCAGCTAAAGTGAAAAATTAAAGAAAATGTACTAAGTAATTGCAACACAAACACTGACGTAATCAGTTTTAACACAAAAAGATGCTGACGACATAAGAGAAGAAGCGGGCTGCTAGGGTGGAGAACAGAAGAGCAGCTCAGGAAGCAGAAAATGCATCAACCTCTGAGCAAATGAATGATAAACGTACAGAGAAAGAGGAGGAAAACTAGGAATCCCCAAGTATGTGTATTCACTGCACGTTATCGTGCAGTGCGCCATTACTGGTATAATATAATATAGGTGGCATGGTAGTGCAGTCATTAGCACTTCTGCCTCACAACTGCAGAGTCATGGATTTAACTCTAGACTCTGTTGACCTTTTCATCATGTCTACATGTTTTTTTCTCCAGTTATTCTAATTAATAGTATAATATAATATAATATAATATAATATAATATAATATAATATAATATAATATAATATAATATAATATAATATAATTGTTGTAATAAGTTTGTTATAATATTAAGTTTAATGTCACTGTCTCTGTGCAAATTGTTTTATGGATTCATTCACACATGCAGACCAAGTATGGCACACAGGGGCTAGGCTGCATTTAGAAACCACTAGTCTAGCAGTTCGGAGAATGAGACAACTGCAAGTAGGCATTGTGCTATTCCTGTATTTTTGGAGGTGGGGTTGAGTCCTTTCCTGTCCTTGTTTAGAGACCAGAGAGAGAGCCTGCACATGGAGCAACCAGTATATTAGGCTTGGACTGCTGCCAAGACACTTTGAAGCTGACGGCCAAATGAGTGATATCGTCATTCGTCCCAAAAAATCCTTCCTGCACAGCGAATGAAAGATGTCAGACTGCATAGATCAAGATCCCACCTTGATAAAGTTTGTCATAAGCTTCCCATTCTGTAATGCTGTATAAAATTGTCAGTAAAGAAAGCTAAGGTATATCTTTTTCTCTTATGTGATTATTCATCGCTGTACCACTACGGGAGGGATATCGCCTTTTAATATCATATCTCTATATTTTTCAGTTACTTAAAACGCCGCAATTTCAAAAGAACACATTTCTGGAAAGCTAGTGCCTCCTAAGGAAACAATAATATAATATAATATAATATAATATAATATAATATAATATAATATAATATAATATAATATAATATAATATAATATAATATAATATAATATAATATAATATAGTTGTCATAGTATTTTCTCAAAACTGTGTGTGTTCCAGGTCCAGCAGTTTTCAGCCTAAATCCCCAAAGATGTGCAAGTTAGATTCCATAGTGTCCTAGTGTATAGGTGTGTGTTTTTGAGTACAAATTTGTGCAATGTGGAAGAATAGTAGGCCACATGGTCTAAAATTGGCCAAGACAAAAAGATGAAATGTTTAGTCAAAATGAGAAAAGCCATAAACCTAGTATCTAAAATGGAACATTAGTCAAACATCAAAGTAAAAAGTGAAAGCAACAGCCAAAGCCCACAATTTGAACAAAGAGTCTTTTAAAGTTTTATGCAGTATATTAGATGCCAAAGGACACAGGGTGCATACTCTTAAACTGTTACATCAGTGACATGATACCGTGCAATTTCCAAGACAGTGGTGTGTCACATAGTAGCAAATGTGCCACAAAATGGCTGTGCCCATGAGTAAACACAACTGGTACAGTGCAAGTATCAACATAAAACATTAAACCTCAAATCTAAAGATACAAGATAAATGTAATTATGCTTAGATTCCTTAATGTTAGAAACCTTAAATAATGCAGAAAGAAGTCCAAAAAAGTATTTAAAGCAAAAACAATTAACAAAAGATGACATGCAATTACAGATAAGACCATGCCCTGTCTACTGTGCTTCTTGCTTTGAACCAGGTGCTGCAATGGATACGCTCCAAATCTTTGTGACCATGAACTGGATTAAGGTGGTTTGAGATTTTATGTTTCTGGAGGGTTGTTTGTTACTCATTTACCTTACTCTAACCTTGGAAAATTACATTGGTATCTTCTCTAAGGTGAGGCAGAGACTTCATGTGCTTAAGCTTTAAGTTGCATTTAGTTAACCCCTGAGTTATATTGAATTTTTCCTTATCTTAATACATAATTCACCTGCCTCCTCACTCACTCACTCACTCACTCACTCACTCACTCACTCACTCACTCACTCACTCACTCACTCACTCACTCACTCACTCACTCACTCACTCACTCACTCACTCACTCACTCACGTCCGTCTGAAGCCGAATGCGCAGTCGCCTTCTGCGCAGCTGCCCGATAAACCTTACGAGACCGACATCCAACCCCAACATCGTGGCAGGCAGTGGATTTACGGCCGCAAAAATTCAAAGAGAAAGGCGACTTCGATTAAAGCTCTAGAGGCCTGAAAGGCGATTTTGACTACAGCTTGAGGCCTAATTACGCATTCTGATTCAATTACGCATTCATTCAATACACCTATATCAGGTTTGTGGTGCTTATACTTATTACTATTCCATATTGTACTGGAACATTCATCATTCAATATTATACTATAGGCCTGGAAAATTCATCAACTAACAGCACAAGCCTGTACAGTAATGAGTAAAGCGGACTACAATCATTACAAAACAACTTCTTCGTTACTTATCATTTGTTCTTCATACACTGCTGACACAAACTCATGCCCGTTTCATCTTACGTTGTCGAAACGGGCTCTTTGTCTAGTGTTTAATAATTCATTCATATATATGTCAACTTGTAATAGATTGTGAAAGATTATTATATATTAACTAAAAATTCTATAAAACCAATTTATTGCAAGTATACTGTTGAATGGTTTAACTACTAATTTTGAAACAAGCTCTTCTTTTTGAGTATGTTTTCATTTTGCGTTTTGGCTAAGACGATTCTCTTTCATGACTCTCGATTTGCCTTTTGATTCCATTCTTCATCTTAATCCTCAATCTCTATTTAGACTGACTGCCCATTTTGCATTATTTATACTATATTCTAATCAGAACATGCAAGTGAACATTGCTATCTTACGTAAAAACGTCTATCTTCTTGAGTACATTGTGGTATAAACTCAGAAGACGAGATGAACATCAATTTTTATTACTCAAGAGGTTTTTGTAAGACTAATTTCTCTCAATACCCTACATCAGATTAGCCGTATACAGTGTCTTGAGACGGAAATGTTCAGAACAAATATGCTTGATAAGAAGCTTATGGTTCATGTTGGAATATAAGGTATGTATAACTGTCACAACAGAAAGAGAAAAGACTTATTCATCAGGTGGAGATTGTACTTATGCTAGCCTTATTATTTTATTATTGGCATTTCTGAGCTAGCACTGCTGTCTCCTGGGTTCAGATCTCGCATACCTGTCATTGTCTGTCTTAACAGGGTTTGATTCGATTTTCTCTGACTACTCCGTTCTTCCTCCCATGTCTAAAAGATACGCATGTTAGGGTTAACTGGGAACTTTACATTGGCCCAGTATGAGTGGCCCTTGCAGTCCAATGGAGCCTGCTCCAGGGTTGATTTCTGTCTTACACCAGGGTTTGTTGGGCTAAGCTCTAGTCTCTCATTAGTTAAGTGCTTCTGTTATTTTATATTATTATTATATTTTAATTTATTTCCTGTAGTTTATATCATAACTTTGCACATGTTTATTCTTTTGACTGGACACTCCAAGAAGTTAGCTGGAGCATAGAACACTGGTTCACAGCCTTTCATTTAATGGGCAGGAGGACAAAAAGAAAACCGGTTGTGTGGTTTATTCTTACCCCAGTCTGTGAGAGAGTGGGTGCCATTCAAGCCTGGCATCTGCATAGTAAAAAAAGAAATCGTAGGGGATTTTTTTTTAACAGTGTGAATTTAGTTGTTAAAATAACACTACCGATCCCAGCAGGTATTGGAGATGAGAAGCCCTTTGACTGAAGGTTCAAAAGCCTTCCTATGCCTCCAGCTGGGACGTTATTCAGACCCATATCCCACTGTTAAAAGCCATCACACATCCTGTCCCTTGTACATTTTAATCCCAAATAAGGCCAGCTTTCTGTCACTAAACTAAAGCCATCGTGAGATTCCTTAATATCCGATTCTCTATGAAGCCTGGGAAGCATCTCCACGTTTAAAACTGGCAGCCAGCGATTTTATATATTCAGCCGATTTGCCACCTTGCTTCAGAAGCACCAAGGGACGAACAGGAATCGTCTTTTCTAGGCAGGTGTTTTGAGTTATCTGGCTTCACTGGATTTCAAGAGGATGCAGTAAAGATAAGCTCCTGTTAAAATGGAGACCTAATAGTGAAGTCTATCTTCCACTTTATCGGCTCCCAACCACACATTTTTCTTTGATTATTTGTCCACGTTTCTTTCATTACAAAGCCCTTCAAATAAATATTAACTATGGGATTAGGGTTAACAATGCAGCCGCTCAGGGTTCAATGCAGAGGGATTAAGGGCACACTTGTCAAAAGCCTGGGAGTCCAGAGGCCTACTGCAGTTTCTAATTGGATCTTTCCCGCCAGTCCCGGCCTGGTGCTTTCACTCAGGTTCTTAACAGGCAGTTCAACAGGACACACTAAAAATAATACTGGAAGACAAACAAATAATTTCCTTCCTTTGAAAGTTATACGCATTGAAAGCACTTGACTTGTTATGTAGTGTAATCAACATTTCATGGAAGGCATCTTACTGCATGGAAAAGGTTGGAGTTAGCAATGACTAATGGGATGCCACAGAATGATAGAAAAACACATGTAAATACTTGTCAGTGTTTGAGGGATACAGAGTGAGCCTTGGTCTTTGTAAATTTACAATTTACTGTAGATTATAAAACACAGACACACCTTCATAAACAGTTGATAGACTTTTCGGTGGCTCTGCTTGGTGGGACTGGCCAAGCCCCAGATAATAGGGTTTCAATCTCAGGGGAGAAGAAGGTTTGTGGAATGGAGAGAACGTGTCGGGTCTTTAAAGGAGAACCCCTAGTAAGATGTTTAACCAGCAAGTACCTGAATTGGAAGAACTGAAGCTCTGACACTGGGCACACAGTGCCCTAGAGCCTCTTCAAATTCAGCCATCTTCAACAACACGTTAGACCCAGGATCTCAAACTCCAGTCCTGGAGGGACGCAGTGGCTGCAGGTTTTCATTCTAACCTTTTTCTTAATCAGTGACCTGGTTTTGCTGCTAATTAACTTATTTTGAATTAATTTTATTTTACTTGCCCTTGAAGACTCAGACCCAATAATTGTTTTGTTTTCCTTAAAAAGCAGCCAAACAATAATGAGAAACAAAATGAACCAAAACATGACCAGCAAACTGTGACAATCATATAATATCCGAAAATAAAAAAGGTGGAGGTCTTAGGAATGTTGATCTGCTCAGGTCCCCAAAACATTGTAACGTTGCTTTTAGAAAAGTAAAGAGAAAATCAACAATTTTGAAAATGTCTGCTATTGCAGAATGGGAGAAGCAACAAGCCATGGAATTAAAGAACGTGTTTAATTAACAACAAGACTCGGCACCTAATTAAGCAACTGGTTGGAGTGAAGTTGGTTGGAGTTTGAGGCCTTGACTTACTTGGTCTTCTGTTGGCTCACTCGCTTCACATTTCATTTCTGTTTAAGGAAAGAAATGTAGCAATTCAGAGAAACGATGAAGAAATTCCGGGAACAAATCTTGAAAAACAAGTCAATTAAAATTAATTCATAAGAAGTTAATTAGCAGTAGAAACAGGTCACTAATTAAGAAAATGGTTAGAATGAAACCTGCAGCCACTGCGGGTCTCCAGGAGTGGAAATTGAGATTCCTGCGTTAGACTGACCTCCAGGCCCAGAAGGAAATATGGTATAAAGCAGGGGTAGGCAACGTCGGTCCTGGAGTGCCACAGTATGTGCAGGTTTTTGTTCCAACCCAGTTCCTTAACGAGAACTCAATTATTGCTGATGAAGCACATATTGCTTAAGTGACATTTTAATGCTTCATTTTAGTGGTCTCGCTTGTTAAGGTTCTCCAACCTTAATTGCTTATTTCAATCTTAAACTGCTGCATTCAGTGTTTTAATTGCTCCTTATTAGCAATAAGATGTAAAACAGGGGTAGGCAATGTCGGTCCTGGTGAGCCGCAGTGGCTACAGGTTTTCATTCAACCCAATTGCTTAATTAGAAACCAATCATTGCCAATCTCAGACCTTATTTAATTTTATGGCTTGTTAGTCTGTGCAATGTAAGGCTTTTATATCGTAGATTTTTTTCCTTTCCAAGGATATCATCCAAATGATTTGAAGCCTAAAACAGATCATTTTCAGTCTGTCACATTTTTCTATTAAGTGTTTTATTAAATCAAACCGTGCATGATGAACACACACAGATGTAATTGGAAAAAAGCTAGCTGGAGAACTGCTGGCTGCTTTGTCTTTTACATCTTATTGCTAATAAGGAGCAATTAAAACACCGAATGCAGCAGTTTAAGATTGAAATAAGCAATTAAGGTTGGAGAACCTTAACAAGCAAGACCACTAAAATGAAGCATTAAAATGTCACTTAAGCAATATGTGCTTCATCAGCAATAATTGAGTTCTCGTTAAGGAACTGGGTTGGAACAAAAACCTGCACATACTGTGGCACTCCAGGACCGACGTTGCCTACCCCTGGTATAAAGTGATATCAGGAGTATACAGTACACATCTGGAGATGAAATGATGAAGCAAGCATCCCTTGATTTTAGGATAGATGTTCAGGGTGGAGCTGATGCCAGGGTTAGTCAGATGGGTACAGGTTGGTTTGTTGTCTGTCTGTGATGCCCTTGATTGATTTGTAACTCCACCACATTTCTTATAAAATTCCATTGTTTTTGCATAGCTTGTGAGGAGATATGGCACAGTTAATTCACCCATTTTAACGACGCGGTTGCAGAGCCAGTCAATCCACTAGGTGACAGATTTATGAAAGGGGTACATGATTAAGACAATGAGGGTGACACCCTTGCTGGAAGACTAATAATGCTGAATGTGTCCTATGAACACTGAAGTGGGGGACATCCTAGGCCGGGGTTCCATATCGGCTTCAACAGACACTGGCTATGTGTAGTATATTTCAGTAACATCAATAGTCCATAAAAAAAACTCAATAAAGAAGCCTGGTCCTCTAGGCCACCCTATCTACTGTATCTGAGCCAATGTAAAGATTTTTACACATACATGATGCATTTATATTTCAGTTCTACTCAGTGCCTGAAGTAGAAATGCTGTTTTTGTTGGCTTCTTGATTCTCTTCCCAATGCACTGTAAATTTGACCCATTTTCTTAATTGAGAGGGGGTGGGGGGTGTCCTCGTTCCCCATGTAGTTTCAAATCGGATGACTTTAAAAAATTGCAGTGGACAGCAAGGATAGAGCGTGAGGTACCAGTACACAACCATTTACTGCTGATGGTGTGGTCAAAAATGAAGAACTGCTGGTACTGCAGCCCACTTCAGGCCCTGGTTTTACCCCACCCATTCAGTGATTACAAAGGTAAATTTGCATGGATTTTATTACAGTGCCTGCTTTTCTGGAACGGAACATTTAGTAACTACAAATTCATCATTGTAAAGGCAGTTCTGTGAGCATTTATACATCTAAGTTCACATTATGTGCAGTAATGCACGTGACTGAGTCTTTTTGGGTGTGCCTTCTATGTATCTGATATTTCCAGACTAAATGGATTCAAAAATGGATACAATTATGGATATATTTTCATGAAAATGTGATTGACCTGTGATATCTATGTGAGTGGCCCCAATGGACACTTGATGGGTTAGTACCAGTTGTACAAAAAATACTGGAATAATAGGCCCCAACTTCTCATGGCCCAGAACTCTTGAGAATTATCCTGAACCCGTGCATCAAGTATAAGGCAGGAACAAAATCTGAATGGGTTGTTAGGCTGATGCCACGTTTCACCTTCTCACACACACCAATGCTGGGCAACTTGAGCTTTTTCATTTAGCCTAACATGTATGTGTTTAGGATGTGCCTGTAGGAAACTCCACATAGACATTAGTGGAACGTAGCCCTGTGCGGAAACGTTTTAACACTATTTTTGCATTTTTTTAAAGAAAATAATATAGAAAAGTCACTCTTTGATTGTTGAAAATAAATTATATTTTAATTGTATTATAAACACATTTATCTATGGAATCAGAAGTTGTATATTAATTATTAAGCTGCATTGCATTTGTATAAGTGTTTGCAAATTAATTATTATGTGATATGACATGCAGGTTTCATATTTTATCTTTTAATATTTAACAAAGCCCTGCTAAGAAAGGTTTAAATAAAAATTATCATAAATAACTTACATTTTTTAAATATTTATTTTCAAACTAATTCTGAAATGGCTTGAAGTGAAAGTTATTTAATTTTAATTTATTACCATCATTATTACTTTTATTACTATTGCATCAGTAATGCCGTTATTACTCAGCATTGATAAGAACTAAATTTTCCTGTAAATGTTGTGAAAGGTAACCTGATTTATTAAACATATTATTAAAATGGAAAAATGTGTTGTCATTATTTATGAAATGCTTCACAATTAAAATATGTGGTAAAAACTGTTTAATAAATTAAATGAAAAATCACTTCAAATGAATTATTAAATATATTACTGTAAGAAATCAGTTAAATACAACGCTATAGAAAAATCTGTTACAGCTATTTATTAAATATATTACCCTCCAAACTCTAAAGTTATTTATTAAATGTTATAGAAAATATGTTAAAATTATTTATTAACTATATTTCAGTTTTATTTATTAAACATATTATTACCGAAAAATCAGTTAAAATATATATTGAATGCATTACTATAATAATGTGTCTGAATAATTTATTAAATATATTAGTACTATTACTTATTAAATATATTATGGACAAATCAGTTACAAATATATATATATATATATATATATTAAATGCAGTAATATAAAAATGTGTTCAAATAATTTATTAACTACTGTATATCACTTGTATTATTTTTTTTAATATTTTAGAAGTTTCTGTTTATATATATATATGTGTGTGTGCGTGTGTGTGGGTGTGTATGTGTATTAAAGATTAGTTTAAAAATGCATCAAAATTATTATTCAATACATTTACAATTAATTACCAATATTTTAATTAAATGCCATATTATAGAATAATCATACAACTAGAAACTAAAACGTATCAATATAACAAAATCCATTAAACTTACTAATACATTTGTGTAAGAAAAGGTCCAGACTTCTTTATTAAATACATTGTTAAGCATAAATTCTTTTTTAAAGAAACATCAATATTAACACACCTATAATTTAGACAAAAAAGTATATTTTTAATGAGACACAGCAAACTCTTTGCACATAGATTATCTCTAAACTAATAATTTTTTTGCAATACAAATTGGAAACAATGTTTTACAATACGTTTTATTGCATTTTTACATTACTAGCTAAGTTTGGAGGCTGACAATAATTTTGGTCTTATTTTGGTTTTATTTCATAATTGTCTAAACCGTTTTACAGGCCAAGTGTTTACAGAAAAGAGGATAGTTTGGTTTTATTTTCTCATTTTTCCTCTCGCTCTTTCCTCCAGTGCAACATCGAGCAGATTATCTTTCTATATGTAATCACACTGCACCCCCCGCCCCCCCCCAATGGATGATGATGTAGATGAAAATTATTCTGAGACACAAGCTGAGGTCACCAAATGAATTTTGAAGCTCGAACAATTGCTGGACTTAGTAGTACGTAATGTGTTATTTAGGGTAAAGTAAGGGTAAGAAAACAAGTTTCACATCCCAGAGCTTCCTGAAAGTAGCTGACAGATTTTGTGTAGGTAGGGAAAATAATAAGCTAATATCTTCACATCAGCCTCTATATATACACACTCATGATTTAAAGCTCCCTACAGCATTAACAGAAATGAAAACAGGGGAAGTTTGTAATCCTTAGCCAAAACGTCAAAGACAATACTTCTCTGCTCCTGCTACATGTCTCCAGAGAAACTTGAGATATAAACTTAAGTGAACTCTGGGATGGGTCAGTGTGACATATTTTACTTTTATTTGTGATCAATTTTTTATTGTAATTCTGCAATAAAATAACAACTCTCATGAAAAGAATCTCCTTTTGTTCCTTATTTTCCTATTTGTGCCCCAATCCAGACATTTTTCTAAAGCTTCTGTGTAGTTTGATGCAGTGTTTCTGTGTGCTACTACAGGTGGTAAACCCAACATTTCAGCAGATAGCTCAAATCAAGATAAAGATTATTCTATTTGGTGATGTTAATGGGTGTTTGGATTGGGCCACTTGCAGAAACACATCAAATGAGGCAGTGTTATGTTATTTGATTGCAATCCATTTGCAATTTAGGATGGAAATAACATTTATCAGAAGTGACTCTGATGAAACTACACCTAAACTAACATGTCCATGCAAAATAAACAAATACTTACTGCAGTGTAGGTGACACCCCTCTCTTCCCTGATTGTTCTGGTGTTCCATGATGCCACAACAGTAACCATCAATAAAGAGAATGATTGAGTAGCTCATCTGGAGGTACAGGATATATGCTGAAGCTCCAAGTAGTACCTTGATGTTTGTGACCCACAAGGTGTTATGTATCATTTCTTTAGCATTTCGGTAGTGAGCCTATCTATTTTCTGGGACTAAGATGGGATAAATAGGACAACCTACTTCTACAGGAACCAACTGCAAGGAATCACACTGGATCTGTGGAAAACTAAAGACTATCCACAAACACTTCATGCCACAGCACAGAGGTCATCTGGGACAACATTACAGGCTTCACTGCAATGTGGAACACATGGTTAGCTGCCTAGTGCCTGTGTTGTAAGAGACGCCCGGCCAGGATGCCCCTGATATGGAAGGATGGGTGAAGGCTGCTTTTTTGAACACTGCCATCCCTAAGACGGTAAATAGCAGCTCCCCTAGATACTAGCGGTGCCCTGGATTCCCACAGGGCATCCTGGGACTTGGAGTTCGGTATCTCATCCCTGTTGGGTGCCGTGGGTGCCGCCAGGGGGTGCTGTGGAAGGACCTGGAGAGTCATACTGCCCTCATAGCCCGTAAGTACTAGTGAGTCTTGAGGATGGAACTCCAGAAGTACTTCTGGGCTGAAGAAAATGCAAGTTCTCCATCTGACCTGGAAGTGCTGACAAGTCACATGGATGGAAGAACAGAAGCACTTCCGGGTCAGACACAATATAAAAGACTGCTGTGAACCCAGCAAGTGAGTCAGACTTGGGTGGAGGTGGTCAAAGCTTGCTGGGATGTGTGGAGGATAAGAGAATTGTAATTATTGTGTTTATTATTTTGATTATTTGCCTGTTAATTTGTGGCTGTGGTGCTTAGGGGCACTGTACAAGTAGAAAACGATTAAAAATACTTCTTGGCGCTTTTAACCTGTGTCCTGAGTGAGTGTCTGTTGGGTTAAAAGGGGCAACAGTGCCACCTAGCATTCAGTGTATATTGGGTAATTGGATGAAAAAACACCCCCATTCCCTCCAGGAGGCGCTCTCTTGGAGCACTTGTAGCCACAGGCTCATTCCTCCAGGCTGTGTGAAGGAACGCCTCTGCCGGTCTTTCCTGCCCAGTGCTATCAGGTAATTCACTGCTTCCTCCAAGCATACTCTTTAAATTTTTTCTGAAATATGGGCACAATATACATTGATTTATTTTAATTAATTGTTTTATCGATTGATTGATTGGTTAATTGGCTGTATTATTTGTGGATTATTATTATTAATAATATTTATTATTTATTATTGTGGATGATAAATTGGACTGGACTGCCAATACTGATATGTATGATAAATTGGACTGGTTTGCCAATACTGATTCTCTGTGCAAGAGAGGACAGAGCCGGCTATACTTCCTTAGAAGACTGGCTTCCTTCAACATCTGCAATAAAATGCTGCAGATGTTCTATCCAGTGGTGGGCCATCAGGGCCTGCAAGGCCTTCTCTGCTGGCCTAAAAAAATATCTGAATCACAAACTGATGTTAATTATATTTTGTCCATGAATACTTATTAAATAATTCCAAATAGTCTGTCTACTTCCTTTCATAGCTTTTCCGATGGTTGTGCTGCTTCCAGACACGTATTTTCGTATTAAAGCATTTAACCAATCACATTTCAGCCATCATTTGTTGCCAGACAGGGTCAAAGAAGTCTGCCCGGAGGCCTTCACAATCCATTCTGCAGGCCCTCTAACACAAAATAAATGTCGATTAAACTGTTGCTTCAACCAATCAGATTTTGAGTTGGTGTCACTAGGGCCCTCTAGCAGGCGTACGGCAACGTCAGCGTATTCAGACCCATTGATTAGATAGGATGGTGTAATAGAAAAATCTGAATGAGAGCATGGGGCAGCTGTACACATTGGTATGTTTGGCGGTGACCATTCCCATGTCCACTGCTTCTGTCGAGCGGACATTTTCAGCCATAAAACGAATTAAAACTTATGCCAGAAATACGACAGGGCAGGTTCGACTTTCAGCATTAGCTTCGATGGCGATAGAAAGGGACTTCATGATGGAACTGAAGCAAACGGATAATCTGTACGACAGAGTAATTGAACTGTTTTTGAGGAAAGAGAGGAGGATGGATTTTGTTTCCTAAATAATATTGCAAGTTTATGAGTTATTATTGATGTTTTTTATGTGTGTCGCGGCTGTAGCTACAATAGAAAGGAACTTGTTCACCCCTTGTTTGTCTATTCAATAAAGGCATTTATTTTGGCTACAGGAGTTATCTATCTGCGATGCAACGGCTCTTTATACTGTATTTCTGCATATTAAGATGGTTTTTATAACCATAAATTAGTTTTTGAGGGGCGGGTTGATTCAGACAGAGCACTACTGAAGGCCTAGGTGTGAAATGCACGGTCCACCACTGGTTCTATCAGAAGGTTGTGGCGAGCGCCCTCTTCTACGCAGTGGTGTGCTGGGGAGGCAGCATAAAGAAGAAGGATGCCTCACGTCTGGACAAACTGGTGAGGAAGGCAGGCTCTATTGTAGGCATGGAGCTGGACAGTTTGACATCTGTGGCAGAGTGATGGGCGCTGAGCAGGCTCCTGTCAGTCATGGAGAATCCACTGCATCCACTAAACAGTGCCATCTCCAGACAGAGGAGCAGCTTCAGCGACAGACTGTTGTCACTGTCCTGCTCCACTGACAGACTGAGGAGATCGTTCCTCCCCCACACTATGCGACTCTTCAATTCCACCCGGGGGGGGGGGCGGGGGGGTAAACGTTAACATTATTCAAAGTTATTGTCTGTTTTTACCTGCATTTTTATTACTCTTGAATTTAATATTGTTTTTTGTATCAGTATGCTGCTGCTGGAGTATGTGAAATTCCCCTTGGTATTAATAAAGTATCTATCTATCTATCTATCTATCTATCTATCTATCTATCTATCTATCTATCTATCTATCTATCTATCTATCTATCTATCTATCTATCTATCTATCTATCTATCTATCTATCTATCTATCTATCTATCTATCTATCTATCTATCTATCTATCTATCTATTTGTTCTTGTTTTTTGTGTTTCTGCTCTTGCATGCATCTGAATTTCCTCATGGGATTAATAACGTTTATCGAATGTAATCTTATCTATAGATGTATAGTCACATATGTATGTATAGTGAGAAAAATACAAGGAAGGAATTACATGTGACAATGTCAGTAGCAATTGTCTGTTTCCTTAGAATGGAGGAAGAGAAAAGCCAGGAGGTCCACTGATGTCATGTCCAATACCAGCAAAGCAGAAATATTTAAACTGAGTGACAGCTGGATTTCAGCATTCAGACTCACTCCGGCACTCTGAGAAACTTTTGTTTTAAAAGATTTTTTGACTCTCTCACTAGTACCTTCATTATAAAGATCTGCAAATCCTATGGTATATTTGAATAATTTTACATCTATACTAATAAAAGGCAAAGCCCTCACTGACTCACTCACTCACTCACTCACTCACTCACTCACTCACTCACTCACTCACTCACTCACTCACTCACTCACTCACTCACTCACTCACTCACTCATTCACTCACTCACTCACTCACTCACTCACTCACTCACTCACTCACTCACTCACTCACTCACTCACTCACTCACTCACTCACTCACTAATTCTCCAACTGTAGGTGTAGGTGGAAGGCTGAAATTTGGCAGGCTCATTCCTTACAGCTTACTTACAAAAGTTAGGCAGGTTTCATTTCGAAATTCAAAGCGTAACGGTCATAACTGGAACCTCTTTTTTGTCCATATACAGTAATGGACTGCAGCTCGCTGGCCGTGGGAGGCGGGGTTGCGTATCGCGTCATCACGCCTCACACGTAATCACGTGAACTGACTGTGAAGGAGAAAGGACAGCCTTATATGGCGTTCGTTTATAAAACAGTGGACAGGCTGTGTAAAGGCAGCTTCACAAAAAAACAGATCCTTAACAAATTGTTATTGGTATATTTTCCCTCAATTTAAAAAGGATTTCTTTTCTTCTTAATTAAAATTTAAAAGCAATACTTCACCACTGCGAAGCCCCTCTAGTGCTGACGTCCGAGGTTTGATTCCCTTAAGCGAGTGCAGTGAGTGTGTACGCCTGATGAGCCAAGAATTAGGGCGAAACACGTGTCGCGTACTCTTTGCATTATTTGACAGTAAACTATTTTCAACCATTCTATGATCTGCTTCTCACAACTGAAGGCACCGTGGCTGATGTTAGCTGACTTGCTGGCCAACCATAAGCGTTACCTGGTAGGTAACCACCCATACAATCAGATTGTGATTCAGACTACGAATGCCATGAATGTAATTACCCCGATCTACATGCTGTCAAATAAACGAACCACACGCCGTGCCGCAATGTTAGGGGCTTCGCCTCTAGCGCTGACGTCCGAGGTTCGATTCCCATAAGCGAGTGCAGTGAGTGTGTATGCCTGATGAGCCTAGAATTAGGGTGAAACACGTGTCGCGTACTCTTTGCATTATTTGACAGTAAACTATTTTCAACCATTCTATGATCTGCTTCTCACAACTGAAGGCACCGTGGCTGATGTTAGCTGACTTGCTGGCCAACCATAAGCGTTACCTGGTAGGTAACCACCCATACAATCAGATTGTGATTCAGACTACAAATTCTGTGAATGTAATTACCCCGATCTACATGCTAGAGAAAACCTCAATGAAGAAGAAACAGTGTGTAAGCATATATATTAACACATGTGCAATTAAACGTGTGCATTTACGGGGTGATTTCTCAGGCTTAAAAGCTCGCCTTTTATTAAAAAGGTAAATGCATACTGTTTTCATTCTGAAGGGCACAAACCACGTTGGATTTCAGCTGTTAAACGCGCAAAAATGTCGGTACACCAGATAAATAAGCGCAACATATTATCAGTTGTATTGTATGCTTACAATACATATAGAAATGTGTTAATCGTTAACTAGTAGTATGGGATGGTGTTTTTCGACTCGCGCCTTGATTTAAATGATTCCATGTCTTGGTGGGTTTGCGTAGCTTATTGTCAATATCTTTACACCTGTTTTTAAGACTTATTGACTGAAACGGGCTTTCACGAAAAAAGTTAGGGCTTTGCTACAGGATACTCCCTCCACAAGTTAAGGAAGTAAAAATAAAGGTATATATTTCTGTTTTATTTAAACCTTTTAAGTTCGTATGCATAGCCCCATTTGGCTGTTTTAGTTTTTTTTTTTTCTTTCTTCAGTAATATTTAATCTTCTTAAAGAAAAACAACATATGCATTTTACTTTTTTTGTATCTCTTTAGTAATATTTTAGTGTAAAAGGATAACCAGTATTTAAACCTTTTATGTTACTTTATAAAGTTATTTTACACAATGTTGAAAAATTAATAAGAAAGCTACATATTTTGGCAGCTGCTGCTTTAATTTTCAATGAAATGAAAAAAGCTCTCCAAGAGAAAACCTCAATGAAGAAGAAACAGTTTGCACTATCTAAAAAGGAGAAACCCTCATTTATAAAGGTTTGCTGCAGATGACTTAACTGAAAATAAATGAATAGTTCCTATGTGTATAATACATATTTATCTATTTGACTTATGCCTTTATTCCAGCAACTTGCAACATCTGACGTACAATTTGTTACATTACTTTTGTTTCTTGGAGCACAGGCAGGTGAAGTGACTTCCTCAGGGTCACACAGTGGTGTCAGTACCAGGATTTGAACTGACAAGCTCCGGGTTTGCTGAAATATTACTGAAGAAAGAAAAAAAACGAAAACGGGCAAATGGAGCTATGCATACAAATGTCCATCCATCCATTATCCAACCCGCTATATCCTAAATACAGGAGCCAATCCCTGCCAACACAGGGCACAAGGCAGGAAACAAACCCCGGGCAAGGTGCCAGCCCACCGCAGGGCGCACACACCCATACACACCCACACACCAGAGGACAATTTAGAATCGCCAATGCACCTAACCTGCATGTCTTTGGACTGTGGGAGGAAACCGGAGTACCCGGAGGAAACCCAGACAGACACGGGGAGAACATTCAAACTCCACGCAGGGAAGCGAACCCGGGTCTCCTAACTGGCACCTTTCACTGCGCCACCATACCGCCCGCATACAAACTTAAAAGGTTTAAATAAAACAGAAATATATACCTTTATTTTTACTTCCTTAACTTGTGGAGGGTATATCCTGTAGCAAAGCCCTAACTTTTTTCATGAAAGCCCCTTTCAGTCAATAAGCCTTAAAAACAGGTGTAAAGCTAAACTTGCAGCACCGCTATTCAATTACACTCGCCTAACGCCTCTCCTAAGGGGACATACTGTGGGATCTGGGCATCCGTCAAAGCACCAATCACAGGCCCGATTAGAAAGCGGGAAGCTGTGATTTATCGTCTCCCTCCCATGTAACAATCACAGCCTGTGTTACAACGCACTATGTATGTATGTATATATGAATATATGTATATGTGTGTGTGTATGTATGTGTGTTTATGTATGTGTATATATATGTTGATATGTGTGTGTATATATATATATATATATGTGGATGTCTATATGTATATATATATATATATATATATATATATATATATATATATATATATATATATATATATATATATATATATATGTATATATGTATATATATATGTGTATGTAGATATGTGTATATGTAGATATGTATATATATGTATATATGTATATGTATATATATATGTTTACATAACCTCTTTAACACACTACTTCTCCGCTGCGAAGCGCGGGTATTTTGCTAGTGTATAAATAAAATAAACAGAACCATGCATTTTTTTCGTAACTACTTTAAACTAATATAAAAGTAAGGTAGTTCTTTGTGTACTGTAAGCAGCTTAATAACTTACTTTACATTAGTTTGTCCGTTTTTAAGCATTATCCCCTATAACTAATACACACCCCTTTTCCTTCCCTTTTTCTTTGCCTCTGGCCTCTTCACCTCTCAAGTGTTGACCATTAGCTCTTATATTGACTCTACACTTGCTTGGCTTCTGTCCCAGAGTCGGCCGTAATCCTGTTCCTGTATTAATTTCCTGTCATGTTCTGTCAGGAATGGTGTTGTTAGCTACAAGGAAGCCCTAGGCTTTATGTATCCATGTACCCCTGAGCCACTAGTAAGCCTTATAGGGTGGGTACCTTCATTTTAGCAGAGTGTTCGTCAACCTTGTCCATTGCTCTGGTATCCATCTTCTTGAGACATATCCCCCAAGACATACTTCATTCTCTTTTGTGATTGTGACCCATCCTCCAGTTCATTCAGGATTGTCAAAACTCTGTCAAGATCCACCATCTTCTAGAGTTATCCATGCTGTTATATTCGCTTAGAAGTCTGCGTTTCCAATGCCTCGTGTTAAAGAGGGTAGCAACACCATAGGTGGCTGGCAGGAAACACTACCCTTGTACTGATGGGATGCCATTGACTCTAATGTAGCCCTTAACATACCAAGCCTAAGTCGTCAACATTGATTACCAAGCTGGGGTCTTCTGAGGACCCCATGTTTTTTTTTTAATTTCTCAACTGTTTGTTGTGGAAGGTTACTCAAATTAGGTTTTTTGGGTGTCTGAAAATATATTTCAGTTATACAAGCATTGTGGGCATCAAATATTTTGTTTATTTCAACAGCAGTTAGCTAACAGTAGTTAGTTCTTTATAAAATTGTTTACTTTTGTGTTTGTAAATCTGAATATATAATTTTAACAATAAAGTGTGTACATTTTCATATCTGATTATATGGAGTAGTGTACATTTTTCTATCTGATTATATACAGTATAATATTCAAGTAAAACCAGTTATATAATTTCACAAGAACAAATGGTACAGATTCATTTGTTGCCATCGCTAAAATCCTTAGCACATGTCATGGTTGTGCTGGTCTTCCTGTGTGTCTCACAGACAAAACGTTTGCTTTCACAGCAGACTGTGTTGACTTTCCTGTCTTTGCTTCTGGGACAGTATGAGCATCTTCCCCTCTTGTGAATCTGCTGCTGCCTTGATGTTGATGGTGTGCTTTGAGCTGCAGTGTTGTGCGCAACAAATACTCCCACAGCTTCAATAGCTCTGACAACTGGAAGATGGACACCATTTGGATTGCTTGCCCTCCGCAGAATGTTGGGTTTTGTCAGTTCTTTGCCTAACTCCAACAGGAATCGATATCTGCGATTTTTCTGGCGGTGGTTCCAGTCTTCGTTTTTCCTACATATAAATTATGAAAGCATTCATGGCTCCATTATCAAGCATGTTCATGAAAAGTCTCAGAGGCCATCTTGAGGTACGTCTGGCACAAGAATATTCTCTTACCAACTTGTCTGCATTGTCCACCCAGCCTTTGGTATGGTTGTATTCAAGTATCATGTTGGGCTTCTTGTGACTTTCACAGGATACTGAATCATCAAGAAATTGAGTGGAAAGTACACGGACTATTTTGTTTTTCTTTGGGACGTAGCTGACCACTGCTACCTTTTGCTGCCTGCTTACCTATTGTCACAATTTTGGTGAAAGAAGGTCTCTACCTTTAGCAGTTTCCATCATTGCAGGAATGTCAGGCTTTTTTACTCTCAATGTTCCTGTCACAGTAATGTTCTTCTGCAGCAAAAATTCTGTAGTTGGCACGGATGTAAAAAAATTTTCCGTAGTCACACCTCTTCCAGATCCAGCATCCAAACAATGTCATCATCTGAGCTTTGTTGGCAGGTCATTTTTCAAAATTTACAGCGTTCACATTCTTGTAAAAAACAAGAAATAAATCAATCCGAATTTGTAACGTAGTATACCAAGCGGGGTTCTGCTGGGACCCCAGGTGTGTTTTTATTTTTTTACGTTTTTTTGACAGAACGCATTATAAGTCTAATTATATAATATTTATCTTAAACTGATCTGGGACACATACAAAAATCAAGAATAAATTGGTTGTTATAGTTACGGCAGAATCACCAAAAGTCAGTCTCTGGGGTCCTCTGAGGACCCCCCTTAGTATGTTAAGGGTTAAATGGTAGAAATTCTATTAATGTCTTTCCCTTTCCCAAACCACTAGAGAACTGTACATTATAGATCTGCAAAGTTTACTGTGCAATGGTTTGTGTTGCTACCCAGGACCCCAGTAGTACTCCAGTGTGTCTGAAAATAATTCTGGGCCGTGGCTGAAAAGCCTCTCCTACAACAAGAGAAGGTAACTTTGGAGCTGGTGAGAAAGGGTCAACTGGTGAGAGGGAGGATGGAAATCTAAAGTGGTGGAGATTATGGATACTGGGATACAGTGAGAGGTGAATATGCTTATGGGTAGTAAGGGGCTATTTTTTCACTGTTAGGCCTCAGATATTATGAATTAGTCCCATTTTAACAATATGAGGGGTTAATGATATAATTTGTTTTGATATTGTGCACTCATTTTGGGTTTTAAGTATGAAGAATCCAAATATTGCCACAGCATTTTTATTTAAAGTGTTTAAAACAATTGTGTTCCCTCTTCTGTGTTATTTTGGGTTTTCATGTTCGTGACTTTGTCAAGAGGTCAGCCCAAGATTTTGCATAAAACTCAAACCTTTGTTTAGCAAACCCTCCTTTAAAATACTTTTCTGGTTTAAGATCTTTAGGCTCCATTTCTTTGAATTTGACTTTTAAATACAATTTTGCATGTAAACAAACCAAAAAAAGGCAAAAATCATAATTGGCTGACGTTTACCTACAGTCAGATGCAGTAGACAGCACCCATGTAGTGGGAAAGGTGGCACCAGACTACGCCCTGGGCATCTTGTAGTTTGGAACTGAACGGGATCAGAAATAAGAGGTGTTAGACTGGGAGGAACAGACAAAGGTGGGCTTTTATTTACAGTTGCATGCAAAGTAGCATCAGGCAGGCTTTTTACACCATCCTCACTGCAAACTAACACACAAAACACAGAAGCAATGTCCTCAATAAAATAGTGAGCTGTACAAAATTTACAGAGAGTATTGCAAGTCCCCAAATGAAAAAGAAATGGAAACAATAAATGTATATACACAAAAAATGGTCAATCTTCCAAAATAAAAATGCAGACAGGAAGGTGCAACACAAAATCAGTCCTTTCAACAAAAAGATCCACAAAATTATTTCCATCCATCCATCCATTTCCCAACCCGCTGAATCCGAACACAGCGTCACGGGGGTCTGCTGGAGCCAATCCCAGCCAACACAGAGCACAAGGCAGGAACCAATCCCGGGCAAGATGCCAACCCACCACAGGACACACACAAACACACCCACACACCAAGCACACACTAGGGCCAATTTAGAATCGCCAATCCACCTAACCAGCATGTCTTTGGACTGTGGGAGGAAACCGGAGGAAACCCACACAGACACGGGGAGAACATGCAAACTCCATGCAGGGAGGACCCGGGAAGCGAACCCGGGTCCCCAGGTCTCCCAACTGCGAGGCAGCAGCACTAAAACTCAGTGTATATACAAAACGACAAAAAGTTCACCACAACCCCAATTCATATAAATATCTCCGCCAAAACTATACTACAAGTACTGCTAGGAGTCATTTATATCGATATCCATCCATCCATTTTTCAGAATCTGAACACAGGGTCACAGAGGTCTGCTGGAGCCAATCCCAGCCAACACAGGGCGCAAGGCAGGGAACCAATCCCGGGCAGGGCGCCAACCCGCCGCAGGACACACAAACACACCCACACACCAAGCACACACTAGGGCCAATTTAAGATCGCCAATCGACCTAACCTGCATGTCTTTGGACTGTGGGAAGAAACCGGAGCGCCCGGAGGAAACCCACGCAGACACGGGGAGAACATGCAAACTCCACGCAGGGAGGACCCGGGAAGCGAACCCAAGTCTCCCAACTGCGAGGCAGCAGCGCTATCCATATATCGATATTTACAAAAAGAAAATATATACCAAAAATAAGGCACAAGCTGCTGTGCTTGATGCAGTTTTACGATTGAGCTACACCAAACGCTCACTCACCACTATAGACAGGAAGTGTCTTTTATACTCAGCGAGGTTTTGCAGACCAATCGTAGCGCACTGCATCACACTCTGACCACCCTCTTACGTCACGTCTCATCTGCTCTCTGCAAGGCCTCTATTAAAATGCCGGCAGCCTCGTTGGCGCGTACATATGCTCTCACACACACACACACACACACACAGAAGCTTGAGCACTCTAAGTTAATACCTCTCCTCTTAATCCTCGATTAGGTTAACCCCCTCGGATCCCATTTACTTTCCGCAGTAAATAAAAGAGTTCAAACCTCTTTTCTTTTACATCAGTGGCGGGTGGTGACCTACCGCTGGCAAGGAACAGGTCTGTGCATGGAGCCACGTAGGTCCATACAGCTGGGACTGCCAGAGTCCTGCCACGTTGCACCAGTGACGCAGCGCTGAAACGCTAGCAAAATCATCTTCTGTTAAACAAGATAGGTAAATGCTGTTCTCTCTTTTCTGTTCTCCTACCAATAAAACATGCAGATTCTTAAAAGTTCATTTTTTCTCTCTTTTTTAATGCCTGTGTAGGCACATTACCACATTGACTTTTCAATTCACTTTTACCATTGTGATTATTTTATAGTATTTCTCGAAGATTGGTCCACCCAAATTGCAACAATTTTATGATGAATACATTTTGGTAATACATACATTTCACCTTTCCACCTTTCTAATTTCTGAGCTGGGCAGAACTACATCTAGTACAATTAGAAATTATTTTAAGCATGGTGGCACAGGGATAGCATTAAAATCTCACAGAACTGATTTGACTTGCAGCTTTTTTGTACAGAATTTACAAACTGTCTCTATGCTTATATTTGCTGCCCAGCTGATGCATGAATCTAAATCTTGGCATGGCACACTTGTGAGTATGTGAGTGTGCCATTTGGTAGAATGGCATCACACCCTGGGTTGGCTCTAGTTAGTTAAAACCTCTTGCAATCACAATTGCGATTAAGGTGACTTCTGAGTTAAAATTAGGACTCTTACAATGTGATGTTAAATAAAGGTTGTGTAATTTATTCAAATGAAACCTCCATCACCATAGCCAAAACTTTCGAAAAATCAAATGAAATTGCTGCCATGTAAAAGAGTACACTTGGAGCTCCTCTCTTTTTTTTACTTTAAAGTGTGAGAAAAACCTGCCTAGGTGAGCAGGCCAGTTCTTCACATAGATTTTAATGATTGTTTATCCTTCATGCTGGTTCAAATGACATTTCAGAATAACTACAAGGTGCTAATGAGATCGAAAGTGATGATATCAGGGCTCAAGTGTCAGCCACCATTGTGCAAGCCGACACAATGCTGAGAACCGTTCCTCTTTCTCTTTTTGTCTAGATGCCCTCATGGAGTTGCTCATCGTGGCGGAAGTCAACGCTTCACCCATCCTCAATAGGATTATTGTCATTCCAGAGATAGTACTCCATCATGAGAAATGTATGAAGACATCAGGGGCCCGCTGCTGCACACCTGAAAACCTGGCCATGTCACATCTCCCAAAGCAGCTTGGGGAATTGGAAGACTGATAACCTTTGCATTTCTGAGCGCTTAAGCCGTCTCGTTCCTCCTGATCTGTTCTCAAGACCAGCAGCATAGGAGATGCTGGTGCTACTTTGCCTGTGAAAGGTGACAGCTGACTTTCCCTTTCTTTTGTTGGAAAACTTGAAAAAATGCTGACAGTGTGGGCTTCAGAGGGCTGAATCCTTTAAGAATTGAACACATTTTTAACCAAGTTAAATTAAGGGCTGAAGAGTTCACAGTTCCGTTAGTGGAGTTAGATGGTAAAATTGACGAGAAGCGATACGAGGACCTACAGGTAATGCAGAAACACCATAACACTGACCAGAGTGTAGATTCTCTTTCAGCCAAATTGAAAATCTGTTATTTGATGCCAAAAATGTTAAATGATAGCGCATGTTGTCACACATGTGCAACAGAGGGTCATCTTCCAAGCTTAACTGAGGTAAGAGATAGATAGATAGATAGATAGATAGATAGATAGATAGATAGATAGATAGATAGATAGATAGATAGATAGATAGATAGATAGATAGATAGATAGATAGATAGATAGATAGATAGATAGATAGATAGATAGATAGATAGATAGATAGATAGATAGATAGATAGATAGATAGATAGATAGATAGATAGATAGATACTTTATTAATCTCAATGGGAAATTCACAATACCAGATACCATTCTAGGAAGAGAGGGGGTACTGTCACTAATGGTATCTTCTCTTTCGACCACAGCTCCAGGCAGATGCCCAGTGATAGCACCCAAGCCCAGAGCTGGTCCTATCTGTTCCAGTCAGGATGCCATAAAATTGGACAGCCCAAGAAAGTGGTGTCTAATTCATGATTTGGAGTCAAGACTGAGCAAGCTCCTGTACAAGATCCGAGGATGGAAATGAGAAAGGAAGAATTCGGTGTGGGCTTAACCTTTGGTCAATCATATTTTCTCTTGTGCCGGAAAGCACCCGTTTTGCTTGTTTTGGTACCTCAATGATTTCTGCCGGCCTTGCTCTGCTCTGTCTGCTGGTCACAATGTCACCGGTAAGCTGTAGCTCAGTATTGTACGAATATCAATTTGCAGTGACCGAGATACAAACAAGTAAATTGGATGATCTCCAAGAACAGTAAGCAAGCCATTGTGAGTAATGCAAGTTGGCATTAGCTCAGCATCCATCTTCATAACTTAGAGAACCAAAAACACAGTTTGGTTAACTGTAATACATTGGGATCCGGCAAAAATTAAACTTGATTTAATTTTGGAGAAATTATGATAACAAGAGGAGCTTGGCTGAATGAGCCATTGTCATCAAAATGGTTCTTAGTTTCTGAGACCAATAAGATTGAAAACTTTAAAATTATTTCTGTTTTCATTAATTGTTGTATTAATATGATAAAAGTGACCTGAATCTTTGTTATTAAGCTGCACCTTGCTGTCTTAGGTATTGTGTGCCAGCACGCCAGCCACTTATGCAGACAGTGAGAATTGCTCTAGTCATGCCATATGTGAAAATGTGTTGTAGCTGAGGCCATCATTAATATGCACATGAAAGGGCAATGTCTTAGTGACTAAAGTGAATAAACATAAAATCAGATTTATGGTAGATACAGTAATTATCATCATTGTTGTTCATATGGAAAACCAGTTGCTGTTTGTTGCCTGCTAAGAATCCTTAAAAATTATAATGTGCAGTCTTTACACAACAGACATCTCAGTTTAAGAGCTAACTGGAGGGGAAAAATACATTTACCTTGTAGTGGGATGGAGATATTACAGAAGTGGGACAGTTCTTTACAATCTATAACAGAAGTATAAAACTGAAGTAAGTTCTTTGCAGGGGTGGAAAGGAGTAGAGTAAAAAAACGCAGTCCCATACAGCACTCCAGCAGGTGTCAATCTTGCACGTCAAACGGTCATCTTCTGGGCTTATCAGAGGTAAGCAGCACAACACAGGGACAAAATGAGTCAATGTCGTTGACAGTATTGTCTCTTTTTCCACCCACAGCTCAGAGAAAACCACCCATTAATGGCAAATGACTCAGCATCTTCTGTTTATAAAGTCAAGATGCTTCCTGGAAGGGGTCATCTCATTTTGTGAAGAGGACACTACCATCTGGTGCTTCCTGTGACCACTCTACAGAGCTTGACTCCCTTTGGTTAGGTAGGCAATACAGCCTAATTGTGCTTTAAGTTTCTTTCACACCACTGAGCCTGCTCATTTTGCTGGACGGTTTTGTTATTAAAAGGGATGACCCGGTTGGCACCCCAACATTAGAACACTAGAACAATCTAGATGAGAACAAGCCATTCCTTCCAACAAAGCTACTTAATTCGTCCAAAATAACATCATGTCTAGTTTTGAAGGTCACTGAAGTCCTACTGTCTGCTACACTACTTGTTAACTTATTCCATGTATCTATGGTTCTCTGTGTGAAGAAAACATTCTAATGTTTGTGCAAAGTTTACCCTTTCATTGGTGGGCTTGTGCGTTGACAGCACAGGTAAAATCCAGAATGTGGTTTCCATTTTTATTGTGATTTTCTCAAAACAATAGCTTTTAGGTTGGGTAAATCTAAACATTCCCATTAAGCGTGCACTTATATGATCTGAAATTGCCTGGCTCATTCCTACCTCACAACCAAAGCTGGAGGAATAAGCTCCAACTCCACACAATCAAGTAATGGAAAAGTATGCTCTGAAAATGAATGGGTGGATGCTAGGGCATGTATGAGCCTGGCCAGATTTTTGTTCTAAGCAGCATTCTTTTCTTTATTTTTTTCTTTTTGTGAGGTGTTTAATGAATGCTGGTCTTGATCTAATGTTCTTTCTGAAGTTGGTATTAATTAAAATACTGAATCTATTTAAGAGATCAGATCATATCATATGAAAAGAATGTAAGTACATTTTTCAAAATTAATTTTATATTTGTAGTGCACTTATTAGCACTTCTTCCTCACAGTATTAGAAAGCAGGAGTATCATTGTGTTGATGCAGATTGTCATCCTCTTAAAGATGTGAATATTTTGATTTACTATTTACATTTAATTGCAATGGGCTTCATTTGTCACCTACGCCCACAGATTTGACATTTGGAAAGGTCGTTCTGTAGGGATTTTGATGGACTATTCACAGCATAATTGTATGTGGATATGTGGCATATAAACCGGATTTATATGAAAAGAGGCCCTAGGCTATTCCACTTATGAGCTCCTTTCACCTTCCATTTTTAAGTTTGTAAATTACATGAGAGATAATAAAATACATCATTACTGTGATATATATCAATATGTTAAATGAAACATGTTGTGATTGGTACTAACCTGTGTGGAAAATTAACGCGTTGATCTTAACCAATACATTTTTATGTTTGTTTATTAGTCATATGCGTAGAATTTCTCCTTATTTTCGGTTCAGTGTGTTAGTGCTCACTGTTTTTAGAATAGTGTAATTTTAATTTTGCTAACAATTTGAATGTAGGCCCCTCTTGATCTTGAGGCCCTAGGCTGAAGCCTAGTTAGCCTATAGGAAAATCTGGCCCTGACTGTCAGTGTTGATTTTCTTGGACAGTTTAGTTGTTTAGGATTATCTATCAAACCAACTAAACCATTGTTACCTGTTAAGATGAAGGAATACTTCACACACCAATGATCGTTTTCTTATCTGTCACCAATGCTGAATAGCAGCAATCACAATTAAAACATCCATTAAAAGATTTTACGTTGTAGCCCACAAACCCCCCCCCCCCCCACCACACACACACACACACACACCATTTATTGGTAAAGAGTCCTCCCTTCAATTCAAAAGTTCAAATTCAAGTTTTTATGCATTATTCTCATTTTCTGAAGTATTTATTTAACAATATTTTAGCAAAAAATGAATGCGTTTTGGACATTTTGGTGCTTACGACTGGATAAGTGACATGTGGATTATGCAATACAAACACCTTGAAATTTTATCATGGACATTTTTATATTGTTGTCGCTATTCAGTGTTTTGCCTCCACTGGTCCCCAGAGAAGTTCATTGTTTCAGAAACTTTGTTATCAACTTTCATGAGGGTAACATTTCTAGAATACAGTGTGAAAGTCAAAGATGTGAATTTTAATACATTGAAGCTAAGGGAAATAGGGGATTAGGTTCCCACAATCACTAAAAACTGTAATCTTTTGTTAGAGATTGCTCAAAATACAATTGTCTACATAGATTTCTTTATAATAAAGTGTTATGTCTGAAAATATGAACTTTGCATAACACAATAAGCATATAATTCAGCACACAAAATACATTTTGTAGCCGACAAAAAATGTTTTCTTGCTATTCATTCCCTAGAATTTTGTGATGTTTTTTGCAAATATCTTATGTAGATACCACATGGGCTTTACCGGCATTGCAGCCAGAAGAAGGGATGGTGCCTTACCCATACAGAAGGCTCCTGGAAGGCAAACAGGCATACCAGCCAGGGAAGAGAAAAGCACCAGAGCCAGAAGAGATGGCCAAACTAGATGAATGGACTAAGGACCGAAAGTGGAAGAGGTCACTAGGGACTTTCTATTCCACCCAGACACTAGATGGCAGTAACGCTTCATACTGGCGCCTATTCAGGAACCAGCAGGGAATGCCGGGGTTGTAGTTCGGTAGTGGAGCCCAGCTGGGGTCCATAGGTTCCGCAAGGAAAATACGGGACTTCCATATGACCCGGAAGTACTTCCATTAGGCAGTGGCCCCGGCACTGGAAGTGCTCCCGGATCCTCAATGAAAGGGACTACACTCCCTTATCCAGGTGAGTCAGAGCTGGGAGGACGTAGAGCAACACTCGACTGGAGGAGGGCAGTGCGGTGAGAAGAAGAGAAATATTGTGCAGAGAGAGAGAGAGAGATAGAGAGAACCTGTGTTTGTGTGCTTTTTGCTACTTTGTGGAAGTGAGTTGAACAAATGCTCCTTTATTTGAACCTGGGACTCTTGTGATCATGTTTGGGGATTTGAGGCTTGCTGACGCCCCTAGTTCCATCATACTTAATAAAAATACTTTAGTTGCTGCTGAAGACCCCAAGACTGGTGAGATCTCAACATCATCTTCAACACTCCATCCTTCACGGCTGCCGGATGGTGTTAGAGATTGTGAAGGATACACTGGATTGAAATAATCCATCAGTGATGCCTGATTTGCGTTCCGCTTGAGATCTTTAAGGGTCTCAGAACTTGACGTTTAACCCTGAGGCTGTGATTGATGATGGGTTTCGGCAGCCTCGATGTCTCTAGCCAGCTGGTTGGTCCATTAACACCAAACTTGCGGCCAATAGCAGCTGCCAAAATTACTTTTACATAGTTTACTTTAAATATTATTTTATTTAACACCTTCTTATTACTGGCTTTGCAGACTTCCACTACACTTTGGGGCCATAATTGTTTTTTTAGCTGAACAATGAAAATGTGCAACGAATGCATGGGAAGCACTTGAACAGGGTGAACAAGACCAATGAAGCACCTAGCAGGATACTTGCCACTCCATAAACGTAAGGGCATCTCTCCTCTCTTTTTTTTCTTTATGAATTAAAAACAGAAGCATTCCCTGCACTGACACAACTTCTTTTTTTAAATTCATGTTGAAATTATTTCATTAACTAACTTACATATGGAGATCCTGCTGAAGGCCTATGCTAACCTGATGGTGCATTTGTCCATGACTTGCAATATCATTTTCCAGCTGGGCAAACACTTACAAGAACATGAAAGAGGAACCTCCATAACATGACAGTACCTTATTTAAGACAAACTATGTTGAACTGGATGATGTGTGTTTTTCAAAAATGTCCATATCCTTTAAATCCTTGTATAGCATATAGGAATGATTGACAAGTGTAAATTGGCACTGTGCAAGAGTCGTTGGTTGTGTGATGGCCTGTAACTTTCTTCAAAGTTTGACCTTACCTTTCACCCAGCTCTCCTGCCCACCATGCCATGACCAGAATGTTTGCAATGTTATGTTATGTTATTTCAGATCCATATGGACCATCCTAAAATCCTCATGGCAGAACCCAGAGTGAGCCAGATATCAACAGGACGTGTTGACCACATGTATGAAAACAGAGACAAATGCGCTCTTGTTGAAGAACCAAGCTGGGGACGCATCGAGAGAAAGTTGTGAGTTGTTTTCTTCAATTTAAAACTTTTGTTAGAGGTGTACAACAGTTACATGGAAGTGTGATATGACCAGAAATGATTTTCCATCTGTAGATGTTCTTCATTTAGCATGATGCTTCAGATTGCTGCTTTCCCTTTTGCCAGTTATTAAGATATCTTTAAAATTGGTTTTCAGGTCGGGTGAATATTTCATTCTTTTCATTTAATTTCATTTTTATTTTTATAATCATAGTTCACTACTGCCTTAAAAAAACAAAAATCTGGAGACAATAAAATTAAGAAAATTAAGAAACATGAGCCCATTTAACACTGGCAGAGAAGTAGTAAGAATGTAGATATAACTTGCTGTCTACCAGAATTCATTTCATGAAACTTACAAAAACACTGGAGATGGCTCAGTGGTTAGTCCTGTTATTTCCCAGTTCCTGGTGGCTGACTGTGTTGAATTTCCAAGTTCTCCCTGTGTCTGTAAGTAATCATTTCTCAGTTTCTTCAGTTTTCCTCTCAAATCATTCATCGGTGACTCTGAACTGGCCCTTTATGAGTGAACACGAGAGTACACGACAGTCAACTGGCGCCCCCTTCAGGACTGTTCACTACCAAGCCCCCATGTAGTGCAGTTTACTGCATGAAGGTGAATATTATAAAGCAGGGCTGGGCAACATCAGTCCTGCAGGGCTGCAGTGGCTGCAGGTTTTCGTTGCAACCCTATTGCTTACTTAGAAACCAATCCTTGTCAGTCTCACATCTTATTTCATTTTATGGATTGTTATTCTGCAATGTTAGGTTCTTATATCATTATAATTTTTTTTTCCACTCCAGGGATATCATCTGAATGATTTGAGTCCTAAAATGGGTAATTTTTAGTCTGTCACATTTTTCTCTTAAGTCTTTTATTAAATGAAAAGTGTAAATGGAAACAAGTTAGATGGAGAACTGCTGGCTCCTTTGTCATTTACACCTTATTGCTAATAAGGAGCCAATTAAAACACTGAATGCTGCTATTTAAGGCTGAAATAAGTCATTAAGGGTGGGGAACCTTAACAAGTGAGACCACTAAAATGAAGCAGAAAAATGTCACTCGAGCAATAAGTGCTTCATCAACAATAATTGACTTCTCATTAAGAAACTGGGCTGGAACAAATACCCTGCTGCCCAATGTGGCCCTCCAGAAATGACGCTGCCCACCCCTGGTATAAAGCACACACCTGGACTTGCAGGTCTTTCTCCTCTCTAAGTAACGAAGGCCACTTTTAAAGGTCAGAATTCCTTATCGCCTTCACTCTCATGCTGAGAATCAGGATTCAGTTTCTGTTTTAATGACCAAAGTATCATTCAACCCACCTTTATTTTCTTAACTATTATACTATATTTTAATGATTTTTTAAAATACAGAACATAAAAGATGAGCACATAGAGCAAGTGGCATTTTGGGAGTGTGTTTTGTTTCTTTCTCATTATACTTTATAAAATGCTTCTGCCCCAGGTTGTAAATTCTGCAACTTTTTTTAACCATGGTGAAATAATAAGGAAAATATGTGAAGGTTCACTTTTTTAAGTAATTTGCCACTCAATAAGGGACGGGCTTCCTCTTTTTAGGTCAATGTGTTTCCGGAAAGCTTCAGGTTAAATTCATGGGTGTGTCATGATCACTTGGGGAGTTTATTTTGTTTTATGGCTTTCAACGAAAAAATGCTAATTATGGAAAAGAAAGAATGTTGTTTTATTTGGCTTTGTATGTAAAGGCATCTCATGAGAGGATTGTTTTGCTGATGCATCTGGTATGATTAAAGTGGATATATTGTCTTATTTATAATACAGTAATAAACAATAGAGGTGAGGTGCAATGTGTCGGACCTTGGCTGTCCTGCTAAAAATATCAATCTGTTTATTTGTTGGATTTTTCGCTTATTTTAGAATCTCAACATGTATGAGATGATCTTGTTTCCAAAATTATCCTGAATATTTGTGTACAATGAGTCAATATGTAATTCTCCTCCATCTCTGCTTATCACATAAAGCTGTGCAGATGCTCTGGATACTGGCAGAATGCTAAAGGTGCTGTGTTACCTAAATGGATGCACTACACTACAAGGCTGGCTCAGTGGACATAAAGCAGTCAAAAGGTGTCTTCATGGCTTACTTTATAACTCCTCACAAATGAACAAATAGATCTCGATGATTTCACTTGTGATAAATCCAACTAAAGATCAGGGCAGTGCTGCAGAGCCTCTGTCCGATTTGGTGAAGTCCACCCTTGGGTGACCCTTCTGCATTGTACAAGTCTGTAGTCAGGTCAGGTTATGCTGGGGAGCATGCACTGGTACAGCGCATTGCCACACCCACCACATGACGAAACAGCTTGAGATCCTGATTGGCAACCCCCATGCAGGCAGGTGGTCCAGTCCCACCCTCTGGAAATGACCCTCTATCTGCCATAGCCAGGTGTTATGTGGGCATCCCCTTGGCCTGGGCCAGCCTCTCGGGTCCTCAATAATGAGGATAATAATTCACCCTCTGGGAATCGCTCCACATGGCCGTAAGTGCCGTAACTGATGCTCCCTCACAATTCAGGTAATGTGCCTCATTCGAGACTCCATGACCAACCGCTCATTCGACACAAAGTCAAACTAGCGGTACCCAAGGATTCTCTGAAGAGACACAGTACCAATGAGGTAGGAGAAATCCAGGAGAAATCTCCTCATAGGCAACAGCAGTAGACAAGTTCCATGAAGAGCAGGTAGGACCCCATTATCTATGTTAGTAAACAGGCAGCCTGAGAGGTACCAAGAGTGATTTACCCTTTCACTGGGAGTAGGGGATACCACAGAAATCCAGAAGGGGACATGGTGGGATGGCAAGTCAACCTTCAAGAATTGCCCCAGACCATGAAGAAAACCCATAAAACCTTTCTTCTAGTAGCCTACTGACCTTAAAAGTTGGGAGGTATAGTGAATTGTGTAAAAGAGCTAAACGGTAGAGGAGTAGTACGACCATAGCCATTTATAGAAACATATTACGTGGTGAGTAGGAATGGTGTTTGGAGCCCTGTTTGACATTGGCCAGGCACCCCACCTGATAGGCAGAGGATCACTCTTCACAGTCAGGGCTTTTGTAGCAGCTATGGTTTGCTTAAAGTTAATTTTTGGTGTTCCCATATGGTATAGTGGTTAAGATTTTAGACTTCAGTCTGTGAGGTTGTGGGTTCAAATGCTACATATGACACTGCGTGACCACAATCAAGTCACTATACGTGCCTAAGCTCTAACTGGAAAAACAAACGAAATGTAACCAATTGCATCCCTAATGTTGCTAGTCACCTTGGATAAAGGAGCCATCCAAATAAGCTAATAATAATATGTAAAATGGCATACATTCTGTAAACAGATAAATATCTACATCTATATACTTTGTATGTGCACATATATATATATATATATATACTGTATATGTGTGTGTGTGTGTGTGTGTGTGTGTGTGTGTGTGTGTGTGCGTGTGTGTGTATGTGTAGGGCTGTGACAGCATACATCTGCAAAGAAGTAAAGGGTTAAAGGTTAATTCCCCACTGAAAAGAATTTATTCATATACAGTATATGTATATATATATATGCTGTATTTTTATTTTTTCTGTCTTGCATTGAGTTTTATTCTTAAATATTATGTGTTTCTGTGTTGATCATGTTATTACCTAATTTAGTTTAAGTATACTCTTTATAACTTTATGGATTGTAAATGAAAATGTGCTATATAAGAATAAATTGAGAATCTCAGAATGACCTTAGCCAAATCAAGTTGCGCCCTCTAGTGGCTCCTCATGTTCCACACCATTCCCTATATTCTTAAAAGATTTTTCACCTGTCAAACGACAATGACTCACCAGTTCTGTGTCTCATCTCTAAATCTGTGTCGTTATGAGTATTCATTATGTATACTAATTATTAATTTGTAATGGTTGTAAATGCATTTTTCTGTTAACTTGTTAAAATGCTCAGAGTCTGAACTCGATAAAGAGCACAGTTCAAAAATAAACTGAGTTCAAACTGAATTTCTTTTGCATCTCTGGGGCTCTGCAGCCCCTATTTGGACCATGCCTTAACTTGTAACAGTTGTCTTTGCTGATTAAACCCACTCTGTAGGCAACAGGATAAGAATTTAGAGCTACTCTAAATGAATTAAGTGTAATGTTAATGGTTTCTTTCTGTCTGGCATTTGGTACTACTTAGGTAGGCTCCAGCTCCCCATAATCCAGTAATAGAGACAGCAGATTCAAAATATGGATTAAGGTATGGATAAGATTTATAAAGTTATACAGTTTATACAATTGTGGACTTGAAAATGTGTTTGACATTGCCTGATGAAAGGATCTTAACAAATGCGTCCTTGCCTGGTATAACCAACTGTGAACCCCTGGAGGTTCGTTCTCTTTTATTATATGTTTTTCTCTCCTTCATTATTAGCTGTGTCTATCATTATTATTGTTAATAGGAACATACTTTTAAGATTTTGACATACTACTAATGAGGTTGATGTCTGTGTTTCTGTTTATTTGCTGGCTGCCTTGTTAATCTGTCAGCCTGTGTTTGAACGCCATAAGCATTTCACGTCTGGATTCTCTGGTAAATAATTTAATATGTTATGTCGATTGGTGACTAAACTGGCCCTCGTTCATTGCGTTGGTGTGTGCATGAGTGGGCTCTGTGATAGAGTGCTGCTCTGGTCACATTTGCTTCCTGCTTTGCAGCTAGTGATGCCGGGTTCCAGCCCCCATAACCCATAGCTGGGTCATGCAGTTTTAAGAATGTTCCATTATGTATGTTTACCTTAACATGTGTGTTTGTGTATGTAAATATTGTAAGATTTTGCACTCTACTATTTTTATAATGCTGCAATAAACTGGCATCTCATCCAGATTTGGACAGGGCCCTGTGCCCAGTTCTGCCAAGGTAGGCACTGACTCCTCGCTACCCTGAATTGGATTGATCTGGTAAAAATTGGATGGATGGATGGATGGGTGGATGGATGTTACCATATAATAACTGTAAATATGCATATATATGTTTTAGAAATTTGATTTGGTCAAACTCAAAACAAATGAAACTCCAATACACACATAAAGGGCAACAGAAACCAGCATTTCCCAAATGCCTGCAAACAAGTAATTTAAAGAAAACACATCTGACATATTCATCAAATCACTGTAGAAGAAATTAATATTTTTATACAGTTTTTTAAAACACTGAATCCAGATAGTGAGAAGCCTTAGCACAGCGTTTCTCAACCTTTAAGTTTTCATAGCAGTTTTAATCGCGCCCCCCTAACGTTTTTTTGAAACCCTAATAAAATTTATACCTATATTTTTTGCTGCCGATACACCGCTACAAGTTTAAAATTTCCCTACGAATACCGAAATTACGCCACATACTGTATGGCAACATTCATGCCCCTTTTTTGTTACTTCACCTGACAGTTTAAGAACCGCTGCCTTAGCACATAAAGTCAAGATAGTCAAGTCATGAGGTTTTGTTGTCATACCATCCATACATGTTATTGTAGCATACAGTAGATATCTTTCATGGAGGGTAGAAAGGTCCCAGTGATCTTTTCTGCTGTGTGCACTATCCATTGTAGGACCTTACGGTTAGAGACATGGCAAATTCCAAACGTGACAGTGATACAGATGGTCAGAATGCTCTTGATGGTGCCCCAGTAGAAAGTGCTGAGAATGGGGGGGTTGGTACGCATGCCTTCCTCAGTCGTCGAAGGAAGTGGAGATGCTGCTACACCTTCCAGGCTATGGAAGTGGTGTTAATTGTTCAAGTAAGGTCAGCTGCCAGGTGCACACCAAGGAATTTGGTGCTCTTGACTAATTTCTCCTCAGAGCCATGGATGTGCAGTGGTACATGGACAACATGGGCCTTTCTGAAGTCAACAAAAATCTTGTTCATCTTGTCCACATTAAGAGACAGATTGTTGCACTTGCATTAGCCCACCAATTGCAGTATCTCCATTCTGTAAGTTCACTCATCCCCATTATAATGTATAATTAATTGATAAATTCAACCTTCTTATAAAGGCTGACAGAATCATGCAGACCTATAGTCCAGCGTAGGGAGCATGTGTTGCTCATACCAGCCTGTCACAACTGTTTCGACACTTCCCCAGAATATGAGAATCCTGTGTTTGTGTTTTTATTTCACTCATCTATTTGTGTATTTGATATTATCGGGCTTTCATGTTTGTTCTATAATGGTGCGTACTGTGAATGGTTCTATCTAACATAAGACTGATGACTGATATCAAACCAGTACAGAGCTGCAAATCAAGCTCAAGAGCATTGAGTGGAGTATGCAAGGAAAGTGGACTTTCTGAAGAAAATACACACACAGGTACAAATGCTGTGAAGCAAGACTTTACCCAATGCCCACGTCTGCTATGACATATGAAGTATGATGTTTAATTATGTACTACTAGAAAACTGTTCCATATAATGTGCTGTAGTAGTATCGTCACATACAGAGTACACTGAAATTCTTTTGTGAATGCCACAACAACATGCAACACATTGCCACTCCATGGTAAAAATGAATATATTAAAATACAGAAGGACCTTAACTTGCAATTGCTTCATCCTCGGTGTGATGTTAACCTTCATCTAGCCCTGCAAGTCAGTCCTCCAACTTGCAGAGAAAACTTGGGGGTTGGTGGCAGGATTGGCACTTCAGCCAATGCATAAAACCTCACACTGTTCCATTGTGGTGTCACCCGCTGCATGGCTACACTTGGGTCCCAATCTGGGTGGTTCATCTTGTAGTGAGTGCGGCACAACGCACTGTGATTAGCGCATGCTCACAACCTAGTAGTCATTAATACAAGATACCAGCTCACCCAATGTAGTCCTTACTCTAGTCTCCATGCTCCCCTTAGCTGTAGGAAAAAAAAAACCTAACAAAAAAACTACAGTACAGTTAAAAAGAGAGATCAGATATTGATGAAATTTTTGAACCGTGATGAACATAAGTTTACTTTATTGGATTGTGGGGCTGCTCTGTGCTGCCAGCATGCAGTCAACGACTGCTGTTAAAAAATCTGGGGGAAAAGTTTAGATCTGATTAGATGTCTGCATTTTTCCATGTATGGTATGCAATACTTTTATATAAACAGAGCATAACATTTTCCATGAAAGGAGTAGTTTGGTAGAATCCTGGACTCCGGGGTACTAATTGTTGTCCAGTCGCTGTCTGAAGTTGACTGTTTTGTTCTTGTCTGTTTCAGTTTTCCACCAGATCCTCAGCTGTTCTTCCTCACACCCCTAAGAAGTTCCTGTTAGGTTAAATGTCAACGAGCCCCATATGAGTTAATATGAGTGTGCGTGTGAGTGGGTGGGTTAGGTGGGTGAGATATTTGGTGACAATACCTGGTATGTTCCAGTGTGTGGTAGTGACCAGAATATGCAAAGCTGTCAGTGCATAGATACTTACAGTGTTACCTAAGTGCTTGCAATATGCAAAGCATTACTGTGTAACAGACTTTCCTCATTCGGGTCCTGCAGTTAGTGCTTCATATATCTGAAGAAATAAAACTGTAATTCACTAATGTCAGTCGCATGCATAATAGGTCATTTGCTGACTCTAAACTGGCTTAGTGTGGGTGTGTGCATGATTGGGTCCTGTGATGGATTTATTAACCCTCCTGGGTTGGTTTTGAATGAAGAATATAATGTTAAACATCATGCAAAAGAGCAGGTTAGCTCAAATGAAATCACATGACTACAAATGCACTCCTTTTAACATCAGGAAAGCTCTTTGGCCCCACCCAAACCACCACCCCCCGCCCAAATGTGCAAAAAGGCAGGCAGCACAGTGGTTTTAGGTTGCACTCACTACCTTCCAGGCTGAGACCACCTAACTGCTCCGCGCTTGGGTCTGTTGCTAGGTTCAAAGAGACTTTTTGCTGAGCTGATGAGAGCCGAGGATTAGGTTTACCCTGATAGCCAGTCCCCAGGAGGCATTCAATGGGATGCCTGAAAAATGCAACTTCTTCAAAGGACCTGCCTCCGTATATTGCCTATTGAAGACAGTCAGGGCTTCTATTGCCCAATTACTCTGTAGGTCCCAGGGTCAGAGACTCCAACCAAATGTACACTCAAAATGTAATATGAGATGTCGGCTCATTTTTTTTCTTCTTGTTCTTAAAGCGAAAGAGACCTTACTGTTTCAAATCTCCGCAATTGGGAGAAGTGTGCATATGTACATGTTCTGCTTTGTTGCGAAATTACTTTGGAACAGCTGGACCTGCATGCCCCCTCCCTTTTTCCCAGACTTTCAGAGTAAAAATAATCTTAATATCTTATTACAATCGCTTTGATTGTGCCATTAATGAAAAACGACGAGATATGCAGGACCCTGAATTTCTGGAAAGCCGCGTTCACCCCATCAACTGCCAAAGTCTAAAATGCATATCTGCCAAAAGATAAAGATCACAACTGCGAGCAATAAGCCAGTGATCTAGTTCCTCTTTTGTGGCCACCTCCACCCACCGAATACCTTTGACATTTTGAGAACAGAATAATATGTCTTACTGGTTTCATTATTGCAACTTACATTCTAACATTCCTTGCCGGAATTCCATTTTCATTTGGTGCAAAATCAGTAGGTAAAGTTTAAACACTGAAGCGACTGAGCATAAATGATGAGTGTGATACGCAGCTTTAAACAATCAGAAAAATTCAAAGATGTTGAAGTATGAACAGTATTCTGGCTATAAGCTGTTAGAGTGACATTAGTGTGATCTGTCCTTGCAAGAGATGAAAGGAAACACTGAAAGCAGTGACGTCTAACATTGAACACTCGATGTGTTTGTCTGCTTCTTGCACAAGTCAGAAGTCTGTAAGTGTCACAAGCAAGGGCCTCGACCCTCTCTGTGTCGTGTCCTCTAACGGCGAGGCTGACCACGAATAACACCTTATCTGTTGGAGATGAAGGGAGCTCATTCCCCTTGACCAAGCGAGCCACTTGTTGTTCTGTTGTTATGAAGCAAACTATCTTATATATAAACGTCTACGCGTGGAAGTGTGTGTGTCTGTCTGGCCCAGAAGTGAGAGGTGGAGTCGGGGTAAGGGCACCACCTCAGAGGAAACAGAAAACTAAATGTCTATCCGTGGAAGTGTGTGTATCTGCCTGTCCAACCCGGAAGTGCTAGGCTACTACAGCATGAAGCTCAGAGAGCCGGCTAGGAGGCCCCAAGTTAACGAGTCAGAAGAAGAAAGCAACTCTGTTGCCAAAGTAAAACAGCCGAGAAAAGAGAGAAACTCTTATGCAAGCGAGACAAGCACATTGGCAAAACGGTATCCCTTTTACTTTTCCTCTTGCTGCTAATGCACAAGCGAGGCGAGCACTTCGGCAAAACAAAACCTCCTAGGAGAGAGACGCCCAGAGTAGTTCCTTTCAATTACCTGACATCTCTACATTTCAATTTTTTTTCTGATGATTTCAATAGTTTCTAGGACCACAGGCTTTTTACAGCACGGGCTTACACAGCTAGTCCATTAATAAACAAACGAAAGATGAAATAAAATAATCTGTGTGGGCAAAGATCAGAATTAATTGAAGACAAACTGCTGTTTGAGTAAAGAGACGATAGGCGATAGCAGAAATCAAAATGCCACTTCATGAAAAGAAAAGGACAAACTAGACCAGGGGTCCTCAATCACGGTTCTGGAGGTGCACAGTGGCTACGTGTTTTCATTCCAGCCAGTGTCCTAATTAGAACTCAGTCCTTGCTGATAATGAAGGTTGGTGTTTAACTCTATGCCTTGTTAGTGCTTTCATTCATCAAATACAAATTTTAGTTACTTTGTAGATCCGAGGTTCTCAATTACAGCCCTAGAGGTCTGCTATGGCTGCAGGTTTTCACTTTAACCAATTTCTTAAGTAGAACCCTTTTATTTACTACTAAAGCAATACGTTTTTTGGGCTTAATTTAGTTATCTTGCATGTTACCATTAACATTTTATTTTTTAGCAGCTGCATTTTAGTGTTAATTGTTGCCCATTTTCTTAATCAGACATTAATTAATAATAAGATACAGATGACCAATAAACTAGCAGTTCTCCAGCTCACGTGCTTACCATGAAGTATCTGTGATAAAAATGTTTAGAAATGAATGAGAGGGGAATTGGAAGGACCATCAAGTTTAAATCTATTATGGTCTACAAAACACTTGGATAATGTTCTCACAGAAGGAAACTCTACAGTACAATTAAAATTGCTCTTGGATGAATGTAAGCATTAACAAGCCCAACAGTTCAATACCAAGTTTTATTATCAGCATGGACTGCTTACTAATTAGGAAACTTTTTGGAATAAAAACCTGCAGTCACTGCGGCACTTCAGGACTAGGATTGAGGACCCCATGAACTAGACCTTAGGGTGACTGAACATCTCCTAGTCAAAACTGAAATGTCTGGCCTTCCCTTTTAAACAGAACTGAGATTAACACTTGAGTTTACGTACGATAACCACCATAATGTTATTCACCAATTCAGTACCAACAACAGAACATCTTCAGGATCTTCACATCAATGGCAACTCATCGCATAATTTCAGCCATGTTAAAGAAAAATAGCGCACAGCTTCAAAATGTAAATGAAAGTTGAAATAGATAGATAGATAGATAGATAGATAGATAGATAGATAGATAGATAGATAGATAGATAGATAGATAGATAGATAGATAGATAGATAGATAGATAGATAGATAGATAGATAGATAGATAGATAGATAGATAGATAGATAGATAGATAGATAGATACTTTATTAATCCCAATGGGAATAGACAGTCAGGAGTGATTTGATCCTGACTGTAGGGAGCATACAGACATACGCTTTATTTATAAAAGTTTATTTAAGTATGTAATGTGGGTTATCAACACAGGCATTAGTAAATTGTAAAATAAATCATAAGGTCAAAAAGAGTGATCTTTCCCTTTAAATTGGTCATAACCATAGGGTTCTGTGAGATATTAATGTGACATAAAAATCACACTTATTGTTCAGCTGTTAAAACAAAGTCACACTTTGAAACTCTGGTTCAGCCAACACCTTAGCACCTTATTTTCATTGAGACATCCTCCATTACCTAAGATGGCCTTATTAGAATAGTATTAGATTTTGAAATTGAGTGCCACCTTATGCAACAGACAAAACAAATTAATAGACCAAAGGAAACTGCTGCCCACCCTAACTGCCTCAAGTCAGTGACTCAAGATCTGGACTCTTGTAACTTTTAATGGACATCACTCTCATTTCAACCAACCACCAACGTTATTACAATTTAGTCATTCTTTATTTTTTTTTTACTCAAGGCACAATACTCATCCATTACATCATTACACTAAGCTAATAGTTGATTTTAAGCTGACATTTGCATTTGAATATAACCTCCTTTTTCTTTGAAAGTTGGAGAAATGTCCTGTCTGCTGCATATCCAGGTGATCATCATCTCCTGAGGAAGAAACATTAAGAGCATATTTCACAGGCAGAGGGTATTGACTCATTTAAGTTGTACAAAGCATACAATGAACTGAATGCTGCTGGCTTGGAAATTTGTGCTTCAATAAAAATGTTTCAAGGCTATTGACTTTACACGTTGTATTATCATTTGGGTGCTCCTACCACAAATTAGTTCACTTTCACACATTGTGAAGTTAACTGATAGATAGATAGATAGATAGATAGATAGATAGATAGATAGATAGATAGATAGATAGATAGATAGATAGATAGATAGATAGATAGATAGATAGATAGATAGATAGATAGATAGATAGATAGATAGATAGATAGATAGATAGATAGATAGATAGATAGATAGATAGATAGTCACACGTGTGCACATGGGAGTCAACATCAGGGCTCATTGAAAGGTAATTCCACCCCAAACCAAGGGTTAGTGCTGTCCTTTAACTCCTGTACTCTTCTTCTAATCACAGGTCTGAAGACTGACAGCTCAAATAACTCAGATGTCAAATTTGGTTTCCAGTCATCTGGGCCCAACTCTTCCTGCTTGATAACCACCACCACCGCCATCTTGAGTCAGTCTAGAAATAGGCTCAAGTCTGGAAAGACATTACTCTGATGAATGTTAATTCGCTTTTGTTATTTTTCTGCCAACAGTTATACAGGGATCACTGCTGGCACCCAAACACTTTATGATTTCTTTGTCTTTTGTTACAATAGATATATTTTACAGAAGTCAACACAAAAGACTATGTGGTATAAACTCACCTACACAGAGTGGCAGTATGGTACATGTTGACTGGACATGGAAGTAAGAGTTTCATTGTACTCTGTATGCATGTCAGTACTGCTACTACTACTACTGATGCTGCTTTTGTTACATTACGATAAAGTGTAAAATACATTAATTCATTGTATGCTGTACGTAAGCTTAGACCGCACATACCACAGTGAAAAAAATAGTGTCATCCATCATAGCATTGCTAAAGGTTTTTACTCCTGGTCTATTAGGTGGTTAACTTCCATTCTGCCATCTGCTTGACAATCTGTGATTAAAGCTCCACCACAGAAGGCATATACCATCTTTTATTATTTATTTTTTTATAACACTCTTCAATGACTGTAGTCAAAGAGCACCGAGAACAATTTCATTTAAAATACAAGTATAGATTATGCTAATTACTAAATACAGAACTGGTGCACATACAATTTCAAATTTGTTAAAACACACAAAGGAAAAGGTAGAAACTGATTAAATGGAAATGGAAAACAACAATATCTGTCCATTATATAAATGATGAACTATGGCCATTTGATAACGGTAGAGATTAAAATCATAAAAGAAAGAGTCAAAAACAAAGTCATGGCCCTGGGACCTCGGCCAACTGGCTGCCTACCCGCCTACCTGGGTTTTCTACAGTGGAGTCTGTGTTGGCCATGCCATCTGACGAGAACATCTTCAAATCCAGAAATTCCAACGCACCTTTATCTGAGATGGCTTTTCCATTTGCAGGGGAGCAGCCTGGCAGTAGAACAGTGGCACTAAGAAGAGAAACAAAATAGAGGAGGATGAGTAACAGTTTAAAAATATTGTGATACTTGTACAAAGGACTAAATGCAACTCAGTACTGTAATGCCCTTACTGGTCAGATGTCTCCACACCCAGGAGATTTGCCACTAATATATTTATTATATATTTATTAATAATATATTTATTATTTATATATTTAATAATACCATTAAGCAGTGCTTCTCAAACTCAGTCCTGGGGACCCTGTGTGGCTGCAGGTTTATATCCCAACTAGTTTCAAAATCAAGAAGTCATTTTAGTTTTCTCTTGTCATATTCTGCATTCAGAAAAGCACAGTTGTGTGATTTTTACATTTATAAAATATTTAGCAATAGTTGCATTTTTCCTACAGCTTTAAATACTCAACTCCTTTTTGTTGTTTCCTTATTAATTCACCTTTTTCTGTGTTGTTTGCTCACTTAATTGTAAACTAATAATGGCAGTTATGAACAAGCCGAGCAGACACCACAGCAAAAAACACTGAGCCCTGGGAGGCTCCAAGTACTTCAGAGTCAGACCTAATAATGAGTTCATTAATAAATAATTCATTAAATAAGCAGTACACCAGGAGATCAAAATGAAAGTCATGATCCATCCCACCATCGATTTCCCAAACCCTGCATGTCTTTTGAATGTGGGAGGAAACTGTCACGGATACAGGAGGAACATACAAACTTCACGCTGGGAGTATCCGGGTTGCGAACCCCAGTCTCTTTGTTGTGAGGCAGCAGCACCATCATGCCACCCAAAGATCTTAAATACCAAGTTAAAAAACAAGAAATGTATCCCAAAGCAACATCTCTATATATATAAAAATCCAACGTCTGTCTGTATATCTGTGTGTTTTTCACAAGAGAACTACAAAACAACAACAACAACATTTATTTAAATAGCACATTTTCATACAAATGATGTAGATCAAAGTGCTTTACATGATGAAGAAAGAGAAAAATAACAAAATAAATAATTAAAATTAAGGGAACACTAATTAACATAGAATAAAAGTAAGGTCCAATGGCCAGGGAGGACAGAAAAAACAAAAAAAAGCTCCAGACGGCTGGAGAAAAAAATAAAATCTGCAGGGGTTCCAGGCCACGAGACCACCCAGCCCCCTCTGGGCATTCTACCTAACATAAATGACCTCAATCAGTCCTCATCATATTCGGGGATTAGATTAACGGATTTAGAATTAATATAATATAATATAATATAATATAATATAATATAATATAATATAATATAATATAATATAATATAATATATTTAAAATCCAACTTCTGTCTGTATATCTGTCCGCTTTTCACAAGAGAACTACTTAACGGAATTAGATAAGATTTTTTCTCTATAATTTGCTTGAACATTCCAGTTGATTTTGCGACTTCTCTTATAGCGCTATGTATCACAGTTCGCTTGCGGTACCGATTTACTATATTTGCGTGAATCTAAGAGACATGCAGTGGGCCGAGAGGAGGGGAGCGGGGCCCTCCTCACTCACGTACCAGCCTCGGGGAGTACCTTACCTCCGCTTAGCTATCGAACGAGAGATCTACTTAACTTATTTAGATTGTTTCTTTTCTATAATTTGCTTGAACATTCAGGTTAATTTTGCGACTTCTCTCATCACGCTAAGAATCATAGTCCACTTGCAGGAGCAATATATTTGCGCTAATCTAAGACAGAGGCTGCGGGCTGAGGGGAGGGGGAAGCATGACGTCAGGAGTGGGGAGCCAGGCGGGGCCCTCCTTACTGTCCTGTTTCACTACTACACGGGCCGAGCCGTGGGAAGACGGCTAATACTTTATATAAATGCCTATTATATTTTAATAAAAAATTACCACATTTAGTTTTGTGACTATTACAGTATGTTGATCCAAACACATAAAAACGGAAATAACAGCTTGCTTTTTTAGGCTAGGCATCCATTTAAAAAACAGAACTTGGCTGAAACAAAATCCTGCTGGCACATGAGACTGTGATTGATAATCAGTGCTTAAATTAATTGAATGGGATAAAAATGTCAGATAACAGTACCATATAGAAGATATGTATACATTTCTGTTTGAGTGCAACAAGCTTCTCTTAAATTGAATCTTTACAGTATTTGGCCATGCTTGTCTCTCTTATCACAGCTCTACAAAGCTGGCTCATGGAAACAAGTAATAAGATTCATTCACCATATCGCACATCACGTCATCAGTCCCACAAGACAAAATGGGATAGCTATACCAAAGTCTAATTCTAAAAAAGTTCAAAACCATCAGACGCATTCATGAATTCCATGCAGATAATGGCGGTTCTTTTATTTGCCACTCATCCAATCACATGTCTAGCTGAGATATTAAGGGTAAGCAGTATGGGAACAGAGCAGCCTGGGTGATGCACACACATTTGCCCGACAACACCATTCTTGAATGTTTTATGAGTTCAGAAACATTGTACAAGTTTACAACTGATGCCTAGAATAAGAAACTCCCTCAGAGTCACATGAAGGGGGTTAAATCAGTAACTTGCTGGTTTAAAGTCCAATGACTTAACTGCAATGACCACAACAGGTAAGTATAAATGAAGCATAAAATAATAGGCAAAGTGAGTCGGAAAAATGCAGAGTGCTCAGCATGTTTGGCCAGGGTTAATTAACAGATGTAAAAAATGTCTTTTTTATTGTGTTTAAAGCTGCCCTGTAGAGTTCTGAATCATTTCAGAACATAAGAGAAGAAATCCTTTTGTGCTCTTCTACAGTTTTTATTTTAGGGATTGACATCTATCCTATGAGCTAAACTGCTTATCCAATTTACAGTAATGTCACACTAACCCCTTTTTTTTAGTTGTTCTACAAATCAGGTGTTCTTAAATTCTTTAATCTGAGAACCAAAATATGAACATTGGTACTATACTGGGACCCAAAAAGAGCATTATTGCCATTATGACAGCAGAGTCAGACAAATAACATTGACTATATAATAAAAAAGAGTAAAGATTTATGTTTCCATTCAAACATATTTTTCACATGAATATTGCTGTAAGATAAAAAGTGGAAAGTAAACATATTGTTAATAAAACATGATTATCCATCCATTATCCAACCTGCTGAATCCGAACACAGGGTCACAGGGGTCTGCTGGAGCCAATCCCAGCCAACACAGGGCACAAGGTAGGAACCAATCCCGGGCAGGATGCCAACCCACCGCAGGACACACACAAACACACCCAGCACACACTAGGGCCAATTTAGAATCGCCAATCCACCTAACCTGCATGTCTTTGGACTATGAGAGGAAACCAGAGCGCCCGGAGGAAACCCACGCAGACATGGGGTGAACATGCAAACTCCACGCAGGGAGGACCTGGGAAGCGAACCCAGGTCCCCAAACTGTGAGGCAGCAGCGCGACCCACTGCGCCACCGTGCCGCAAAGATAATTATTTTATTATACAGTATATTATAATTTAAAATAACAAAATATAATTATCTTTCAAGGTACTGTATATCACTAGGCCAGTGTAAATACTTAATGTAAGCTTTAGTAAAGCTGAGAGAAATAAACACTTCATAATGGGTGTGGTGCAAGACTATGATGATTTTTAAAAGAAAAGTATAAATGATCACTCAACATTGGGATTAATAAAGTATCTATCTATTTATCAATCTATGTAACATAATCAGTTGACTCTAACAACACCAAATAACGAATAAACCGAACTGCAAAACTGGCTCAGAAACAGGGAGCAGTGAGTGATGGTGCATGGAATCTTATCAAAACTGGGCGATTTTAAGAGTGGTCCACCACAGGGGTCAGTGCTAGGGCCGCTGCTACTTTTAAAATACATAAATGATTTGGATGGGAATATAAGTAACAAGCTGGGTAAGTTTGCAGATGATACCAAGCTAGGTAGATTGGCAGATAATTTGGATTCCGTTGAATGCTTACAGAGGAACTTGGACTGCATACAGGCTTGGGTCAGATTTGTGGCAGATGGAATTTAAGGCAAGTAAATGTAAAGTATTACATGTATTAAGTAAAAATATTAGGTTTGATTACACAATGGGAGGAAAATTGAACTGAGAATGATTTAGGGGTCTTAGTGGACTGGACTCTATCAACTTCCAGACAGTGTTCAGAAGCCATTAAGAAGGCTAACAGAATGTTAAATTATATTAGTGCCCTGATGTGTAGAGTACAAGTCCAGGGAGGTGATGCTCAGGCTTTATAACACACTGATGTGGCCTCATCTGGAGTAATGTGTGCAATTTTGGTCTCCAGTCTACAAAAAGGACACAGCAGCACTAGAAAAAGGTCCAGAGAAGAATGACTAGGCTGATTGAAGGAGTATTAGGGAATAATTTAAGAGGAAAGAGTAAAAGAGCTGAGATTTCTCAAATTGAGCAAAAGAAGATTAAGAGGTGACATGATCGAGTTTTTAAAATTATGATCAAGACTGTTTGAAATGAGTTCATCAGGAACACGGGGACACAGTTAGAAACTTGTTAAGGGTAAATTTGTTTGTTTTTTTTTTACACAAAGAACGATAGACACTTGGAATAATCTACCAAGTATTGTGCTAGACAGCTGGACTTTTGGGATTTTCAAAAACTGACTTGATGTTATTCTGGAAGAATTAAGTGGATAGGACTGGTGAGCTTTGTTAGGATGAATGGCCTGATCTTGTCTAAATTGTTCTAATGTTGTAATTTTCTTACAGTTTTAAAATTAATGTTTTCAAGTGGGCTCTGTCATGTACAATGCATTCTTCTACACAGGTTCTCAAATTGTTCAGCAATATGTTTCTTCCTTCTGGGCGCTGTGCAAGCAGCAGCCTATTATAGAAGCTCCATGTTTGTCACTGTTTTTGTTTCTGAACTTATTTACTAGTTACTAGTCTCATTTAAGATCAGAATTGATGTGGATTTCTTATGAGCAATGCTGCAAATCCCCTCTCTGAAACACTAGCACTGGAGATTTTCAGCCAACAAAATATTCAGCAAAAGTGTGTCAAGAAAGGTTACTAGGACTCTGTTATAACAACGGCAATATGTCTGCATAATTCCTCACTGTGACTGAGACAGCCAAGTCAAAGCTTTCTTTCTTTTTAAATATCTTGCTTTTTAGTCATATTTTTTTATTTTTCTATTTATGCATTTATTTATTAAAAGAGCTTTTGAGAAAAGCCAAATTTCCCCATAGGGATAAGTAAAGTTCTATCTAAAGTTGTATCTTTATCCCGATTTTCATTTAACAATTCAGTGAACTGAGAACAAAAGTTAAGTTGCAGAGGTGAATTATTCCTAAAAATGTGTAACAATTTGTATTTTGTAAAGGTTATAGGTTAAATCTTGATTAAGAATTCAACGAATAGTCCAGTCTTAGACATTTAATGCTACCGACTGGCCATGTTCTAAACTTGGAGGGCTCTGCTCTACTGTGGGCCGCACCCTCTTCTCAATCACTGTCCTACAGTAGAATCAAATTAACGAGGCTGCACAAGAGGGAATTCTTGCCATGCTAAACTTAATTTAAAAATGTCCTTGCAACTTTGTGGTGGCTCTGTGGCTAAAGGGTCTAGGCTGGTGACTTGAAGGTTGTGGGTTCAAATCCTGGCAGTGAGAGAAGGAATGCTACTCTGTTAGGCTCTTGAACAAGGCCATTAACCTGAAATTGCTCCAGGGGTGCTGCACAAATAGCTGACCCTGTGCTCTGACTCCAAAAAACTCTCTGGAGAGTAAGTTGGGGTATGCAAAAACTGACAAATTCCTACTACAAGAATTAAAGGATTAAAAATGACTAAAAAAACACACACTACTGATACCAACAACACCCTGAAAAATCATCATTTCCTTGTACTGCACCAGTTATTTTCATTTCATCCTTTTAATCCGCTGCCTTGGTGACTCCATTTTATAAGGTTGTCTGTGTTTTCTCCCTGCTCTCCCTCTTTCTTATATGTGTCTTTGCTGTCAGTCACCTCAGTTTGATTGTTCCCTAGGTGGTTAGAGAGGTGCTGGTGTCATGGGGAATATTTATTGTGTTTTCGTACCATGGAAATGAAAGCTCTCTATGATGTGTCACCAATGTTTATAGGCTTTGTCTCTAATCATATACTATAGCAATAAACCATATGCAGAATAGAAGGTGGTATATTACTTACCACAGAACTCGTGCTTATATGAACTCTTATAATTTTACTGTACAATCATGTGGCAACACATCACAGACATGTCTTGACCCACAGTTTAAGAAATACTGTTTTAGTTGGTAGCAGTTGAACCGGCTTGGGGTTAACTGCATGTAGATGGATGTGTGTTAATGAAGAAGGCACCAGAGGTCATGGCCTACAATGCAAAAAACAGTTGTCATCTTAAAGTTCACTTGCATAGAGGTGTATAATTTTTAAACATATAGCCACCTGTGCACGAGTTGTCCCGCCAGTGGGACGCAGCCATATTTTAAAGTTGCTTGTGCACATTGCAGTAAACCCACAAGTCAGTCAAAAGCAATAATGGTATCTTTACATACTCAAGGGTTTCTTATTTCTAATACATCATAAATGTCCATGTTGTCAGCTCTGTTTCATTATTAAAATATGCCATTTGGACACGTATACCCTGAGGCAGGTAATGTGTCACAACTGAGTAAATCTGCTTATTCCAAGTTCACACCTACTTCAAGCCACATTCACTGGATGTGGATAATCACTCCTGCCTCCAAACACAGATAGAAATCAGAAAAGAGCGCGATTAAAAGCAGGAAATTAAATCAAAGTGCTGCTTGTGTCGGCGGTAGGGTTGAAGAGAGAGCTTGGTGAAGCGAGTGCAATTAGAAGCAGGATAAAAATATCACACAGCTCTGTTGATCCCTTCAGTGGCAGTGACAGTGGCAGGGGTGGGGCAGATTATACTGTGAACAAGTCTCATATGTTTGCAACTGCCTACTGCAACTCAAAAGTGTCTGACAGACACTGGTTTAGGTGTATGTGTCTGTAGGACTAGCTCTGTGCCCAGAACTGCCAGCAAAGGCATTGTCCCCACCCCTGTAACCAAGCACTGGAAGAAGTTGTTACAAAAACGTATGTAAAAGCAACAACAAGAAAAAATAGAAACACATTGAACTTCTTTGGGGCAACTGCAACAGAAGGCAGTAGAAGATGGGTGGATTGCAGCACAAAGACCTCAATCTAGTGTACAAAATGTACACAAGGTGTAGAGATGTAAACAGAAAGAGTACAAGTTTGGATAAGTACATAACGGTTTACTTGTTTCACAGTGATATAAAGTGTGTGCGTATGTCTTGGTTAAGTACTGTAAGATCCAGTTCTTTGGAGGGAAATCCATAAAGCACCAAACTATTTTGTGTGTTAACTTAGTTGATATTGCTGTAAATATAGGTTATTAATCATATAAATACTTTCTTTTAAAAATATGAACTGTTGTAATTGCTACTCTTTATTACATAGGTAGAGAAACCTCATTTTATTTTTGGGTATGTAATTTAAAGACATTAATACCAAAAACCCCTTCCTTAACATTACTTATTGTCCCTAGTGGTTATCCTAATACACAAAATGATTAACACAGGATAGCACAGAAATGTAGTGGCGGACACTACTGCCACACAGCTCCCAGGGACTGACCTTGATCTCCTGACTGTTTGGATTTTACTCATTCACTCCATGCCCACATGCGTTACCTCAGAATTCTCTTCTTCCCCTTCTACTTCTCAAAGACTTGCAGCTTTAGGTTGATTGGAAGTTCCTAGTTGCCATTTATGAGTGACTATAGGTGAGTGAGTGGGCTCCAGTTGCCTGAGACACAATGTGTTATATTTGCCGCGCCAGAAAATGAATGTGTTATCAACAAAGTTTACCGTAAAAATATGAGATCACTGTAAGCTTTTAGCCCAACTCTCTTGATTTTATCAGATTTCTGCCAATTATAATAAAGTATTACACAGAGGAACGGTTATCTTTGTTGCATAAACTTTACCAATGGCATGTAATTACTTAATATTATAATAATCTAAGACAATATACATTCAGCATTCAATTATGTATGCTCTTGGGTTAAATTTGCTATGCATTTATGAGAAAGCTCCTGAAGCAGAAGTATGCAGACAAGTAAAATGTTTTTCAACTCCAGAAAGCATAGCAAGCCATCACAGGCCAGACTGACACACACTGTGATGTACGGTATGCATGGGTTTAGGATCCTTACCTGGCCGGGAGGCCAACTGACTGCATGAACAAGAAGATAGTCAAAGAGTGTCCTACCTTGGCAACTGTCAGGACATGCTCATATGGAAGTGGGTGTACTGGAGTCCTGGCTGGGTTGGACTGAAGATCAATACCTGGATGGAAGGCCATTATAATGGAGAGAGAGGAGGAGGAAATCCAGAGAGTATTTGCTCCCCCAATATGCTAGAGGGTAGCATCCCTGGGCTTCAGTGCCCATTCAGACACCCACAGCATATGCTGGGAACTGCAGCTCCGTGGAGCAGACCTGTTAGGTTCCATGGCTGTCGCAAAGGGAGTGCCACAAGTATCCGTGATCCTGATTTTGTGGGGCTTCTGCTTGACCCAGAAGTGTCCTGATACTGGAAGTACTCCCAGGTCTCAGATAAAAGGAGCTGTTCTGCCTCATCCGGGGAGTTGGAGTCAAGAGGACATGCTCACCTGAAAGGAGTGGAGGAAATGAGAGAAGGGAAAGAGCGGTGTGTATTACATTTGTGCAGCTGTGAAAAGAAGCCTATCACTGAGATATTTAATTGCAATAAGCCTTGTGTCCGTGTGATTGTGTCTGGGGTTTGGGGCTGTGTGGTGCCCCTTATAGGACACATCACAAATACTCCTATGGGCGGGATCCAAGGAGCCTAACAAACATCTTTGGGAGGTGGAAGGGAATTTGGGGTACTGGAGAAAAACACTCATTTACAGTATATGTGAGAACACACAGACAGGGACAGGGACAACTGAGGAGAGACTTGAACCGTGGACTCTGAGGAGGTTAAAGCAGCCCTGTAAGTGATGTATGCCTATGGATGTGTCTATAACTTGACTCTGCAATGGACCAATGTGTCATTCAGCTTGGTTCCTGTCTTGCTGCTAAGGTTTTATCTTCACCAAATCCTGTGATGGAGAAGTGAAGTCAGAATTTGTAGCTGGATGCATTAATCATGATCCGCTTAATAAAAATGATGTGAAATATGAATTCACATGATTTTCATGCAACACTTTTCTAGCCTGTTAATCCACAGCTTATACTGGCAATATTGGACTTACAGTGGGAACCAAAGATAGGGTGCCAGTCCACAACCATACTTATTTACACTAGGCCAAAATTGTCAGTTATAGTGGACAAATTGTCAGTGACACTCCAAGAACCAGCAAAGCCCTCATATATAGGGACAAGGCCAGACATTCAAGCCCATCACTGTGAAGATGTAAGGCAACTAACAATTGCAGCACAACGACCCCAACATAACCTCAAGTGAAGAATAAAAATATTATTTGTATAGATGATCACAGAAACAGCATAAATCTAAAAGTGAATAAACCTTCACAAGTTCTTCTTGGCTTAGAAGGCTAATCTGTTGCTCCTGAAGCTAGGAAGAGTAAATACCCATGAAATGAGGTTCAGGCAGAACTTGACCTGGGATGTCCTGAGTTACCAGATTACACCATTCCTCATACTGCGAACATATTATAGCTCATGGGCTTTGATTTGGTGCACTGATAAAATGGCCCGGTCTTGTATTAACCCAGAGATGAGTCTTGCTGCTCTTTATAATCGGATGAGCATTTGTCTTTCATCTTGTTTGCCCTGGTCTAACAAGAAGTTAAGCAAAATGTCATCTTTTATTGGCTAACTAGAAAGATTACAATATGCAAGCTTTCAAAGCAACTCGGGCCCCTTCTTCAGGCAAGATGTAAATCAAATTACAATTTTGCCTAAAGCAGGGGCCTGAGTTGCCTCAAAAACTTGCATATTGTAATCTTTCCAATTAGCCAATAAAAGGTGACATTTTGCTTAACTTCTCACTACATTCATAATGGCTAACACAGTACAACACCCCAGTACCCTGCTCTATTTAAATAGTGCAGGACCACCTCTGGCTTTCATATATTTAACATAATATCCACATCGTGCTCCTCACTATTTTTGTAAAGCTGCTTTCACACTTAATAACAGAAGAACAGCATGAGTAAGAATTCATGGTTTAATGGGATAATGAGTATCAATCAATCAATCAATTAGGTAACATGAACATGGATTTTGCACAAATTAGTGCTGAGGGAAAGAGACATTTAAACTCCAAGCTAAGCCAGTTGACAAACATATCCTTCTTGACATTTTTTCCCCTTTTCTCTCCATAGTAGTGTAACTGCTGTTCTGAAGGTGATAACAAAGAGACAACATTTTCACGCCAAAATCTCCCGCTGTCTGATTGCTGGGGTTATAAACGTGCATATGGCAGGTGAGCAATGAAGGAAGTATTCAATTCATATTTAATCTCTCTACATCATTAAAGAACCATAGATTGCAGTCTTAAGGGAACACTTTATGACTAAAGGAAGTTTGCTTTATGTCCCCACCTAGCTTATATATCACTGAGCCGCATTCCAGCCTTTGTTTCCACTCAGTTTTGGCGCTAGTTTGATTAGCTACAAAGGCCACACCATGTAGATAAAAAGCGACAAGTGTGGATGGAAAGTTGACCATGAAGCAAATTTTTTTTGAGGCCAAATCAAAAGCAAACCTTATAAACACCCACGGAGAATTTACTCTGTCAAAGTGAAAGTTTGAAAATAGCTTGGTGGCAGTTGCAGGGTGCAGGAGCAACGAGATTTGTTGTGGGTTCCAAGAAAAACTGATACTTGCTGGAAGTGAGCCGATTGATTATATAGACACAAAGTAGATATGGCCATGTAAATTCAGCCTCTTAAATGAGTTCAGGTATTGCCTGCTGTGCACTTGAATTGGGGTCAGATTTAAGAATTACTGCTTCCTCATCAAAACGTATTTGACCTTTGACATCTGCATGCAGTCTTTTATAATGCTGTTTCAGGGATGGCAGCTTGGGAAGCAGTGATTAGAAAGAGAGATGATATTCTGTACAACAGTGATATATTACATAGTGTTTTAGGTGGATCAGTGTAATCTTTTCTACCATGCGGGTCCAGAGGCTGGCATTCACATCCAGGCTTTAGCATTTCTTGGTTTGATTTTGCACATTCTCCACATTTCTATATGATTTCTTTTCTTTATACTTTGGTGAATCTAAATTTGCCCAGAACCTTGTTGTAACAGATTTGTATGTATGTAATGTGCCAAGCAATGGGGTGGTGCCCTGTCTGGTACCTAATATTGCTGGGATAGGCTGCACCTCCATGGCCTTGAACTATGTAAGTGGATTTGACTATAGATATTTTTTCAGTGGCCACTTTCTTAGTGAAACATATCTAGCTCTGGGTAGGACCATCTTTGAATTTCAGAGCAGCTTTAATTCTTTAAGGCTCCAACAAGGTACTGGAAACATACCTTATAGATTATAGTTTGTGTTTACTAATCAGCATCACATAGTTCCTGCAGGTTTTTCAGTAATGCATTCTTGCTGTGAATGTTCCATTTCCTCTCATCCCAAATGCACACTATTGAATTGAGATCTGGGGACTGCGCAGGTCATTGGAATACATTTAAGTCTGTCGTGTTTGTGGAACCAGTTTGAGAAAATGTAAACTCTGTGACACGGTGCCATATTCTGGTGAAAGTCATTCTCTGTGGGACCAGTGGCACTATGCAGAATAACATCTTTGTACGATTTGTATTTAAAAGAGCAGCACAGGGAGTCCGACATCCTTGTCTATAGAAACTACTCTTTTGGCAGCAATTTAAATAAGGAAACAATCTTCAGGTTGCTAAAGCTTTCAGCTCCTGTTTTTAACTTAGATTTTTGCCTCTTGATTTTGGAGTGTTGACAGATTTTTTTCTCCTTACAGTTTTAATTTTTGCCATTTTTGACCATCATTTTTTTTGTTCTGTTGCACTTCCGGGTTCTTTTCTTCTTTTTGGACAGAATGCTTGTTACAGTCTTTAACTGACTCGAATGCCATATGATTTATACTTTTATTGTCTGTATAGGCTTCTAATTGCCTAACTAGACCTTTCATTTAGTTTTTAAAAGAGCCAAATTAGCACTTGTTTATGTCAAGCCATCACAAGCAGACATCATTCTGCATCAGGTCTCAGTCCCCACTTGGGCACTTGTGGCCACAATGAGATCACAGTTGCTTTTGGCATTACTCAAAGATACTCAAACATCCAGAAGGCATGAGCACACATTTGTAAGCAAAAGTGATCAAGCAAGAACAAAACCTAAAATGAAATACAGCAAATAAATGGTAAAAGATTACTGGACTAACCTATGCACAAGAATGCTAAGGGTGAGGCAAAAATCACATTGTATTTTTAAAGCAAAAGTCCAAATGCCAAAGAATGCTGAGGTCTGAGAAACAAAGAAATAAGAAACTAGCAGTTTAACTCAATGACAAAGTGACTAAAGAATGCACAGTCTTTTAAACTGCCATCAATAATTAAACTAAAATGGACATTAGATGATAATAAATTAATTGCCATTTCTAGACAATGTGAAGCTCAAGTATGTGGAGTATAAGCTAAAAGGTTTTAGTCCAGATACCTTTTCATTTTTGTAAAAGGTGGCTTTAAGTTTAATGGATGGTAGATTTGAAGGCAGATTGCACATTTTTGTTTGTGTCTGCTTAGTTATTTGTAACTCTTTATATTTTTGTAAACTAATAAGCCTAGCTGTGGGATAGCAGTCTGACTTACTGTCAAAGAAAGGTTTGTTCAGGAGAGCATTAGAACATTACAAAAATGTTGAAGAGAAAGGGCCATTCATTCCAACAAAGCTTGCCAATCCTATCCACTTAATTCCTCCAAAACAACATCAAGTCAAGTTTTGAAGGTCTTGATAGTCCTACTGTCTACCACACTACTTGCAAATGTATTCCATATGTCTATGCATCTCTATATGAAGACAAATATCCTAACAGTTCTATAATATTTACCCTTTACAAGTTTCAAACTGTGGCCCCGTGTTCTTGTTGGACTCATTTTAAAGTAACAGTCCCGGTCCACTGTATTAATTCCTTTCATAATTTAAACATTTCAATCATGTGACCTCTTAATCTGCTTTTGCTTTAAACTTTCCTCACAATTCTTCCCCTGTAGTCCTGGAATCAGCCTAGTCGCTCTCCTCTGGACATTTTCTACTGATTCTATGTCCTTTTGTAGCCTGGATACCAAAACTATGCACAGTACTGCAGAAATGGCATCACCAGTGCGTGATAAAGTTTGAATCCAGACTGTAAGCGATGTCATCTAAGTGCCAGAACCTGAAGTGATATCACCCTTGGCGCCGGAACTGGAAGTGGCGTCGCCCTTGGCATCGGAACCACAAGTGACAACGGCAATGTGGAATTAGACCGGATTTCTCGTATTTGGTCTGCAGAGATAACAGAATTAGGTTTAGTGTACCCAGCCACCCCCTGTTGCCTTGCAGGGAGTCACGTCGCTGGTGTTCCCTTCCTGGAGTTTGCATCTTTTCTGGGTGGGTTTCCACAATGTGCTCTGGTTTCCTTCCAAAGAGATGAAGGTTTGGGGATTTGGTGTCGCTAAAATGACGCTAGTGTGTGTGTGTGCTTGTATTCACCTTATGATGAGCTGATGCCCTAGTCCAGGGATTGTTTCTGCCTCGCATCCCAATGCTTGCTAAAATGGGCGCATCTCTGGATTGATGGATGTAATCATTAAACATCCTTTTCAGGGATATTGCGGCAAGGTGTCTTCAGAATTTATTGGATGTTTCAGGCAATTCACAACACAGGAAAGCCAAACGTTTTTCTCACCGTGATGATATCTTGCACTGCCACCTGGTGAAATCTTCCAGATTTACATAAAGTACATGCACAAGTATAAACAGTACACCGCTTGCATAGCGGTAGCGTCCGCTGGAGCACACATCGCGTGAAGATTAAACCCGGCCTAAGTGTAATACTTTACATTTGCTTACATTAAATTTCATCTGTCACAAATCTGCCTAAGCCAGTATGCTGTCCAAGTCCCTCTGTAATGATTTAATGGATTCTAGATTATCTGACAATATACCTGTCCTGGAATCATCTGTAAACTTAACCAGCTTGTCATTTATATTCCTATTTAGATCATTTTATTTATATTAAAGATAGCAGTGGCCCTAGCATTGACACCTTAGTGTAAATATCACCTGGTCCTGGTGATCTCTTGGATTTCAGTCTATTTAATCTAAAGTGCACTTCTCCCTCTAGAATTTCCAAATCTCTCAGTAACCCTTAGCAGTCTCTGCTACCGCTAGGAGGTAATCCATATCCTTACATGTGAAAACTTCAGCATTTGATAGTTCACTATCTGTATATTTTAATTTCCCTTTACTATTCCTGATACACTTCACCTCTTCCTTGGCTGTTCTCTTACAACTAAAATAGTAAAAGAATCTCTTGGAGTCATCTTTGGCCTTTTCCGCAATAAGTTTTATTACTTTGTTATTACTACATATAAATTTAACTTGCAGTATGTTAATAACATATAGTTCTGTCTATCCATCTAAGGCACCCTTCACCTCATCTTTCTATAATATCTATCCATCCATTATCCAACCCACTATATCCTAACTACAGGGTCACGGGCGTCTGCTGGAGCCAATCCCAACCAACACAGGGCGCAAGGCAGGGAACAAATCCCAGGCAGGACACACACAATCACACACACACACACCAAGCACACACTAGGGACAATTTTAGGATCGCCAATCCACCTAACCTGCATGTCTTTGGACTGTGGGAGGAAACAGGAGTAAACCCATGCAGACACGGGGAGAACATGCAAACTCCACGCAGGGAGGACCCAGGAAGCGAACTTGGGTCTCCTAACTGTGAGGCAGCAGCGCTACCCACTGCACCACCGTGCCGCTCCTCTCTATAATATTGTCTTTCAAATCTTACAATTATATATTGTCTTTCATATCTATCTATCTATCTATCTATCTATCTATCTATCTATCTATCTATCTATCTATCTATCTATCTATCTATCTAATGCTGCCTTTCACTTCTCATATATAATGCCTTTCAGATCTATCAGCAGACTTTAAATGTGACAATTTAAGACACTGTAGATTAACTATTTTTATGTGACAAATACATTCTAAGGTTTTTTTAAACAACATTATACTCATTAATCATGACTCCTGAAAGTGGCAAAGTATTGCATGTTGATTAGCACATGGAAGTATAAAGTTCACTGTACTCTGTGATTGAATAAATCTATAATGACTAAAATAGGAAAACAGAGACTCAGCCAGGCAAGTCTGCCATATATTTATATTAGATTTAGACACAGACCTGCTCATTAATAGCAGCAAATTGATCTCAATTGATCTCTAATCTGTTGTGTCAACACCATTAAGCAATTAAACAAGCTGAATTCAATAAAAGTTAAAACATGTTTCTCTAATTCTTATGTGATACAGTCAATCTGAATTGATACTTTTGTTTAGATAAAAGCTGCCCATTATTATCACCAAAACCTTTTCAGAAAGCAAACGTTTTTAACAGTGTTATTATATGTGTTGTGGTACAATAAAAGAATTCCAGTCTCCGGTGATCCTTTTTCTTTTGTTTCTGTTATTCTCCATACTGCCATCCACTGCTGTGTTTCCCATTCTCTTAACAGGCAAGCACATGATGCTGTCAGTGACTGTGCTTAACTCCGCCCTTGGCCCCTCCTTTTCATGCAGTTTGCTTCTGGCCCCTCCTGTCAACTATGTGTTGCATTATATTAATGTTTAACACTCTACATTTACATGATTGAAGAGGCAAGGGATATCAAAGGGGGGGTTGCTGACCAACAATTTGATTTGACTTGCCATTTGTGTGTGGATGACAGACCACCATCCGGTCCAGGGTTTTTTCCCACCTCACAGCAAATGCTGGTCATACAGGTATCAGATATCCACAACCCTAAACTGAATACATAAGTTAGAAAATGGATGGATGAAAGCTATTTAGTAATGTTTTAAAATAAAGCAGCACAGTGGAGTTGTGAGTGAGAGTCTGCATGGCACTTCTCTCTGTAGATGAATAGCTGAGGAGCTCATTTTAACTTAGGCAAGGTGATTACATTTCACAATCAAATTGTTTCTGACACACAATTTTCCAGACACCTTTAAAGAATTCAGCCTGTTAAAAATCATTTGTTTTTCATTCCACACTGCTTTGTCAAAGTCACCAAAGGGGCACTCATTTTTGATCACCTGTTAAAATGCACATCGTGCATTGAAAATTTGAGAGATTATGACATCTCAAACAATACCAGACAGAACAATACTTATTTGTTAACAGAGGAGCCTGACTTCCGAATAAGGGCTGTCAAAATAGTAGGAAGCTGGTTTAACGGAAGTGATTACATGTCTCAATAATCTGTTTCAGCGGTGAAAGGTATTTGCAGCTGCAGCCGTATAAAGAAACACTAGCCTTAGTTATCAAAATGAAAATATGTTTCAGAAGACCTCACTGAGTGTTAAAGTAACCTCCTCTCTTATGTTTATTCTTCTTTCATGTTTCAGTTTTTAAAATTTAACAGTTTTGTTATTCAGGTATTTGTGGTGGAATTTGGGCAGATGTGGAGTTTCCAAATTCTTGTAACAGGTGAGGATGCCCTTGTGCGTGTCTCTGGGATTACTCTGAAGGAGCCAGAGGTATCAAAAATGGTGCATTTATTACAAAACAAAAACACACAAAGGGGGGATTAATAATGGCACAAAATAACAGAAGACAAACGCAATCCCGCTTCCAATCTAAGGTAACTTTCATAGGTATTTGAACTGCCATCTGACACACGTAGTCTCACCCTCACTTGCGCGGATCTCCGCCATCACTAATGCACTTCCTTTCTCACCTTCCTTCTGTGTTTCTCTTTTTCTATCCGTAAGGTCCCCAGTCGCTTCCCTTTCCCAGTGAACTTTCATCCCAGCTTTCCTCCTGAATCTACACTCAGTTAGCTCTCTGGAATAAATGGTCAATTATACTCCCAATCTTGGAATTACTTTCAGGCCTTGTTTTGCTACTGCAGGACCAGGTAGAATATCCTCTGGTGTCTCTGCACTTCCAAGCCCCATGTAGTCCTTAAGCTTCAAGGTACCTCAGGGTACTTCTGGATTGCCTACCTTATAAAGAAAACAATGGTCCCACTCCTCACTATCAGGTAGCGTATGTGCTGCCAGATTTCATGTTTGTTGGACGAATATGATGTCAGCAGTTGCCTTCCTGGGGTTTCTCCTCCATTCTACAGATCCAAAAGGAAAACAGATCAATAATTGTGCAACATTTCCTCCCTTCCCAGTGTGCACCATGTGATCAGAGTCCACAGAGCCCATGTGTGATAGTAATCTACTCTCTATATATAAAATCCTAACCCTAAAAGTGCAACGATTTTGTGCAACGATTTTATGTGATGTTTTAATGTCACGTTTTTTGTCATGCTTTAAATCGGGCTTATTTTAAAATCTTCATATATATGTTTGGTATCATTCTTTTCAGAATTTATTGGACTTTAATGTGATATTGTTAGATTTACAGATTCTTATTCTGTTTTTAAATTATAACTAAAGTATAAAGAACTCATGTCCCGCGAGATGAGACTTTGTGCCAAGACATTTAACCACGCCTGGGGCCAGAAATAAAAGATAAAGAGTAGATGACAAAGACAGCTGCTGTACAGGCTTCTAAATATTCGAAGCCCCGCGTGAGATGCAGATCACATGGCACAACAGCAGCAAGGCAGCAGCTGATCAACCAAAGAGGAGATTAAAAAAAACTGTATTTGTTTCCCATTGTATCACCGTTTAAGAGGGGGTTTTGGAGGAGCGACCACATCTCCTTGGGGAGCATTCAGCCCCCCTCTTCACAACACGAGCAGCAGAGATGTGAAGTGGCTGGCGTGTAAGGCACAGGCCACAGGAGTTGGCGAGTGAAGCAAGCGGGGGTAACCCCCTACTATAATATATATAACTGCCACCTCATAGATGCAGTATTGTGGTTTTGAATTCCATGCCCAGTCACTTTCTCTGTGGACTCTGCACATTCTCCTTTGGTCTGCAGGAGTTTTCTTTCAGGTACTCCAGCTTCCTCCAACATTGGTGTCACACTACATGACTTTGAGTCAGAGAGCTTGTCACTCTTAATGACTGCACTTGCTGACTATTGTTGCATTAAGAATGTAATTTGTACACTACTGCAAATTACAGGCAATGGTGGAAACTCCCTTATGACTCATCAGCACAATTTCAAACTTTCAATTAATATGCTTCTTGAAAGTGCCAGTGGCAGTACAAAAGTTTTTCAGGTATGTTTTGGTCAGCCCCAATCTTGACCTGTTTGCACCATCCAAAATACCTGCATTCCTTTCAGCCAAATTGTATGCTGTGTACCTCCAACTGAGCTATTATTGGTTGTAAACTCTTGCACACACAGGAGTCCGTAACTACATCTGAAAGCAAAATCAAACTTGTTAATCATAGAACTCTATGTCTGAGTTGCTGGGGATGTGGTGCTCCTGATATCTCTGCAAAAGGATGAAGGTCCAAGTCTTTAGAGTCCTGGTGCTTCCCGTTTTGCTATATGGTAGTGAGACATGGATGCTATCCAGTGACCTGAGACAAAGACTGAACTGTTTTGGAGAATCCTTGGGTACCACTGGTTTGATTTCGTGTTGAAGGAGAGGTTGCTCACAGAGTTGCAAATGAGGCACATTACCTCCATTGTAAGGAAGCGTCAGTTACCGCACTATGGCCATGTGGCGTGATTCCCTGATGGGTGATCCAGATCGCAGGATCCTCATTGTTCAGGACACAAGTGGCTGGACCAGGCCAAGGTTTACGCTCACATAACACCTGTGTGATTGGACTGTATGTCATCCTGGGGGGGTAGTCATCCTAGATCCTGAGCTGTTTCATCGTGTGGTGGGTGCAGCAACGCGCTGTACCAGTGCATGCTCCCCAACCTAGCCTAACCTGACCTGTGCTGTTTCCTGCCTTGTGACTGGGTTAGGTTCCAGCCACCAAGATCCTGAGTTGGATTAAGAAAGTTTGTGGCAGGATTAGATTATGCACCAAATTCCAATTACCTTATAGTCTCAGACAATTAGAAACATCCATCCATCCATCCATTTTCCAACCTGCTGAATCCGAACACAGGGTCACGGGGGGTCTGCTGGAGCCAATCCCAGCCAACACTGGGCACAAGGCAGGAACCAATCCCGGGCAGGGTGCCAACCCACCGCAGGACACACACAAACACACCCACACACCAAGCACACACTAGGGCCAATTTAGAATCGCCAATCCACCTAACCTGCATGTCTTTGGACTGTGGGAGGAAACCAGAGCACCCGGAGGAAACCCACGCAGACACGGGGAGAACATGCAAACTCCACGCAGGGTGGATCCGGGAAGCAAACCCGGGTCTCCTAACTGCGAGGCAGCAGCGCTACCACTGCGCCACCGTGCCGTCCAATTAGAAACATACATAAATAAATAATATCTCATCAACCATTCAGTAATTAGATATGATATTTTAGATATTTGAAGACATTCAAGTTTTAGATAAAGAATTAATATATGCATTACTATGCTGTACAAACATATTACTATATACAAGTATATATAATATAAACTATACTAAGAATAGGGACAATGTAATAACCATTAAAAAGTGATGCCTAATGAGTTGTGTAGCTTTTTACAAATGGTGCTGAGTCTCTGCAGGGAGTCGCCTACGTGAACTAAGATACAGTTGATCGTGAAAATGTTTTTGAAGATGGTCTGTCTGCGTGTGTCTCTTATTAATAGTGTAGGGCCAGTTCAGCATCTGGTAATGTGAAGTAGGCTGCAGGGATATTTTCTGAAAATCTGTGTCAAAAATGTGCTTGCTTTCTTTGTTGAGAGTCTGACCACTCTCCCTTCTGCATCACCTTCATCTCCCATCTGTTCTTGTAGTGAGTTGCCCCCACCTACTGTGCCAAAACTTCATAAACAGAGACGGACATCAGACTTGATTTTCTTTTGTCACAGTTAACTGGGTGGAAGAGTGACATTTGCTCTGACATAAAGAAGTGCTTGTAACCTGACATGAGGCTGTTTAGAGCCGGCTTGTTCATGTGGAAGCCACTGGTTTTCAAGCATTTGTTGTTGACATCTACCTGCTGCTCCTGACTTGAAAGTAGGGGACTTTTTTATTACTGTGATAACCCTTCTGTCCAGACTGCTGTCTAGTCAAAAGAAGGAGAAAAAAAAGAAAGAAAGCACTTAAAAAATACAACAAAAACTTGACCAGACAAGCTGATAGGCCATGTGGCAGCCTCAAATGATGAAACTTACCAACAGTCAGTTCTGTTCCAATAAAAAGACTGTCATTGCAACTTTCAGTTTCTTCATTCTGTTTCACTAATACAACACTGAGGAACTGACAAGCTTTATCATTACAAACAGACATTTGAAACCAGAGATCTCAAAATTCAGTGACCTTTACTTTTTGTTTCATCTGACTATAGTGAAACATTTAACTGAAGAATGTTCAGTAACAAAGAAAGACAGTGCTTTACACACAATTACAGTACAGTGAAACATAACATTTCAGTGAAATACTATAAGAGGCGTAAAGGGGGGGTTAAGTGACACCGCCTAAAGGGCTGTACTCTATAGGAGAATAGAAGAAAACTTTTTCAGAGAACAGGCCATTCAGCTTAAAGTTGCCAATACCATCCATGCATCCATTCGTTTTCCAAACCCATTTATCCTAAGCAGGGTCCGGGTAGGCTGAAGCCTTTCCCAGCAAGCATAGGCACAAGGCGGGCACAATACCTGGATAGGGTGCCAGGCCATCGCAGGGTGAACACACACACACACACACGCACGCACACACATGCTATAGGGACAATTAGACAACACCAGTTCACCTTACCTGCATGTCTGTGGACTTTCTGAGCACTGTGTCAATTCGTATTCACATTAAACAAAGGAGTTAAGATCTAAGGAGGGTGGCACAGTTAGCTACATGAAATCTACATATTCATGCAGGCTACTAAAGCTGACACCATTAAATTGGTTGTTTCCCTGATTAATTTGCTACACAGTGCATAATACATTAAAATATAATACATCTTGCAAAATGGCAAAAAGGCACAAAATAAAGGGTCTGGGGCAAACCCCATATATCACAGTATGCAGAAGGCATAAAATAAAACGCGCTGTAAAGCACAATGACGTGACTTCATTAAATCTCAGTTGGTCTGTCCAAGATGGTGTTGTTTCCTCTTATGTGGAGTTCTGGGAGAAAGAGGCGGGTCCAGGTGGTCTGACCCCGGAAGTGATGTCAGAGTGGGAGAGGTGTCAATCTTTCTTTCTGTAGAGGGGGAAGAAGAAGAAGGAGCGTTATTAGACAGTGCCCCCTCATGTCTTGGTGGTAAATTACACTAACCTAAGCCATTAGGCTGTTCCCCAAGCACACTTGCATGACAATTTATATCTGTAAGACTTTTAAGCAAAGTAACATGGAGCCAATCACTTAACTTGTGCAGCCTGCAAAACGTAAATGTGTCTGATGAACAACATCACAACAAAAAAAGTGACCTGCCAAATGACAGCAGTTCCCCTAAATGGTTCCACATGTGAGCGAGTCAGGGTGCTCAAGGCGACCAGGAAACCCCACCATGGCCATTCCATTCTAAAACTTTTTTTTTTTTTACAATATGTCAAATAATAGCAAATGGCCTTTTCCAAACCCTCACTCAGTTAAATTAAGATAAATTAAAACATTTTAAATTTTAAACAAAAAATAAAGAAATAAAAAAGTTAAAACATGAAAATGTAAAATAAATTAATAAACCCAGAAGGTTATTTTCACAAGCATCTCACTGGTGGGAGTTTTTGTTTTTCTCTTCTCCCTGGTCATCTGACCACAGCATTATTTACCATTAAAACCACTGCAGAAAAAAAAACAAAACGTAATACTTACTTAATAGTCATTTATGCTAAACTTAGGGACTTTTACCTTTCTATCTGTTAATATGAATTGCATATATTTGTATTTTTTTATTTATTTATTCAATTATCTGTTTTAAATTGCAGTTGTCTTTTTTGCTTCTTGTGAAGCACACTTTTTGTTTGAAACTGTGATATAAATGTTGTTATTGTTGTAGTTTCAATAAGCAGTTTATAGAGTTTTAATTCTTTAAGGTTTTAATGCATCTTCCTGACTGTCTCTCAGTCCATCTCTAGTACCATCTAAAACTGGGGTGTACAGCGTCAGTCCTGGAGGGCCGCAGTGGCTTCAAGTTTTTGTTCCGACTCATTTTCTTAATGAGAAGTCAATTATTGCTGATGAATCACTAATTGCTCAAGTGACATTTTGATACAGTAGAGTCTCACTTATCCGACATAAACGGGCAGAACGTCGGATAAGTGAAAATGTCGGATAATGGGAGGTGTTAAGAAAAAGCCTATTAAACATCAAACTATGTTATAATTTTACACATTACGAGCCTAATACAGTGGAACCTCAGTTCACAAACATCTCTGAACACGTACAAATCGGGTTATGACCAAAAAGTTTGCCAAACTTTTGCCTCTGTGCACGACCACATACTCGGTATAGGAACAAGCCAGTTTCCCTTTCGGTTTGTGTGCGCCGATGATTTCCACACGTGTTCAGTCTCTCCCTATGCATTCCCTGTGCAGCGTTAGAGAGAAAGCATGAGAGAGAGACACAGACAGACACATGCACGCGCAAGAGAGAGAGAGAGAGACACATGCACACACACACACACACACACACACACGTGAGAGAGACACACGCACACACACGTGCGAGAGAGACGCACGCACACACACACGCGCGCGAGAGAGAGACGTACTCACGTACACACACACGCACACGAGAGAGACACACACGCGAGAGAGACACACGCACACACACGTGCGTGAGAGACGCACGCACGCACACACACACACACACGCGCGAGAGAGAGAGACGCACTCACGCACACACACACGAGAGAGAGGCACGCACGCACACACACACACGCACGCATGCACGTGCGAGAGAGAGAGACGCATGCACACACACGCACACGAGAGAGAGACGCACACGCACACACACACACACACACGCATGCACACGCGAGAGACACACATGCGCACATGCACACACACACACACACACGTGCGTGAGAGACACGCACGCCAGAGAGGGCCAGCCACATAATCCACTGTAATCATGTTTTACAACAAAACAGAAAAATGTAACTGAAAAAATGAACTTAGCAACAAAAAATAGACTACGCTCACGCTCGCAACTTGCAGTTCTTGTTGCCGATTGATGCATTTTTTTTTTGTTTTTTTTTTGCGGTGGGACGTCGGATAATACAGAATGTTGGATAACCAAAGGTTGGATAAGCGAGACTCAACTGTACTTCATTTTAGTGGTCTCTCTTGTTAAGGTTCCCCACCCTTAATTGCTTATTTCCATCTTAAACAGTTGCATTCATTGTTTTAATTGGCTACTTATTAGTAATAAGATGCAAAAGACAATGGAGCCAGCAGTTCTCCATCTAACTTGTTTCCATTTACACCTGTGTGGATTCATCATGGGCTATTTGGTTTCATAAAATGCTTAAGAGAAAAATGTGACAGACTAAAAATTACCCATTTTAGTACTCAAATCATTCAGATGATATCCTTGGTAAGGAAAAAATCTATGATATAAGACCCTAACATTGTAGACTAACTAGCCATAAATTAAATAAGGTCTGAGATTGGCAATCATTGGTTTCTAATTAAGCAATTGGGTTGGAACAAAAACCTGCAGCCACTGAGGCCCTGCAGGACTGACGCTGCCTACTCCTGAACTAAAACAAAGCTTGTCCCATTGCAGGACAAAGTTCCTTCCTCTTCTCTCTCTCTCTCTCATGGTAAACTGAGCTGTTTGCCTCCAGCCTTCATGTCACAAGGACAAGCAAGAGTGACAAACACAACACACACAGCTCAGTGTTAACCACATGCTCCTTTATTTTTTATTCTTTATAAACTGTAGTGTTCTGGAGAAGTAACATCACTTGAAGAGAGGCCCACCCAATCAACAAGCTGATTAAAAAGGCAGGCTCATTTATGGGATGCACTACAGACCCATGTAGTGTTGTCACAAAAGAGAAAATGAAGACAAAACCGTTGGTCATTATGGACAATGCTACACATCCTCTTTGTGACACATTTGTATTGAACACTTTTAGCCAACACATTATTCAATAGACCTGTGCCAAGAAAAACTGCTGGGGCTCATTTATACATATGTAAATGTGTACTTATGATGCCTCACTTTGATTGCTCTCTTAACTTTAGCGAAGTAAGAAGTTTTTTTGCAATTTGTGTATGTTCATAGGAATTGCTGTTTGTTGTAATATTTCTTGAGCTTATGAGCTTATGATGGAGCGTCAGTTACGGCAGCATAGTCATATGACATGATTCCCCAAAGGTGATCTGGCTCACAGCATCTTCATTGTTTAGGACCTCAACGGCTTGTCTAAGCAAGGTGGAGGTCTTGTGGGTGTGGTGGGTGCAGCAACGTGCTGTACCAGTGCATGCTCCCCAACCTGACCTGACCATATAATAAAAGCTATCTATCTATCTGTATTTACTTTTGTACTATTCTTTTGTTTGCTCCTTAGGAGCTAGTTATATTAGACAGTCATATATAAAATTCTGTCCACACAGGAATAGTACGATATATTAAATTATAGTGAGTTTGTTTTTAAGGCTTTCTTTACTAGCTATGTGGCAATATTCCCATTTTCAGGCTACTGGTTTAGCAGGGCTTCTTTCTCTTTGGAATTCTGTGGAATTGCCACCACTAGATTAGCCTGGTGTAGATGAGCAACCTTAGGCACCAGCTCCTCTCAACTCCATAATACATAAAGAAGAATTAGTAAATAGATACATTTAATTGGTACATTGCATTTATATTCAGTACAGTACAAATAAATGATCATTTATAATTGACAGGTTACATTTTAATGAAATCTAAAGAAACAGAGATGTTACCTTAATGGTCACTCGAAAAGTTTTTACTTTCAAAATTCCAATACTTAACTAAGACATATTACCTCATGTGTTTAGTTATGTTCAAAATCACTGAGCTGTCAGCATAATGAACAAGAAAAAGCAAACCTGAAAATCTGCAAGTGTGACTTGGGACCATCCAGTTTAAGCGAACATCAAAAATTAACACAACTCAAAAACTGTAATATGTAAAAGTTCTAAACACATACAGTAAATTCAATATTGTATGTAAGCAAATTATTATAATTTATTATACAGTAAATAGCACTGCATGTGATATTTAAACAATATTTAATATAACTCAGAACAGTTTTCAAAATAATAATGTAAATATCTAAATTTCTAAATGTTTCTGAACATAAATTTACTGACAAGAAGAAAAAGGCCAACTTCATTCACACACTGTATCTGAAGCAATGCTAATCCACAGTTGGTCAAAACATCTTGTTCTGTATGCATTTATTAAAATAAGTAAAGACAATTTAAAAAGGGTTTGAGGTGTTCTCAAGCTTTGTTTGCTTCTTTATGGAATATTTAACTTTTTTTTTTTTACTTTTTCACCATGTTCTTGATGACGTCAGCCAGTGTTTGAATCCCTCTGAGCACGCAGCACTCTTCTCCATTGAAGGGCTGTGTACGGCTCAACTGCTAACAAAGTAAATGGTAAAGGATTCTGTTTGCACCCTGTCTGACATTTACTTAGAAATAAAGGTAAACCTCTCCCTTCCCAAAGAATTAAAAGTTGCCATTTAATAATCCAAGGCTTTAAATTAAAGAACGTTCAAGTACCGTTCTACTTTTTCCACCTTTGCTATGGAAGGGCAAGCAGAAATGTGTGGCCCGTGACATTATCTTTCCAACGTATAAAGGTCAGTGCTGGTTGTCCTAGATTACAGATACAAATAAAAAATCCTTCCATGTTTTGTGTCTGCTTGTTTTCCTGGTTACTGAATTTCTACAAGTGAACTTCTGACAAAGATTTTGGCCTAATGTCAGTATTTCAGGTGGTATAGCAACTTTAATTATGAAGCGTTCATGTGATGGAGAGGCAGGCTACATTTAAAGGGATGTCTTAAATCCTGGTTTTGCTCAAACATTTAAAACAGCCTGAGGGTTTTGTTTTTAGTGTTTTGCCCTTTGCTTTGAACTTGGTAACGTTTTTGGTAGGACACTGGATGGTTCCGAGAACAAATGTTGTAGACAGCCGCTAGATAGTTTAAGGTCTTTCTTTTAGGAGAATTTTTTGTGTTATTAAACGCGATTGACACACAGGAACTATAACTAATATCTCAGCTTGTTAAAAGGACAATACATAATCAAAACATTGTAACGGCCGATCCCTTACCCAGCCAGCAGCTACACCTCCAAGACCTGTGGCCTGGATAATTTACTGAGAATGAATCTAATTATCAAGCCGTACCTCTAACAAAGTACACTTTTCCCCAAAATCGACGGTGTAAATATAAACTCACAAAAGCAGATATGTAAAATTATACTGATTAAATGTATTAAGTGAAACAACAAGACAAATGCAAAAATAGAAAGAAACATATATAAATATAAATATTCCTCCACCACATCAACAACGGGACACCACCATATATAAATACAACAAAACCCTCCCTTGCCCCTGTAACATATAATGAACAACACGAATAACAAAAAATGAAAGATACGGAAATGATCGTGAACTTGAGTCCGGTTATAAAAACTGTCCTGAATACGGTTGACTGAACTAATGATAAATGAGTTGTTTGATTTTCCCGGAACAAAATGGAACAGCCTCACCGTGAATCCTCGGTGCGTGGTGGATGATGAAGTAATCCTCGTGATGAGGATATTGAAGTAAGTCCGGTGAATTGAAAAACAAACTGGATGAAAATGCGTGATGTGGAGTACAGCAGGTAAAGATGGCTCGTGGTCGTGAAAATGAAAAAGTCTCCTTCTCTTCTCTTCTCTTCTCTTCTCTTCTCTTCTCTTCTCTTCTCTTCTCTTCTCTTCTCCTCTCTCATCCCTCTGGCTATTCCCTCCTGATGGGCTTAAATAGTCCTGTTACGGCTGTAATTGATTAATTGTGAACAGGTGTTTTCCAGGTTTGAAGCTGTGGTCTTCTTCCATCATCCGTCCCCCTTTACGGGGACGGCATTTACTGATACACAAACAAACAGCAAACAGGACAATGGAAACGAGACGCACTCAGTACTGACATTTGACAACACTAACTATGTAGCCCCGCTACAACATCAAAAAAACATGAATCAAAAACAATAATTCTTTAATTTTTTTTTTGCTTTTTTGTTTACTATTTGCGTTTCTCATGAAGTCCTTACCTTTAGTTCATTCCGAGTTCCACCATCATCTTTACCTTTAATTGATTCAAAGTTCCATTACCATCTTTTATGGTCCAGCTGTTTCAATGTCTTGCCTTCATCACTGAAAGAATGTTTAGAAGTCAAACTGACAAGAAATAAAATTAATGACACAGTTTTGGAATTTTTGGACTTTTTTGCTTAGCAGTTTTGTTCTGAACTGGATTTCCATTAATGATTATTGTGCCTGTTTTTGGATTCCTTTATTTTAAACTGCTATTTTACTGTATGATTTTTTACTTTTTCTCCATGCATGGCCTCCTAGCTGTTTTTTTTTTTGCATTATTCTTTTGGCTTTTGAATGTATTTTACATAAACAGTCATTATTGTTACAATCGTGTTGTTCTTTTGTTGGATCACAGAGATTGTCAAGAATAAGCCATTTGGCCCAGTAAGCTCATCTGTCCTGTTCACTTAGATTCCCGAAAATAACATCAAGTCAAGATTTGAAGGACCATAAAATTCTACTCTTTGCCACCATATTAGGCCATTTATTTTATGTGTCTGTGGTTCTTTGTGTGAAGAATTTGTGCCAAACGTATCCTTAAGCACTTTCCAACGTGTTCCCATTTTCTTTATTCCCACTACACTTGAGTCCCAATCCAGATGGTTTGTCGTGTGTTGGGTGTGACAATGTGCTATCAGTGCATACTCCCACCCTCCTCCTCCTCCTAAATGGAGTTAACATGAACAGGGGAGCTAAAATCCTTTGACAGCCCTTTATTCTTTAGATTCATGATTGCAGAGTAACATAGATGAAAAGTAATTGCCTGCGTTAGCAAAATTAAATTATGCATCATAATCGAAGCCTTACCATTCTGCAGCTCTAATTGAAAGTAAAGGGACCCGAAGAATAAACATGTGTCAAATAAAAGCTGAATTTGTAACCGTGAGGTTTAACTGATTATTTTGGCAAAACAAAAACAAAACCCTTGCCTGAAACTGTCTTTATAACAGAAAGTCAAGAAATTCAAAATGGATGCATGAAGCTATAATATAATTATTCAAATGTAAGATTATCTGGAACTTCCATGGTAATCTTTTTTTTTTCTTTTTTTAAGCATTTTATTGAATTTTTAAAAAGCAAATAACATTCCATACAAGCAAGTCTTATTTTATAAAACTAAGTTCACATCATATCAAACCCCAACCATGAAAAAGAGAGCTAGGCCAACAGAGTAAAACTTTATTAGTAGGAAAAATAAGTAAACAAATACATACATAAATAAATAAATAAAAATAATAAAAATAAATAAGGGAAGAGAATCCACTTCCTCAATTTAAATGGTTACTCTAAAATATTATTGATTAGATCCTGCCATGGTGATCTTTTATGTGGTCCAACAATGATGTGTCACACTAATTCCAAAGTAATGTAGTAGCAACTGCACAACAAAATTGTAGCATTCACAAAAACAAGATGATATCAGTGATTTAAACTACCTGAAAACCAATTTAAATTAAAACAGTAAGTAATGTTGGGAATGAATTCAGTAAACTCAAAAACTATGGAAATTTTCATTTTGTATACACATTTTTTGATTTCTGCAGCACCTTCAATGCCATCTGGTCATCCCTGCTAAGTGGTAAACTCAGAGATTTGCAGGTGGCTGAGTCTATGGTGTCCTGCATAATGGACTGCCTGCCGGGCAGACCAAAGACTTAAGGACTGTGTTTCTGATATGAATGTGAGCCACACTGAAGCACCGCAAGGAACAGGCTTATATCCCTTTTTCTTCACTCTGTACACTTCTGACTATAACACCAGGGGCCTCATGCATAACGCAGTGCGTAGAATTCACACTAAAACATGGCGTACAGGCAAAAGTAGAAATGTTTGTATGCACAAAAAAATCCAGATGCATAAATCTGTGTGTTCGCCAACTTCCACATTCCTCTGCTCCATAAATCCCGGTCAGCGTGAAAAGTAACGCACGTGCATGCACCTGTCGCCATTCTCCTACTCCTCCCAGAATTACACCTCTTTGAATATGCAAATCAATATAAATAGCCCTTAAGCTCAGCGTTCTGTGAAAAGGCAATGGCAAAAGCAGAGGGGAAAATAGAAGAATTTCAGTGAATACCAAGTGGAGACAAGGAAAAATGTACTATTTGTTGGTTTAAACAGTGGTAATAACAACAAAAGGAAGTTGATAGATAGATAGATAGATAGATAGATAGATAGATAGATAGATAGATAGATAGATAGATAGATAGATAGATAGATAGATAGATAGATAGATAGATAGATAGATAGATAGATAGATAGATAGATAGATAGATAGATAGATAGATAGATAGATAGATAGATAGATAGATAGATACTTTATTAATCCCAATGGGAAATTCACATTCTTCAGCAGCAGCATACTGATACAATAAATAATATTAAATTAAAGAATGATAATAATGCAGGTGAAAAACAGACAATAACTTTGTATAATGTTGAATGTTAACGTTTACCCCCACGGGTGGAATTAAAGAGTCGCATAGTTTGGGGGAGAAACGATCTCCTCAATCTGTCAGTGGAGCAGGACAGTGACAGCAATCTGTCGCTGAAGCTGCTCTTCTGTCTGGAGATGATACTATTAAGTGGATGCAGTGGATTCTCCATAATTGATAGGAGCCTGCTGAGCACCCTTCGCTCTGCCACAGATGTTAAACTGTCAAGCTCCATGCCAACAATAGAGCTTGCCTTCCTCACCAGTTTGTCCAGACATGAGGCGTCTTTCCTCTTAATGCTGCCTCCCCAGCACACCACTGCATAGAAGAGGGCGCTCGCCACAACTGTCTGATAGAACATCTGATTAGGTCCCTATACTCCTCCTCCAGCCCATTCCTGATGCAGCCCACGATAGCAGTGTCATCACCGAACTTTTGCACATGGCAGGACTCCGAGTTGTATTGGAAGTCCGATGTATATAGGCTGAACAGGACCGGAGAAAGTACAGTCCCCTGTGGCGCTCCTGTGTTGCTGACCACAATGTCAGACGTGCAGTTCCCAAGACGCACATACTGAGGTCTGTCTTTAAGATAGTCCACGATCCATGCCACTAGGTATGAATCTAATCCCATCTCTGTCAGCTTGTCCTTAAGGAGCAGAGGTTGGATTGTGTTGAAGGCGCTAGAGAAGTCTAGAAACATAATTCTTACAGCACCACTACCTCTGTCCAAGTGAGAGAGGGATCGGTGTAGCATATAGATGATGGCATCCTCTGCTCCCACCTTCTCCTGATATGCAAACTGCAGAGGGTCAAGGGCGTGTTGAACCTGTGGCCTAAGGTGGTGAAGCAGCAACCTCTCCATGGTCTTCATCACATGTGATGTCAGAGCAACAGGCCGAAAGTCATTCAGCTCACTAGGACGTGATGCCTTTGGGATTGGGGTGATACAAGATGTTTTCCAAAGCCTCGGGACTCTCCCCTGTTCCAGGCTCAGGTTGAAGATGCGCTGTAGAGGGCCCCCCAGCTCCAATGCACAGACCTTCAGCAGTCGTGGCGATACTCCATCTGGACCCGCTGCTTTGCTGGCACGAAGTCTTCTCAGCTCTCTGCTCACCTGCGCTGTTGTAATTATGGGTGGGGATGTCTTTCCTATGCTGGTATCAGCAGAAGGATGTGTGGAGGGTGCAATACTCCGAGGTGAGAGTGAGAGTGGGTTAGGGTGATCGAGTGACATAGAGTGTCGGAGAAACTCGAAAGCTCAAGTTTACAAAGTCGCACACTGCCCGAAATAAAAAAGAATTTGTCAGATATCAAAGTCGCCGTGAAAAGGCGAGTCGTAGCCTACCATCTGAGTGTCATATGAAAGCTTATTAGGGTACAGAGAAAGAAAAGAAAATAGGGACACAGTGGGAAAAAAGCTTGAAATGTCAAATTTAATCTCAAAATTTCCACTTTAATAAACTTTAATGATAGTTTATTTTGTCATTAAAGTAGAACATCATAAACTTCATCTTAAAGTCTCAAATATCATCGTAACTAAAGTAGCATGTTAAATGCTTTGTTTTGTATGTGTTCTTCTATGTGCTCTATGTGTGTGAATCACTACATGATTCTTAAACAGGCTTTCTCTTCCTCCGACAGGACACAGAATCCATTACATTCATGATATTACAGTTCTCTGAATAATTTAAATACTGAGATGTATACTTGATATCATTTTCATGATGATAGGAATTAAAGCATGTATTAAACATGGGAACACAATGGTGCAGTGATAGTGACGAACTAGAGCCCCATTCAGAGATTGTTCCTGACTCATGCAAGATGCTTGCTGCGCCGTGCGCGACCTTCGATGAAATAATTTATTGCAGCAGTACTGTCTCTTTCAAACGTACTAACCCCCAATTCCTGTCCTTCCTTTTCTTTCTCCAAGTACCCAATCACCACACAATCAGCTCTGTAATAGACGTTAAGCCATCTCTAAGCTTAGAACTCAGATTCTTCAAAACTTTTAAGGAGCATTGAAATATCTTCATAGTACATGTTTAATTATTCTATCCATCTATCCTTCCAGTGTTGCGCCAGCCCCAACAAGTATACAGCTCGAGGCAGGAACAATCCCTGAATGGGGCGCCAGCTCGTTGCTAGCACTGTGACACTGTGTTCTTGCATGTTTAATTATTAATAATATAGATTATTTAAATGATGATTAACATTTCATGTGTATAATGTAATAAACATATTTTGCTGAATTTCATCTTAAAATGATATCGTCATCATATGTAAATATGCGCTTTATAAAGTGGCACAAGTGGTGTAATATTATAACTGTATAGGAAGTTTACAGTGAGGTAATTGTACTTATAAGTACAAACAGTTCTACAAGGAGCACTTGATGGACTGATTGAGTGCATTTATAGTTCTTGGGATGAAACTGTTTCTGAACCGTGAGGTCAGTACAGAAAAGGCCCTGAAGCTTTTGCCATATGGGAGCAGTTCAAATAGGCAGTATGGCTGAGGCAGCGTGTGCTAGATGATGTATACCGATAATTCTCTTTCCAATCAGCTGCTGTAGAGATGTGATTCCCCACTCAGATACAGTGATATAAATACTCCGAGTGGTGCAGTGAGAGTAATATGGAAAACGATGATCCGCTGTGGCAACCCCTAACGGAAGCAGCTGAAAGAAGAAGAAGAAGGTGCAGTGAGAGTAACAACACTAAAGCAGCTATGGTATTTGTAATAGTTTGGTCATTCTATGGACCATTATATTGTTACAGATTAATTACAATCAGATGCCTTAAACTAATAAACAATATGCAGTTAATTTCAGTGTATATGATAAAGCCACGTCAGGGATGTGGATCTTAAAAAGAAAGGGAAACCACACAGGATCAGTAGCAGTGCTTTGATGCTTGGTGCTGCTAGTTTACAAAACTGAACGGAGATCTTGCGTATGCCAGGGTTTGAGCTAGCGTGAAAATGTGCGTGGCTTTACGCCAATTTTAGGTTTAATATATCCCAAATTTGAGTGTGAAAACGGGCGTACGCAACATTTTTGTGCATACACACTGTTTATACATGAGGTCCCAGGTCATGTCACTTGCAGAAATTCTGCACTTATTGAGGTAGGAGAAAAGAAAGAGTATATGAGTCAGATGGAAACGTTTCTTGGAGCAAAACCAAAGGACTGGTTATTGACTTTCACCACACTAAAGAGCCTCTATGTCCAGTCACTATTCAGGAAGTGGACTCAGAGGTAGTGTACTTATGCAGGTACTTGGGGATGGGGGAGGGGGGGTGGGGGGCACATTAATGACAGGTTGAACTAAGCTCAGAACAAAGAGGAACTATATGAGAAAGGGTAGAGCAGGCTCTTTTTACTTAGGAGACTGCATTCATTTAATGTGGGGAGTGACATCTTTTATATACAGTATCTCACAAAAGTGAGTACACTCCTCACATTTTTGTAAATATTTTATTATATCTTTTCATGGGACAACACTGAAGATATGACACTTTGGTACAATGTAAAGTAGTCAGTGTACAGCTTGTATAACAGTGTAAATTTGCTGTCCCCTCAAATTAACTCAACACACAGCCATTAATGTCTAAACCGCTGGCAACAAAAGTGAGTACACCCCTAAGTGAAAAATGTCCAAATTATGCCCAATTAGCATTTTCACTCCCCAGTGTCATGTGACTCGTTAGTGTTACAAGGTCTCAGGTGTGAATGGGGAGCAGGTGTGTTAAATTTGGTGTTATCGCTCTCACGCTCTCTCATACTGGTCACTGGGAGTTCAACATGGTACCTCATGGCAAAGAACTCTCTGAGGATCTGAAAAAAAGAATTGTTGCTTTACATAAAGATGGCCTAGGCTATAAGAAGACTGCCAACACCCTGAAATTGAGCTACATCATGGTGGCCAAGACCATACAGCGGTTTAACAGGACAGGTTCCACTCAGAACAGGCCTCGCCATGGTCGACCAAAGAAGCTGAGTGCACATGCTCAGCGTCATATTCAGAGGTTGTCTTTTGAAAATAGACGTATGATTGCTGCCAGCATTGCAGCAGAGGTTGAAGAGGTGGGGGGTCAGCCTGTCAGTGCTCAGACCATACGCTGCACACTGCAACAAATTGGTCTGCATGGCTGTCGTTCCAGAAGGAAGCCTCTTCTAAAGATGATGCACAAGAAAGCCCGCAAACAGTTTGCTGAAGACAAGCATACTAAGAACATGGATTACTTGAACCATGTCCTGTGGTCTGATGAGACCAAGATAAACTTATTTGGTTCAGATGGTGTCAAGCGTGTGTAGCCGCAACCAGATGAGGAGTACAAAAACAAGTGTGTCTTGCCAACAGTCAAGCATGGTGGTGGGAGTGTCATGGTTTGGGGCTGCATGAGTGCTGCCGGCACTGGGGAGCTACAGTTAACATGTACTGTGACACAGTGAAGCAGAGCATGATCCCCTCCCTTTGGAAACTGGGCCGCAGGGCAGAATTCCAACACGATAACGACCCCAAACACACCTCCAAGACAACCACTACCTTGCTAAAGAAGCTAAGGGTAAAGGTGCTGGACTGACCAAGCATGTCTCCAGACCTAAACATTATTGAGCATCTGTGGGGCATCCTCAAATGGAAGGTGGAGGAGTGCAAGGTCTCTAACATCCACCAGCTCCGTGATGTCATCATGGAGGCGTGGAAGAGGATTCCAGTGGCAACCTGTGAAGCTCTAGTGAATTCCATGTCCAAGAGAGTTAAGGCAGTGTTGGAAAATAATGGTGGACACACAAAATATTGACACTTTGGGCACATTTGGGACACTTTTCACTTAGGGGTGTAGTCGCTTTTGTTGCCAGCGGTTTAGACATTAATGGCTGTGTGTTGAGTTAATTTGAGGGGACAGCAAATTTATACTGTTATACCAGCTGTACACTGACTACTTTACATTGTATCAAAGTGTCATATCTTCAGTGTTGTCCCATGAAAAGATATAATAAAATATTTACAAAAATGTGAGAGGTGTACTCACTTTTGTGAGATACTGTATTTGACAACTCATTTGGCCAGTGCGATTTTCTGCTCTCTGTGGTGTACTGGGCTGGAACATCACATCAAGAGAGGCCCAATGAATCAACATGTTAATTAAAAGGGCAAGCTCAGTTATAGGACACACTCTGGACGCCCCAGTGGTCATAACGAAGGAGAGAATTGAAACAAAATTGAGTGCCATTATGAATAAAGCTGCACATCCTCTTTCTGACACACTAAAACAGGGTACTTTCATCCAATGAATTATTCAGCACAAGTGTCTCAAGAAACATTATGGGGGCTCCTTTATACCAACAGCAATACATATCTGCATAATGCCTCACTTGTACTGTGACTGACAAGTCAAAAGTTTTTTTTCTTTTGAATTTTCTTGCTTTACAGTCATTCTAATATGTGTTCAGACCACAAAGTGTGTGTAGATTTATTTATTTACTTACTTACTGTACTTATCTACTGTGAAAGAAGTCACCCTCGGACACACAAAAAGATTTGGGTCAGCCACCCATATATTGTACCTAGCTGCAAAGGTTAATTGAAATTGCACATTTGTGCTCAGGACAAGTTACCAATATGAACTGATGAGTAGTGGCAAAGGTCGCGGCTTTAAAGGCCATCAAAGGAAGTGATGTCATCTATGTCGGAAGAAGAAGTGCCGTCACTCTTGAGGCCGGAACCGGAAGTGACGTCTTGCTTGGGAGTCGGAACCAGAAGTGACATCACTCTTGGCACCGGAACCGGAAGTTATGTCTTGTATGAGAAATCAGGCAGGTTTTCACGTGTTTAGTCTGCAGAGAAAATAGAGAAAGGTTTAGTGCAACCTGCCGCCCCCTGGTCTGGCGTGGAATTACCTTCTTTTGGTCCACTCAGGTTCCTCCTACTTGCACGTGTCTGACACTACTTATGTATTTATTTATTTTAAAAAGACTTCTGTAAAAAGCCAAATTTCCCCATTGGGACAAATAAAGTTCTCTCTATCTATAAAAGTGAAATATTCATAACACTAAGTCTTTTAATCATAATTATATTATGTAAAATAAACAGGTTACTAAAAGGGTGCAGCAACAGAAATGAAAATTTTGCTCATTCAGGCCAGGAGATGAGCAGCAAGAAGAAAAGGAGGCCAAAACCTGACTTGTTAAATTAATAACTCTTCAGCAAGATCTTACCTGCAGTGGAATGCAGTTACATTAATCAACAAATATTTTTTTCTATTTATCCATTCATTCATTATTGAACGCCCTACGAATTCAACCCAGGGTCACAGAAGTGGAGCCAATCCTGGTAGCACTGAGAACAAGGCAGAAACCAACTTTGAACAGTTTGGTAAATAAGCAGATACATTTAATTGTCATATTTAATTGGATGGGTGACGATTCATCACAGGGCACACACACGCATAGTTGAAGAAGTCATGGCAAGTTTAAATATGTTTTGGACTGTATATGCCTTTATAAATATATTTTAGGACTGAAATTGCCAGTGCTGGCAAAATAAAGGTTTAGAACAATAAAACATATGCATGTTCATATAGATGGGATGCCAGTCCACCTCAAGGTATGTACTCACCAGGCCAGTTTAGATTTGGGTTGTGGGTGTAAATTACCAAAGCTAGAGAGACCACTTGCAAATACAGGGACAACATGAAAACACGAGGAGCACAGTGCTCAGAATTTTTAACCAGATACCAGCAGCACTAATTATTTTGTCTCCTTGCTCTTCCACAGTCAAAATATAAAGTATAAACTAATAAGAAGAGTAACCAATAGTAACCAATCTGACCTAATCTTTTTATGCTTCTCTCAGAGATGTTTGTTATCACCATATCCAAAGATCCTACCATCTAACCTATCTTCATTCTCTGTTCAAACACCTTCCCGTTTAATTTGAGATTATGTGAGACCTACAGATAATCATCATTTTAACATGGGAGGAGGATTTAGGGATGAACCATGCAAACTGTTTGTGAAGAGGCCTGAAGTGCTTTTAATGAGTAGCACATGTAAGTAAGGATGTCACTAAACTCTCTATACACGACAATAGAGAGTCTATAAACCACAAATGGCATCCCTTCCAGCATCACACTGTTTTCCCTTAGACTGATATCACACCAATCTAGAAATTTTGCCAATCCCTCTCAGCAGCATAGCCCATCCTGGTTACAACAGAACTGTTTACAAGGAAATAGGCGATTATTATGAGGAGGTGTGAAATAGAAGGAAACTGTTCTTACTACAAGATGCTGTTATTCTTTTTCTTTGTGATGGTATTTATCATTGGCAAGAAGAGCCTTGCCCCCTTATTTGTGACAAATCTATCACCAGACTTCTGTTGCCCACCATGAATCTAATTGGATGCTTTAGTGAATTGTGCCAGGGCAGGCATTGCAGCCACAGCTGTTCCAGTGTGTTAGCTCTGTTACTCACCCACTCAAATGGCAATGTTAAGAAAGAGCTAGAAAGGCCTGACACTGTTTTGTCACCTAATATTTCTTGGAAAAGAGCAGCTTGCTTTCTCAATATTTGTTTTCCTGGTAAATAAGTTAATACATGGCAACAACATGTTAATGTTAGCCTAACATGTTAATCACTTTGTATTGTATGCATAAGCATTGCCTCCAGCGATGGATTGTCCATTGCTTATCATTTCATCCAGGCCTGACTTTAGAAGAGGCTGGAAATATAACATTCTCATCCTGATTAATCCAATTCAGTATTGTGGAGAAGCAGAACCTATCCCAGGAGCGCTGGATTTAAAACCGCCCATCAAAGCAGAAACATAACATGATGATAACAAAAACACTTCGATAAAACAATAAACAACATGAAGAAAACAATTAAAAGCTTATCAGGACTTGAAAGAAAAACTTAAAAAAACTAAAGATTAGCATGTGTCTGTTGGGGCGGCACGGTGGCGCAGTGGTAGCGCTGCTGCCTCGCAGTTAGGAGACCTGGGTTCGCTTCCCAGGTCCTCCCTCTTTGGAGTTTGCATGTTCTCCCCGTGTCTGCGTGGGTTTCCTCCGGGCGCTCCGGTTTCCTCCCACAGTCCAAAGACATGCAGGTTAGGTGGATTGGCGATTCTAAATTGGCCCTACTGTGTGCTTGGTGTGTGGGTGTGTTTGTGTGTGTCCTGCGGTGGGTTGGCACCCTGCCCAGGATTGTTTCCTGCCTTGTGCCCTGTGTTGGCTGGGATTGGCTCCAGCAGACCCCCGTGACCCTGTGTTCGGATTCAGCGGGTTAGAAAATGGATGGATGGATGTGTCTGTTGTGGACTAGACACAACAGCACTAAAGAGTTCCAAAGAACACAGACCCAAACACTTCCAATAATGTCCACTAGAGGGAGATATCACTGTCAAACCCCGGCTAGTGATAAGGGCAAGCTCCAAATCTTTATAAAATAAATGAATAATGAATACATTAATAAAATAAATAGGAAAACGCTATTCCAACCTCAATGAAGCTCCATCGAGCACAAAGGCAAAATGGAATTCCTGTAACAAAAATGCAAACCATGGTTAACAAAGTCCCAATTGAGAATCCAAGAGCAAGGTCAAAACACAAAGCAGAAGGTCAAAAAAATCCAGAAAAATCACAAAGTATAAAGAATTTTCAAAAGCATAATAACTCTCCATTCCAGAGCGCATTCACAACAAACTGCCAGGCGTTTTATAGGATGTAGGGTGGTACCCGGTGGTGATTGGCAGATGGACGTTAATAACAATAACAATCAAAAATGTCTCAGCACATTTACAATCTTGTATAGTGATTTATTTTGGGCACTAACTTAAATACTATTGCAGTGAAGGTATCATTAATCTCTGACTTCCTGCTACTCCTCCTAGCAACAGAATACCATGGCATAGCAACAAGAACCACAAATTAATATGATCCAAATTAAATTTATATTTAAACTGATAATAAATTTCAAAATAAATCTGTCTCAAAATCACTAATGACTCCATTACAAAAAAATATTTTCTAACAAAAAAAATATTAATTTATGAATACACCTTTGCCTTTCACTTTGTCAGAGGTGGAATTAGGTATGGGCAACATGGGTAGTCACCTAGGGTGGCATCTTACAAGTCAAGTCAAGTCAATTCAAGAGTATTTATTGTTATTTCATCCATATACAGTAGTACAGCATTAAATGAAACGAAACAACGTTCCTCCAGGACCATGGTGCTACATAAAACACAGGACAATGAAGAATCCACAACACATAACATAAAGACACATAATATATAACAAGGTGCATGTGAGTCAAATGTGCAAACATGTGCAACCATGTGCAACACTGCAGAACAGAACACATATATCAGATATCAGTCCGGTCCTTGAGTGTTCAGGAGTCTGACTGCTTGGGGGAAGAAACTGTTGCACATTCTGGTGGTGAGGGCCCAAATGCTTCTGTACCTTCCAATGGTAGGAGTGTAAACAGTGAATGTCAGGGGTGTGTTGGATCATTCACAATGCTGGTGGCTTTGCGGATGCAGCATGTGGTGTAAATGTCCATGATGGAGGGAAGAGAGACACCGATGATCTTCTCTGCTGCCTTTACTATCTGTTGTAGGGCTTTGCGATCCCTGACCGTGCAATTTCCAAACCAGACAGTGATGCAGTTGCTCACGATGCTCTCTATGGTTCCTCTGTAGAATGTTGTTAGAGTAGCTGGTGGAAGATGGGCTTTCCTCAGCCTACGCAGGAAGTAGAGCCGCTGCTGGGCTTTCTTGGCTAAAGAGCTGGTGTTGTGGGACCAGGTGAGGTTCTCCGCCAGGTGGACATCCAGAAATTTGGTGCTATTGACGACCTCCACAGTTGAGCCATCAATGTTCAGTGGCAGATGGTCACTCTTAGTCTTCCTAAAGTCAACAATCATCTCCTTTGTTTTGTCTACATTCAGAGAAAGGTTATTGGCTTTACACCAGTCCGTTAACCGCTGCACCTCCTCTCTGTATTCTGACTCATTGTTGTTGCTGATGAGACCCACCACAGTTGTGTCATCGGCAAATTTTATGATGTGATTAGAGCTGTGCGTTGCTGCACAGTCATGAGTCAGTAGTGTGAACAGTAAAGGACTGAGCACACAGCCTTGAGGGGCTCCAGTGCTCAGTGTGGTGGTTCTGAAGATGTTGTTTCCAATTCTGACTGATTGAGGTCTCTCAGTAAGGAAGTCCAGAATCCAGTTACAGAGGTAGGTGTTCAGTCCCAGCAGGCTCAGTTTTTCTGTCAGCTGCTGATTGTGTTGAATGCTGAGCTGAAGTCGATAAACAGCATTCGAACGTATGTGTCCTTATTGTCCAGATAAGCGAGAGCCAGATGGATCGTGGTGGCTATTGCATCATCTGTTGAACGGTTCCGCCTGTAAGCAAACTGCAGGGGATCCAGTGAGGGGGGGGCAGCAGGGTTGGGATGTGCTTCATGACAAGCGTCTCGAAGCACTTCATAATGATGGATGTGAGTGCAACAGGACTGTTGTCATTGAGGTTGGACACTTGCGACTTTTTGGCACGGGAACTATGGTGGTGGTTTGAAGCAGGTTGGGACGATGGTGGTGCTCAGGGAGATGATGAAGATGTCCGTAAAAATGTCTGCCAGCTGATTCCCTTAGTAATCTGCCAGGAATATTGTCTGGTCCTGCAGCCTTCTGTGGGCTGACTCTTCGTAGAGTATTTCTTACATCGGCCACAGTCAGATTTAATGCCTGGTCACTAGGAGGAGAGGTGGTCTTCCTCATCACCACATTGTTTTATGCTTCAAACCGTGCATAAAAGATATTCAGCACATCTGGAAAGGAGGCGTCACTGTCACAGGTAGGTGGTGCTGTCCTGTAACTAGTGATAGCCTGGATGCCTTTCCACACGCTCCATGCGTCTTTGCCATGTAGGAAAAGTCCATGGATTTTCTGGGCATGTACGCACTTTGCTGCTCTGATGGTGCGGAATAGTTTGGCCCTCGCTGTTCTCAGGCCGATTTCGTCACCTTCCCTGAAGGCAGAGTTGCAGGTCCTCTGTAGCACACACTCTTCCTCTGTAATCCACTGTTTCTGGTTGGGGCGTGCAGTGATGTAATTGGAAATAGTGACATCATCAATACACTTATTAAGTTTATACAGTCGCTGTCTGTTGCAGCCTCTCTAAACATGTCCCAATCAGTGCACTCAAAACAGTCTTGAAGAGTAGAGATGGCTTCTGCTGGCCAGGTTCTCACCTGCTTCAGAACTGGGGGCAACAGGGGGCATCCACACCAAAAATTAGGAATGGTGATCACTGCCTCAGCCAGTCATTCCACTGGGGCACTGTCTATAAAAGGTAAAGTGTACGCACTCTGGACATCAAGTGTGACACAAAGTCTGTGTTATGTACAAAGAGGGCCACCATTTATGTAACTGAATGAGCGCGCTCAGAACACTGAGGAAGACCCCCCCCCCAGATGTTGAACTCTAATACTGACTACCTGGCCATGGACACCAAGGCATGCCATTGCTCTGTGTACTGGAGTGGCTCACTCATTAGCCTTGCTCAGGACATACCAGGCACAGCAGTATGATCACCTTCCTCTCTGTTTCCAGTGTTTCTCCTTAAGAAATGTCTTCCTGCCTTCCTGCCATTTGATGCCTTATCTCAACCCACCATTGGACTGCAGGTTCAATTAGCCTATGATGGAGACTTGCATTTTTAAATGCAGCTCCCTCATTATTCTGACACCCTTACAAAATTTCACAATTGTCTAGATATGGTGTCCTCTCAGCTTACTGTTATGTGTTAACTAGCATTTTTTTCCCTGGGTTATGTTTTTGTCATTTCTGTTAATTTTTAATTTATAGTTTTCATTTGCTTTTGGCTATTATGTAAATGTTGTTAATATTATTTTATTTAAAATTTATTTCGTAGTTATATTTTGTGAATTTGTGTCTTTAAGCTGGACTCCTTGTTTTTTATGGGTGGAACCCCCCAAAAGGCGGAGCCACTGTGACATCATAGCTCCTGGGCCCGCCCTCTGCTTTTATATTCAGGTGACAGAGATGGTCCCAGCAGAAGTTCACTTTGAAGTTGCAAAGTGTTGCTTATTATGTATGTATAAATATATTAAGTATTTTACATTTTTTTCATTTTTTTTTATTATATTTTTCTTCGTCTTTTGATTTAATTATTGGATTTCAATATAGAACTTTTAAAGTGGGTTGCTCTTTTTAGGCCACCCTTTTTGCTTCCTTTCTCCCATTTGGCCTTATTTTCTTTTGTTATTTAGATAAATTCTTTATTTTGCAAAGATTTTTCATTTGAATTGTCTCCCATGCTAGAGGTTTGATGGTTTACCCTTTCCCTTGATGGACATTTTGTGCTTTTTGAACATGCAAAGCATATTTTGTGAACTTTAAAAGTGTGAAACATATTTCATTTCCTTGCAGACTGAAGCCTTCTTGTTGAGTTTGAGGTCAGGGTGCCTGTAGTGAGGCCTATCATCTCTAGCCAGTCCAGGGAAGGTCTTGGCCAGGTCTGTAGGTCTTTCTCAAGGCTTTATACCCTACTAGCTGTGTAAGCCCATGCTGTAAAAAGCCCAGGGTCCTAGAAACTATTGAAATCGTCAGAAAAAAAACTGAAATGTACAGATGTCAGGTAATTGAAAGGAACTACTCTGGGCGTCTCTCTCCTAGGAGGATTTGTTTTGTGGACATGCTCGCATCTAGGGAATCCATTCCCAGATGGGTTTATCCATTCCCGGGAATTCGGGAATCCCGCATGTCATTCCCGGGAATTCCGAGCTCCCGGGAATGACACAGTGCACGGGCATCTCACATGTGAATGGTTTTAGAGCGAGCGACACTTATTTTTAATAAAACAACTGCAATATGTTGACACCAATAAAAGACTAACCTTAACTACAAGCAGTTCATGCTGTCATATAAGTATATGTATCTAGTTAGTTGCGGTAATAAGAGCGTAGAAAGCACAACAGGTTGAGCGTGTGGTCGTCCATGCGAGAGCGCACCTTCGTGCAGAGTACGCCAGCCGCTGAGAAAGCACGATCTGCCTCCACTGAAGTAGGCAGCACAGTCATCAGATACTGATACACTTGTTCTAAACAACGCCCGCGCTTGCCGTTGCTCTGAAACACCGCCGTTTCAGCTTTTACTGATGCATCCAGTTTCTTGTCATCATTCTGTGATGGCAAGTTTCTTGGCACAGATAATGCAGATGCAACAGACTGAGGCATTGCAATTTCAAGTTGCTGTTCAAAGCTGTTGTCTGATGAAGTGCAAGCTGCAGCAATGGCGCCACCTTAACTATTTTCAACTATAACTCTGTTATTTATTGATCGATTTTTACACTTTTACACACTATATATGCGAGCTTGGCTGTTCCCGTTCAGCCGGGAATTGCAGCAGGGAATGGATTCCCTACTCGCATCGCTTGAAAATTAGCGTCAGGAGGAAAAGTAAAAGGAATACAATTTTGCTGATGTTAGCAGCTAAGCAACTTTGTCTTTCTTCTGAGGTTTCATTTTGCTGATGTGTTGGCCCCGCTTGTGTTATTACCAGCTAAACGAGTTTTCTGTTTCCTTGGAGGTGGAGCCCTTACCCCGACTCTGCCTCTTACTTTCGGGCTGGACAGACACACACTCTTCCATGTGTAGACGTTTATATATAAGAAGAGCATTTCATCTGAATTCCTTTCAGAGCAGAGCTTACTGCCCTCTGACTGGCCATAGCACTAAGCTAAATTATCTGACGCCAATGTGGGCTTCTCATTCTTAACACAGCTCATTCCTTGCTGTTATCTGTGCTATTCCACCATTTTTTATGGCACTAGTCAAAATATCCAAATTTTACACATAAATGTCTTGATGTTGGGAACAGAAAAAGGATAATCTCATGGAGAAGATTGAACGTCAAGGAGTGATACTTTTAGACAAACATTTGTTAATGGATGCATTGGTTTGTGCATGTTGTCGAGATTCCAAAATCAGCCTTCAATCTGAACAGCTGTGGATTGTTTCCATGAACTCTTAATCAATTCTGCATATTCTGACTTATTGCAAAGTTGCTCTGTCCAAATTGGTAATTATTAAGAGCCCTGATGACTAAACAATATAGTCAGTGTGGTTTATGCTGTTTTGCTTATGACTGGTGGGGTGTTTAATGCCTCAGGGGAATTAGCTTCAAATACCAATCCTGTCAATGTACATTCTTTCCAAGTGTGTCTGTGATTTTGTCCATATTCTCTGCTTCTTCACACTCTAAACTGGCCTGCTGTGAATGTGTCTGATGGCGTGGTGCCCGCACTTGGGTTGGTTCTTCCGTTGTTCTCCCAGTTCTTTCCAGCATCCCACTCTTCTGAATTGGACTGAATGGGTTTTTGAAATGGACTGCTAGATGGATGAATTCAAGAGCCTGAAGGAAGGTTCTCCTGCCTTTTTGGACAAACGTATCTGCTGAATCCCTCAAAGGCAACTGGGGTTCCTTTCCTATAAATTGTGACTGTCTACCCTGTGTTAGCATGCTGGGCTAAGTAAGCTGCCTCCACATAGCCACCTGCACTAGATCTATTTGTTTGGACCATGTCGAGAAACACAGCAAAAGCCCAAAATTTGTTTAGAATTAATATAAGTGGAACAGAGATTTATTTTTATAGCAGACTGAGGTGGCGGGTGAGAGCAGTATTCCCTCGTGAGCTGCACCCTCTTTCTTTTCTTTTCTTTTCTTTCTGAATATGCTGAAGTTTTACATTTGGTGTGACCGCATTACAAAGATTCGGTTTGACCAGATAACAATTAGATGCACGTGTAGATGTATAAAATAGCAATGGGTGGCCACCTCACGTCATTGTTTTGCTCCCCAGAGAGCTGAGGACTGGCAAGTGAGGAAAACAAAAAAAATATTTAAAAAAACTCATAACAAAAGCAGTTGACATATAATCAAGGCCCCTTCTCTTCTCCTCATTTCATTTTTTTTTCCTTCAGAATGAAGTTTATTTTTTTGTACAGCTGCAGGTTAGGCGGGGAGAAAAAAAAAAGTATCTAATGAATGTTTCGTATATGTCAAGAACAGGGATCGTAATGTTCAGGATAATGGCTTCTATTGAAATCAGTGTTTCTCGGGCCACTGGTTCCAGAGTGAGCAGAGTGTAGAAACATGGAGTGGGGCCAGTGACCCCCGCTGTTGACTGTCATATTGCTGAAAAGCAAACTTGTCAAATGTAATGTAATTAAGGGGTGGGAAGGGGGGGGTGTTGCTGGGCTGCCTCTCAACTTCTACAGCACACAGTCACTGTGAGGCAAGGCTCTTCAGAATTTGCTCCATTACTGGCTTGTGTTCTCTTGCTGAACTCACCTGAAAACAACAACTTCTAAAGCCTTAATATTTGAATGAGTGGAAGAAACAAATTAGTTTGCTCCTCTTTTGAGTAAAATATACAAAAATACTGAAAGTGAAAAAATGAACACGTGATGTGTTAAATTCACTTCAACATTGTGAATTTCCCCTTGGGATTAATAAAGTATCTATCTATCTATCTATCTATCTATCTATCTATCTATCTATCTATCTATCTATCTATCTATCTATCTATCTATCTATCTATCTATCTATCTATCTATCTATCTATCTATCTATCTATCTATCTATCTATCTATCTATCTATCTACATATTCTTTAAATATAGCAGCTCTGCCATTTTCAAGTGACGTGTCATTGCAAATGTCTTCTTCTTCTTTCGGCTGCTCTTGTTAAGTGTTCCCACAGTAGATCATCTTTCTCCATGTCCTCCTGTCCCCCGCATCTTGTTCTGTTACACCCATCACCTGCATGTCCTCTCTCACCACATCCATAAACCTTCGCTTAGGCCTTCCTCTTTTCCTCTTCCCTGGCAGCTCTATCCTTAGCATCCTTCTCCCAATATACCCAGCATCTCTCCTCTGCGCATGTCCAAACCAACACAATCTCACCTCTCTGACTTTGTCTCCCAACTGTCCAACCTGAATTGACCCTCTAATGTACTCGTTTCTAATCCTGATGTAATAACCCTAAAATAAAACCATATTTAATACATGCACAGAGCACCATTAATAAACAAAAACATTTTAGTTAGGTGGCATAATGGCATTACTTGATGAGTATCTACAGTACAGGAAATACCAGTGAAACCTTTTCAAACATTGAACATCTTTTTTAGCACTCATTGATTTTATACTTAAGCGTTTTTCATCAGTTAAGTGATAAAACAACACTGAGAAGATGCAAATCACCTTTTTTTTGTATTTGTTGTTTTTAAACAGTGTGAGCTGGCCAAGCACAGCTCAAAACAGAACTGGGACAAACAAATAATATTTGGGACAACAGCCAGGTCATCCCATTTAATTCCCTGCTTTTCGTCTTCAAACTTAAACAAGTGCCTTCTGGCAACAACTAACAAAGCCCGTAGGGCAAAACACAAAAGAAAATAAGGGCTCAGGTTTAGCCACCACAACAAATAAGAGTTCTCCCGTAGAGCTCTGACTTGTCAAGAATCGGTGCCAAAAAAGACAGCTCAGTGGAGGCTTTTTATAACAGGAGGACCAGAAGGGGCAGAGCTAATTTCCCTCACTGGGTGTTTTCTCGGAGTTGCAGGGAGAAAAGGGGACGACACAGTTAGTGACAGTGCCCCCTCTCGCCCCAGCGTGTTATCACCTACCTCGAATGAGCCAGCAAGGAGATCCTCGGGCACGCATGCGTGACAACAGTTCATATTAGTTTTTATATTTTGGAGTTTGTTGTTTATTGTAATGTCATTTGGTTCATTTGGCAATCTGTAATTGCATATTCTGTTGGTTATAATAATTTTTTTCCTGGGGAGTGGTCCAGTGGTTAGTCCCACTGTCTCACAATTCCATTACCCTGGGATTTAATTCTGGTCTAAACTCAGGCTATATGGAGTTTGCTTTAGTTTTCTGAGTAGACCCCAAAGACACGCTGGTCAGGTTAGGTTTGGTCGATGGTTCCAGACGACATTAGTGTGGACGTGTTTGTGTTAACGTATGCTACAATGGATTGGCAACCTTTTCATTTTTTGTTTCATCCTGGAATAGACTCTCAGCGTATACAACCCTAATTTTAAAATAATGCACAGATTATTATTCATTTTGTGCCAGAGGCCTTTGTCCATGTCAATATACAAAGTTACTAAATGTAAAATAAATCAGAAAGTACAAAATGAGTAACCCAATGGTTCCCAAGCTCATTCCTGGGGACTCTATTGTGACTGCAGGTTTCTGTTCCAACATGATTCACGATCAGGGACAACTGTTGATCTCCTTTGTCTTCTCTTATTCTGCATTCAGAAAAGCACAGACGTGTGATTTTTACATATATAAGACATTCAGAAACATTTCTATTTTTGCTATAGGTTTACACGCCTAACTCCCTTTTGTTGTTTTTATTATTTTTGTCTATTTTTCTGTGTAGTTTGTTCCCTTTCTAGTATCCTAATGATGACAATTAATAGCAACAAGAACAAACATCTGGGCAAACAACATTAAATGATGTAAGGCTGAATTTACTTTAACATCAGACCCATTAATGTGCTCATTAGTAAATAATGGATTAAAAAAACAGAACACCAGGAAAAGAGAATGTAAATCATGATAAAAATATTGTTAAAAGTTTAAAAACAACCAAATTATTCCCATGTAAATGCTTAATAAAAATTTAACAAACAGTTTTGCAGTTTCTACATTGACCACTGTAATAAGCAATAGAGAACAACTGTAAAGTAAAGTAAGAAATATAACAAGCACCACACTATGGTGGCTCTTTTTTCAATGTTAAGAATAAATTATGTTTTTTTAATTTTGTTTTCTAACCTGCTTAATCCAGACCAGGGTCACGGTGGGTGGAGGTAGTGGTGTTGCTGGAGCCTATCCCAGCTATCAAAGGGGACAAGGCAGGAACAAACCTGGACAGAGTGCCGATCCATCACACCCGCAAACCAGACTTTGCCTTTCTTATGTGAAAGAGAACTTATTTTTGGGTTCTACACCCATTAGCAGTGGTCACGACGCTAGACAGGATTTCACTACATCACACATTAAACTCAATTTAGTCACCAATCGGGCTAAGAGCCTGGAAAATTTGAATTAACAATGATATTTACTGTAAAGAATTATTACAGAATAACTGAACCATCCGCTCTAGTTGTAGTTAAGCAATGGCTCATACCTGAGGTTAGCACACTGACAACTATTCAAAGAGCAATGTAATTAAAGCTGCATGAATTAACAGATCTGAGCCGATGAGTAATTCAGAGGATGTGTGCTTATTTCAACTTTCAATAGCATCCTGTCCTTCCACACAAACATAGGATTATCCCTTTAATGTTCACCTTAAATATCTTTAATCATAAAGATGAGTGGGGATCATTTTTTAAACCAATCCAATTTTATGTTATTGTCCCATTATTAAAAGCTGGAAGAAATAAAAAATGTAAAGGAAATGTGCCAAAGTCTTTTCCAAGCAGAACTCTGAAAAATTTGCTTTAGAGACATTACATCATGAGAAGCTCAGTCTATTAGAAGCTTTGTGATAATTATCAAAGTCTTATAGTCCTAAAAGTCACACATGCACACACACACACATATAAATATAATTTGATTTGATATATGCATACTGTATATAAAAGAATAGCAAATATATACAGTATGTCACTGAGCCCCAAACCCCAGAGACAATTTTACAGAGACAGTCCTGGAGTCAAATAGACTTATTTTACTTAACAATAGTACTTCTTTACAGGTCTAAGTCTACACAATTCTATTCACAAGCCGTTGTTACGTTGCTTTGCTTTCTTTTTCTTTCTCCTCCATTCCTCCAAGTGTTGTCCTTCTTCTCTTTAGATTCCAATTACCCTGGCAAAGTGTAGGACTCCCTTTTTAAACGTGACCCAGAAGTACTTCAGGGGTCCAAACGACTGTTTCCTGGATGGACTTTGGATCAGGTGGAACCACCCAGGAACAGGAGGTTCATCTCTCGACAGCTCCCCCTGGCCACACCCATGTAACCCAATATGGAATCACACTTCCCATGCTGCCCAGTGTATGGGTGGGAGGCAGTCTTCCACTGTCCCACATTTCTTCAGGCATTTCAGTCCTAGAAAGGGACTGTAAACCATAAAGGTTGAGATGCTTCTCCATCTGGGTCATCCATCCACTATGGTGTTCTCCCTTCTGGATAAAGGATTCTCATCCATTGCTGTTAAGATGTCAGACCCAGTGTACCAGGTGACACAGTGCCACTTCATGCCTGCTTCCTGGCCAAAACAGACCATATCACAGCTCCGTTCCTGACCGTCTATTATACTCCCTACCAAATAAGGGGAAGCGGGTCCAACCTAGTTGGGATGCCAATCTGTCCATCACACAGTAGATATTAACTTTTGTGATTGTCTCAAGGTAGGTGTGCAATATCTTAGAAGCTCCTTAATGTTTTCTAAATGTGTATAGGTACACTATAAGTGAAAAATCCAACATCTTTCCGGTCATGTGGCAGATTTTTAGTTATAATAAATGCTTGGAAAATGACAATGATAAAATTATGTCATTTTTTTTTTATCCTGATCTAGTCAATACTTGATTTTAGCAAGCTGTCAACATATAGCTTGAGCTGCATTTTGTAGGAAAGAAGCCTTCTCTTTTCTGTGCTTTGTTGCCCAAAAGCTGCAGTGTGTGTGTGTGTGTAATTGTTTCTTCTTTGTAAAGGTTCAAGCCACACATCTCTACAAATGTGTGGTAGAAATGACAGAAGACAGCAATTAAGAGCAGAATGTGGAAAAATCTCGAGCCCTGACCTTTGACACAGAGGAGGTAGATCACTTGTAAAATGATATAATCAGCATTTGTAGTCCTTTCACCCGCAAAGAATCACCTTTGATTGGAGCAACAGATGCTGTTCAGGTGGCCTCAGGTTTCCAGTCTCACAAAGAGCATGCAAAAGGATTGTCGGAAATTACCAGATATAATTATCAAAGTCAGAAACACAAGAGGCACGGCATTTTTTTTCCTGTCTGATGACAGGAATCAATCTTTATTTATATTTTTACAACTATTGTCATGGCGATTAACCTTCAGAGAGCAATTTGCAAGAGCATAAAAATACACCTGCTGTAATACATTAAAAGGAGCACTAGTTAAAAGAAAGGACCAGTTTCAAGAGCACTTGAGCTCTATCGTCTTCTCTGGAGGCTGATCTCAAAACACTTTCGCTTTGTTTAGTTTGATTCTGAGGTTAAGGTTTCTCAAATGCTCAAGTAAAGATAATATTTCTTCACTGTGTATTAAGAATGGGCTTAAGTAAACCGGTCCAAGGAGACTTCTTAGAATATATCCATTATTAAACATAGGAAGAACTTCAGATGATATTTCACACTTGAAAAAGGCAGAGTTCTGCAAAGAATTATTAGATGGATATGAGATGCTACTAATATTGTCATGGGGTTCATTGAGTATTTTTTCCTTCAATATGCATAGAACCTTACTGATTTGGAAGACATATGAGGATATTGTCAGGGAATATTTTTTTATTAACAAGCAGTGTCAGTGTGTGACAGAACTGTAGTGTTAGAGCTTATTTATGTCTCTAAAGGCTAGCTCAGCTTGTGTTATACTAGAATTTCTCTAAATACGTTTGTCAGAATTCTTCACTGACATGTTAAGAAACTATGATTATCTTTTTGCATTTGCTAAAGAATGTATTTGTTTCTACCACTGATTTTGGAGATGCTTTAGAAAGGATATCAATGTTTCAATTACAAATGGCAGTCAGTGAATATTTTACCTGAATTTTCTTATTTATATATGTCATCAGGGAAACATAGCAGGACAGCACTTAGTGGTGTTTCCTGACAGGCGTAGGAGAACGGATTAGCATCTCACTTTGATCATTGCCTCCGGGGAACTTCTTCATTCTCCCTCGGTCTGTGCTTTCTTTTACTCACACCAATTTGTATCTATAGATCATTATGCTACTCGATATCCACCTACAGTGACTGTACAAGAAAATGTATAAAAAAGTCAGAAAATTCTGACATAGAGGGATACCGGACACTACGGCCAGAGATCAAAAAAAGCATTTGAAATGTCAAAAGAGAAATTGAAATAAAATTTGCTAGTGAAGCCATGACACACACAGGAAGTGATTTTTTTTCAGTACTACTCCAGTAGAAAGATGATAAAAGAGAATTTAAGAAACCTTAGGGACATAAATGGAAAATTCATTAAAAACGAGAAGGAAAACAGCAAATGAACTGAACAAACATTTCACCCAAGTATTTATAAAAGAAGAAACAAGTGAATGCCTCATGCAGTAAAAACAAACTCTGAATTCATAGATTTTAAAATAGAAGGGTCAGATGTGGGATTTTACCAATTGTATTTTAAATATTGAAAGACATCATCTATAAATCCTTATTAAATATATTTGACCGCGTATCTGCCTGGGGGGTTGCCAAACAGGATCCGGAGCTGTTTCGTCATGTGGTGGGTGAGGCAACACGCTGTACCAGTGCATGCTCCCCAACCTGACCTGAGTCACTTCAGAAAGGACTGGGAAGTTGTAAATGTGACTCCAGTTTTGAAGATGGGAAACAAAATGGATAATTACAAACCAACAATTAGTAAAAAATAAATTAGAAAATTAGCTATATGAAAATAATATACTAAATAACAGCCTTATGGTTTTATGGGAGGAAAGGTCCTGACAAACCAATCTTTTAGATTTTTATAAAAAATCATCAAGAATAGTTGACAAAAACAACAACATAATTTACTTAAACTTTCAAAAAGTGTTTGATACAATGCCACACCAAAGATTAGGTAACCTACAAAAAGTGGATCTCTAGTCTATTAACTGGCAGGAGCCAAAGAGTACAGATAAGAGGAGAACACTCCACATGGTCATCAGTGGCGTCCCTCAAGGGTCTGTCCTTGGATCGTTCATTTTTCAGTTTTATGTTAATGACATTGATTCTGGTATATTTAGTAAACTTGAGAAATTCACAGATGACACTAAAATTTGAAGGATAGCAGACACTGAGGGGGCAGCAAAAAGAATTCAAAAAGACCTGGACAAGGCGAACACTGTGGAAAGTACTACATGTGGGCAACAGGAACTGTCATACAGGAAGCAACCTCTGAAATGGATTTAGGGGTACATGTTGGCGCAGCATTTTCATTGACTAAGCAATATACAGAAGCAACTAAAAAGTCAAATAAAATGTTAGGTTATAGCAAAATAACCTTTGAATATAAGTCAAGGCATGTTATGCTCAAACTATATAATGCACTCATAGAACTGGAGTATTGTGTGCAGTTCTGTTTACTACAGTTCAAGAAACAACAGGACCTAAGGACATGTCATACTCTGAATGACATGTCAAAAAATTAAATCTGTTTAGTCTCAATCAGATCAGAGGAGACTGTGGGGACCTTAAAAATTTTAAATCCTCAAAGGCATTAATAAAATAATCGAGCAACATTCTTTCAAATTAAGGGTGAATCACATACTCGAGGACATCAGTGGAAGTTAAGGGGACTGTAGCCAGAAAGCACTACTCTGTGCAAAGAGTTGTGGGACTCTGAAAAAAACTACCAATACATGGAGTTGAAGCAGAAACCTTTACAACCTTTCAGAAGAATCTGGTTGAGATATTGGGACATCTCAACTATTAGTTAAACAAACAGACTTGATGGACTGAATGGTCTCCTGTCATTTGTCAAATGTCTTGTGCTCTTATGTCTCTTCAATGTGTTTCTTGTATTTGTGCTGTCTTGTGTATTTAGTGTATGTATGTTGTAGTCATAGTTGTTGGTATTGTACTGCTGTAAGTCTGAGTGGGGCATGCAAGTAACAATTCCATATTTCACTTCACAACTTGATCTCAATCATTTCAATGATGTAAGGGTTAGCTTTATTAGTGACCCTAAACTGGCTGAGTGGCTTTGTGTTTATGGATGATAATCACTTCACACACGGTTATTTTCTTTCCTCTTCAAAATGACAGGGCTATGCTCTGGCTCCAATTGACCCTGAACAAGAATGAAATATGTTCTGAAAATAGACTAATGAATAAATATTTTGGCAATAAATATTCCTTTCAATTATCCATCTATCCATCCATTATCCAAACCGCTATATCTATCCTAACTACAGGATCACAACGGGGGTCTGCTGAGCCAATCCCAGCCAGCACAGGGCGCAATTATAATGTTGCAAAATAGTAATGTAATTATGGGCACCTTGTATCCAAAAAGTGATCCCTTTAAATTCATGAATCCCCAGACAGATTCAGGCAAACCAAAATCTACTCAAAGTTTCCTTTGTTTTAAGTGACTTTTAGAGATTCTTATAAATCACGTTCAGTGTTAATATACAAGGGGTGACTCCAAAATTCCTGGAATTGTTAAAAAAAGCACTTTATTAAAACATTTACAGCAATTCTCTTTTAGTCACCTTCAAGTTACTGTCCTTGATATGCAGTACACTTGTTCCAGCACTTCTACCATTCCTGGGAACATTTCCTGTATCCATCATTTGTTACTGTGTCTCCAGCCTCCTGTGTTTTTTTTTCCTGGATTTCTTCCACAGTAGCACATCTTTTTCTCTTCAGTCTGAGTTTTAATTTCAGGAGCAAAAATATGTCACAGAGAACGATCTCTGGTAAATATGGGGGGGGTTTGAAGCAGCAACCACATTGTTTCTGGTCAAAAACTCTTGATAATGTAGCATGTGCAAGTGTGCTGTCACGGTGCAAAATGCAGTTTTGGGTGGGCCACTTCTCCAGATGTTTTTTCCCTTTGTTTTACCGTAGATGCATTAGCAGGCCAATGTAATATCACAGATTAACAGTGTGTCCACAGGGAACAAACTCTTTACGAACAAGTCCATCAATGTCGAAAAACACGATCAGCATTGTTTCTTGAAAATCTGCTGTGGTGGCTTGGAGAAAAATAAATCATATGCACAATTGTAGAATAAACACCAGAAATGCACACAAGGTCAACTCAACGCAATGCCATTCAGGGGACTAATTAATTAAGCTATAAGATAACTAGTGGCATATTTGACAGCTACTCCCTACTTCTGTGCTATTGAAAATTGTTTGATTTGTCTTGTTAGAACCATACATTCATTTGTCCTTGAAACTTGTGTTAACATATTAAGTATTGTTCAAAAAACAAAATAAAAAACAAATCTAACCCATTGGCCTACAGGACACTCCTTCTATACTGCAGAATTCTTTTCTATTAAGGACAAGGATGTTCAGCTGGAAAGGATGTTCAGCTGGAAATCCCTTTAGCAGAACTAGGTGTCCTGCACTCCTGGACTTCATTGTTCATAAAAAAGGGCAGACAATCCAAGGTTACCTGCCCATTATTTTGGGCTTGCGGGATCCATGTATAAAATAAAAAATGTTTCTGTGCCCTTATAGCATACAAACCTTCTTCTGGTATCCTAAATGATTATGGGACATAACACCTTTGGGTGCTGGCAGCCCAGGTCCACCGTAGTAGTAAATGCCAGTGGCCTCTCCGTCTGAAGGGCCGAGTTCTGTCCTGGACAATGCCTGAACAACGGTTTGTAACTCTAATCTATATTGGTAATGATGTGAGTTAATAAACCTGTCTATTAGAAGTCAACTGACTCACTCAGTTACCTTCTCTACAGCTCCTGGCACATTAAAAACTCTCTACCCCTCTCACAATTTCTTAGACTCCACCGTCTCTGCAGTGATGAGGCTGACTTATGTAATAAAGCACTCAGAATGAGGAGTTTCTACATCGACAGAGAGCACCCTTCTCATGTTGTGGGCAGGGCCCTCAATTAAGCCAGGAGTAGACCTTGTAACATCCACTCCAAGAGGAACCCCAGAGTAATGAAGCCCACATCCCACTCGTTTTTTCCATTCCACTCTAACACCCTTTCTCTCCCACAAGTCATTGAACAAATTTCCCCATTCTTCAGGAGCCTCTTTTCCAAGCCATTTCTTGATCTCCTCTTGTTGGCAACCAAACCTACGTAAACTTCTCATCCATAGCTCATTTCACAAAGGAGAGAGACGTTCCTAACCTGGCACTTTCAGCTGTAACAGGAGCCACTGAGTAACTTGCAGATATGTCACAAGGGGTAATTACGGAAGTCAGAATTATAAAAGAGAACAAAGCTCAATATGCTGACCAAAAAAAGAGTTGAGAAAATTAAGCCAAAGTTTTCTAAATATCCATGAATTCACTACTGAACACAAAAGACAGGTTTTGTATTTATAGAGAATCTTGAACAACAAGAGTCCTGTTGCACCAGCCTTTATACTGTTGTGCTAGTGATGTCACAGGTCGCCACTCCAAAACCATGTCACTAGCAACACATAGCCGCACATGGCAACAAAACCACAAAATGGCAGTGCCCTTGAAAAACAAGAGTGAATGTAAATCCACAAAAATTATTAGGAAACATAAATCCTTGTGCTCAAAAACCTGTAAGGGAAGAAAGCACATAGAAAAATTATTGAATAACGGCAACAAAAAAATATATAAAAAAGGCACAAAGCCATAACACTCATGGCTACTTGATGTGGTGCATGTGTCTTAAGTCAAGGCAGCTTCTCTCTCCTTGATGAAAGTTGGCCTGTCGGTATAATTTAATACTAACAGATTTTGTTATCTTGTAATTATGAGACGGTGACTTTAATATTAAACTGTGTGAAATCCTATAGTGTTTTTTTCATCTTTATCTTTACTGAGTTCATCTACTTTTCTGTGCTTCAGGTAGTTTGTTTTTGTCCCAATCTTTTATCAGTTTCTTCTTACGCCTGTGGTGCCCTTTTCTTTGCTTCTATGAGATAGTTAATGATAGGCAGGCACTCATCTCTGTTTCGCTATTGCTGAAACAATTCAAGTGACTTAGTGGCATATTTTGTGCCCCTTTAATATACAGTATGCATTCTTTTATTAATTTTTGTGTTATGTGTTGTAACACTGCTAATCCTATTAATCTCTTCTGAGGCCAGGGCAGCCCATCTTTGGTTTAAAAAACACCAGGATAGAAAAGCCTGGTGTCACTGCCCCCCACCCCCAAATCCTATGAAGCCCTGAACAGTATAGGTCTATTAGGCAGCATGTTCCCTACTGTTAATAAGTGGGTAGCACAGTCCCAACCTCAAAGATGGAGACTAAGTAATGCCCCTTAACAGGATGAAGAGCAATAACTGCCCACCCACCAGACCTTCAGTCCTCTTCTTTAACAGGATAAAAAGATGTCAGTTTCTTGGTTGCTTGGTTGTATGTATTGCCCCCTTAACTAGGAGGTCTTTTGTTTTTTTTGTCAATTTGTTCAGCTTTATTCACTTTCTCTTCTATGTTACCCTCTTAGGTATTACAGTATTTTATTTGACAGCTGCTGCATCTGTAGGGATTTCTACGCCCATGCGGTGGCTACCTTACCAAACTGGCATGTGTTCACCTTGTTACTCCCTCTTTGGTTTGTACAGGGCACAGACTAATGATAATAAATACTATATAAAAGTAATTTATTATTATTATTATTGTTATTATTATTGTTGTTGTTATTATTATTATTATTATTGTTATTATTATTATTATTATAGTGCTAGGTTTACTGCTGGAAAACCTAGATGAACTGTAGGACTCACAATAACATGCCCTCACATATAACAGTTATGTTTCACCCAGGGTTTATTCCTTGGGTTATTTTTATTTTCAGTTCTTTTATTGTTTTAGTTATTTTTGAGTTTTTATTGTTCAAGCTTTTATGTAATTTCTGCCATGCTTTTATCGTTTAGTATTTGCCTATTACAGAATAACAGCATGAAGGAAGTGTGGGATGGGATGAAGATCATCACTGGCTGCAGCTCGAAGCGGGGTACCACCATTGAGAGAGACGTGAAGAGAGCAAACCAAATGAACAACTTCTTTAACAGGTTTGACCACCCTAACCCACTCTCACTCTCACCTCGGAGTATTGCACCCTCCACACATCCTTCTGCTGATACCAGCATAGGAAAGACATCCCCACCCATAATTACAACAGCGCAAGTGAGCAGAGAGCTGAGGAGACTTCGTGCCAGCAAAGCAGCGGGTCCAGATGGAGTATCGCCACGACTGCTGAAGGTCTGTGCATCGGAGCTGGGGGGCCCTCTACAGCGCATCTTCAACCTGAGCCTGGAACAGGGGAAAGTCCCGAGGCTTTGGAAAACATCTTGTATCACCCCAATCCCAAAGGTATCACGTCCTAGTGAGCTGAATGACTTTCGGCGTGTTGCTCTGACATCACATGTGATGAAGACAATGGAGGGGCTGCTGCTTCACCACCTTAGGCCACAGGTTCAACACGCCCTTGACCCTCTGCAGTTTGCATATCAGGAGAAGGTGGGAGCAGAGGATGCCATCATCTATATGCTACACCGATCCCTCTCTCACTTGGACAGAGGTAGTGGTGCTGTAAGAATTATGTTTCTAGACTTCTCTAGCGCCTTCAACACAATCCAACCTCTGCTCCTTAGGGACAAGCTGACAGAGATGGGATTAGATTCATACCTAGTGGCATGGATCGTGGACTATCTTAAAGACAGACCTCAGTATGTGCGTCTTGGGAACTGCACGTCTGACATTGTGGTCAGCAACACAGGAGCGCCACAGGGGACTGTACTTTCTCCGGTCCTGTTCAGCCTATATACATCGGACTTCCAATACAACTCGGAGTCCTGCCATGTGCAAAAGTTCGCTGATGACACTGCTATCGTGGGCTGCATCAGGAATGGGCTGGAGGAGGAGTATAGGGACCTAATCAATGACTTTGTTAAATGGTGCGACTCAAACCACCTACACCTGAACACCAGCAAAACCAAAGAGCTGGTGGTGGATTTTAGGAGGCCCAGACCCCTCATAGACCCAGTGATCATCAAAGGTGACTGTGTGCAGATGGTGCAGACCTATAAATATCTGGGAGTGCAGCTGGATGATAAATTAGACTGGACTGCCAATACTGATGCGCTGTGCAAGAAAGGACAGAGCCGGTTATACTACCTTAGAAGGCTGGCGTCCTTCAACATCTGCAATAAGATGCTGCAGATGTTCTATCAGACAGTTGTGGCGAGCGCCCTCTTCTACGCAGTGGTGTGCTGGGGAGGCAGCATTAAGAGGAAAGACGCCTCACGTCTGGACAAACTGGTGAGGAAGGCAAGCTCTATTGTTGGCATGGAGCTGGACAGTTTAACATCTGTGGCAGAGCGAAGGGTGCTCAGCAGGCTCCTATCAATTATGGAGAATCCACTGCATCCACTTAATAGTATCATCTCCAGACAGAAGAGCAGCTTCAGCGACAGACTGCTGTCACTGTCCTGCTCCACTGACAGATTGAGGAGATCGTTTCTCCCCCAAACTATGCGACTCTTTAATTCCACCCAGAGGGGTAAACGTTAACATTCAACATTATACAAAGTTATTGTCTGTTTTTCTGTTTTTCACCTGCATTGTTATCATTTTTTAATTTAATATTATTTATTGTATCAGTATGCTGCTGCTGAAGAATGTGAATTTCCCATTGGGATTAATAAAGTATCTATCTATCTATCTATCTATCTATCTATCTATCTATCTATCTATCTATCTATCTATCTATCTATCTATCTATCTATCTATCTATCTATCTATCTATCTATCTATCTATCTATCTATCTATCTATCTATCTATCTATTGTGTCTTTAAGTTTGAATATGTTTCTTGTGTTTTGTGGATGGAATTCCAAGAGGTAGGGCTCCATGATGTCACATCTGAGGGACCACCTTCCACTTATAAAGCTTCTTGAAGCTTTTGTATTTGTTTTAGGGATTTTTATAGGATTGTTTTTTCTTGTTTTACCTTTTTAGGTAAAGTCCTATTAGCCTTATTTTTCCTTTGTTACATTTTGTGCTTTTTTCACTTTAATTCAAATAAAATCATGATTTGTAAAGATTCTTTGTGGGACTGTCTCATTGAGCCAGATATTTTACAGTTCCTCTCTTTCATAAGGTATGTTTGAAGATTTTTCAACTTTTAAAAGCAGTTCCCTATTTTTTGGTGGGTGCCTGTGTAGGCTAAATCCTGCTTCTGGTAGTTGGGGACTGGGTACCTGGGTTAAGGCCATTCATAGACAGGCATGAGAAGGTCCTGACTTGCTTTGTGGATCTTTTACATGGCCTTCCACATTTTTTGGCATGTCAGTGATCTCTTCTCACAATAATGACATTCACAATCCAGTTCAGGGTTTTAGGGGGATGGAGTATAACTCATCAATATGAGGCACAACCATCATTGGGTCAACACACAGCTAACATATTGCTGGGAGTGTGATCATTTGTCTGATCTTACAAGGACTACGTTAAAAGATAAACAGGAAGGCATGGGCGAGGAAGCTTAAAGAATGATGTACCCGTCTGTTTCCTCCTAAAGTTCTAGTACTAGAGTTTTGTACCGTGTTAACCATTATGGATAAAGTGAGAAGTTTAGCAAAATGACACCTTTTATTGGCTAACTATAAAGATTACAATGTGCAAGCTTTCGAGGCAAGAAGGGGACTGAAGAAAGTGCCTGAGTTGCCTCGAAAGCTTGCTTATTGTAATCTTTCTAGTTAGCCAATAAAAGGTATGATTTTGCTAAACTCCTAAAGCTGTCAAGTCAAAAGCAGAAGAGGAACCCCCAACCTGACTTTGCTCCTCTTGACATTCCCCCGTCCATCACTATGAAAGGTCCCTGTTTCTTCGCCATCTCCACGCCAGATGGCAACGATCATTTTTCTGTCCTCGACAAACCTGTGAAATTAGCATCACTAGAGGTGAGCAAGAACACCCATAACCTCCACAAAATTACTCTAAAGAATAAATGGGCACTTTTAACATTAGGAACCCCCACCAGATAATTTATATATAATTTTTGATGTGAAATTTACGTTTAGCCACAATTTCCTGGCTGAAATAATTAGAAAGTGGTTATTTATATAGTGACCTGTCACGCTATGCTTTTATTCTCTGGGCCTGATAACACCTCAGGGAAAGCACACTTTCAAACAGAAATCAGATGCAAACGAAACTCACTTTCAAATAACTTAAAGTTTACCTGTGTGAGATCAGCTGCAGACAACAGCACGTAAGTTAATGATCTTTTGTTGCTTCGAGGTTTTAAAGCCAGTGCTGTTCTGTTCTCTGCCCTGTCCAGACCGAATCTGTCATCACTCCAGCCACTGCTTCTGTCTCTCTTTAGCTGATCACCCCTGAGGAAGTCATCTCTGAGTTCTTTTAATCTGAAGGGTGATCACCACAATAAGGGAGACAACTGGGAAGTTGCTCTGTGTTTGAAGAAGTTTGCTCTGTGTTTGAAGAAGAGCTCCAAGTCAGAATAAAGTGCCAATACTGTTCCTTCAAGTACCAGAATAAAGGTCTCTTCTCCCAGTTCTCTCCTGTTTGTCTTTGTGTGCAACTCAGAAGCTCAAATGTGACAAAATCAAAAAGGCTCTATAGATTTTTAATACATAATGGCTCAGTGGCTCAGCTCCAAGACACTGGGTTCAAATCTCAGCCTGGTTGCCCTCCATATCTTATACCGACTGGTGAGGTTTAATTGGCTACCTGCCTGTATAGAAGGGTTAGACCTGTGACTGACTGGTGGCCCATTCATGGTGGCTTGAGGCCTTTGCTCCTGGAACAAGCTGTTTCCCTGTAACTCTAAAAAATGGGTCCTGTACATGGCAAAAAATAAATAAAAAAATAGAGTCAAGTGGCATAATATGTTCAGTTTCCCACAAAATATTTAGAAATGTCACTTTCTCTGTAATAATTTGTCATGTGCTTTATATTGACAGCACTGCATTCAACAAAAAAAGCAGACTTCAAACAGCCAAATCTAAAAAGATAAATCTCCTTTTAAAACTTGACAAGATTCCCTAAATGAAGCAATTCAACATGACGAGGATCGATAGGAAAAGAAAAATATACAAGTGGAGTCTCTTGAGCTCATTGTGAAGAATGACCTGCCATTGCCTCTGTGCTTGGCAGCCTCACTGCTATATGCCTGCCAAAGCCTCCATGCGTCTGGTCACAGTCCAACAGCCTTGGCTTGGAAGGAGTTAACACTTGCCGGCTCCTGTCCAGACGGCCATTTAGATGGGGTCACCCCCTTTGCTAATGTCACATCACTGAACTCTGCACTGTAATGGGCCTGAACAAAGTGACACACAGTCTCATCAGAGTCCATTGTCTGGGTGCATGAACCTTTAAACAAAAGCTGCACCTGCCAGATCAGTGTGCTCCCCAATAACTCCCATGCCACGCGCCTGGCACAAGGCGCCCGTTGTTAATTTTTGCTGCACCCCCCTCCCTCCTTTTGCTCAACCCTTCTAGGTTCCCCCGGGGGGTTGGCTGTGCACCACAGGTCATGTTCCAGTTAAGCAACATCGAAGGATTTTACATCTGTTGCAACTTGTATGCGCCAAAACAGAGAGTCAGGAAACCCTTGATGACTTGTGCATAAGACAGGAACAAACTGTGCCTATTGTCTCCGACATGGCTATATGATAGTATGCATTGTTAGCAGGACAATCTGTTTCAAATGCACTTTTTGTATCTATTTTCTCTATAAAGGAAAGAATTGTCACTGTTACACTTATGTGAGCATTGCAGGTGTCATTTCAGGCAAGTGCTGCCAAGAAAAAATACAACAGACGGACATCGACATATGGCATGCTGTCTGATATCTATTTTAATAAAATATTCAAAGAAGAAACTGGGAAAGTCACTGAGGCGGAATATTGCACACGTGCAGGGTCTGCCACATTTGCTGCTAAGTGTGGCTGTCTCTTAGTAGGGATTTCTTTTGCCTTAACAAAAATGCATGGTACTGGGGGCACTCTGATAGACAAGATTTAAATTATAAATGTAATATTAGGAAAATGAATGTTCTGTTTATAAAATACGCAAAAATGGGTGAACATTGTAAGCCAGAACTGGCATGGTACTAACTTTGGGAACGAGATCAACATGACGCAGACTGTCTCCAATGAGCTGAAATATCCGTGTCTGCCAAGCCAAGCGGCTTTCAAGTCATGGAGACAGTAAAAATGGCTTAATACACATTTAATTGGAAAGAATTCTTTCCAGACTTGTGAGGAATTTTCAAACTTGGCACAAATCTAATCATTCTTGAAAATAAAAACAGTCTCCATCCATCTTTTCATTTCCATTGCAGAGTCACAGAGAACCGGAGCCTGTTCTGACAGCATCGGCAAGTAGGTGGGAGCCCACCCAGGGTGGGATGCCAGTTCGCTGCAAGGCACACTCATGTGCATACTCACATTCTCTCTCTCTGGATCAATTGGAGTTTTTTATCGGCCTAATTTTCACCTAAGTGTGAAGTGAGAGAAAACTGGAGTGCCAAGAGAAATGGCACATGAAAGCAAGGAGCATGGACAGATTGGACATAGACGAGTGACTGAGCTGGGAATAAATCCAGACCCCTGAGGTACAAGTTGGCAGGACTAATCAGTATGCCATCATATCCCATTTTTTACTCAAATTGTCATGCTTACTGTGTAAGGTGTTATATAAAAGAGGTGTATTGAGTGAACTCTAAAGTATAAATGGGCACTTTTAACATCAGGAACCCCCACCAGATGTGTTAAGTTTTATTTCAGTCATTTAGGTTAGGTTAGGTTAGGTTTCTTTATTTAGTCATGTTTACACAGGAAAACATGAAATTTGCCTTCTCAGTTGCATCTAATAACAGGTAACAGACAGAATGAAATAAAACAGACAAATAGAAATAAGAAAGGTTAAGGTAAGGCAGTTAGATAAAACATATCTATACCAAAAAAAAAAGGTAACAGGATATATATCAAAACCTTAAACATTATCTCCGATATTTCTTATTGAAAAGTCGTATGGCACTAGGAAGAAAGGAGTTTCTGGAGCGATTTGTGTGGGCTTTCAAAGCAACTATCCTTCCTGATTTACTGAAGTTTAGTTCTACATGTAATGGATGTCTGTCATCAGTTGAGATGATTTCCAGTTTCTTTAGCATTGCCCTCTGACACATACTAGTCAAATCATCTACATCAGCCTCAATAACTTTAGCTGCATACTTCGTAATCTGCTGGAGATTTTTTGAGTTTTGGTTTGTCAGACTATTAAACCAGGCAATGAAACTGAAAGTGATCATGGACTGGATCATACTACGATAGAAGGACAACATGAGGTCCTTGTCTACTTTAAATAGTTTGAGTTTATGGAGGAGAAATAAGTGCTGGTTTCATTTAGAAAATAATTTTTTTGTATTTGTATTCCAGTTAAGATTGTTATCTAGGTAAGTTCCTAAGTATTTATATTCATTCACTATTTCTACCTCCTCTCCCAGAACTACATTTAGCTAATGAATGTCTTAAAGTGTACCCTAGCACTTATTTTTCAAAAATATGTCTTAAATGTAAGTTAATTTTCTCACTCACTTAGTCCATTTACACATTTCCTGACTGGAAAAACCAGCCCTGGGTGTGATGCCAGCCTATTAAACACACACACTCAGATCGAGTTTACTTTTACCAATAATCCAATTACCCATACCTTTTGGAAGTAGCGATGCATGTATTTTCAGACTCACTCTATCCAAATTAGTGTTAGAAGAGCCAGAGTTTAAGTTTGGGGCCCACTGTGGCAGAGAAAGTGACACTAACTACTGTACCACTGCGCCACTCGGATATGACAGATAGATATGAAAGGCACTATATTAGCCTTTCAGAATATATAGCCTTTAGGAATGTATCTATGTACGTATGTATGTATGTATGTATATATGCATGATAGATAGATAGATAGATAGATAGATAGATAGATAGATAGATAGATAGATAGATAGATAGATAGATAGATAGATAGATAGATAGATAGATAGATAGATAGATAGATAGATAGATAGATAGATAGATAGATAGATAGATAGATAGATAGATAGATAGATAGATAGATAGATAGATAGATAGACAGACTGTGGTTCAGAATCACTGATATAACAGATATAATCTTTTGGAATATATATGCTTTATCTGTATCTGGTAGGGGCTCAATCTCTTTTAGAATTACATTCACACTATAACTACATATCCCTCCCCAGTAACCATGACTGAGATATTAAGACAAGCAAATATGATACAGTATAAATGAATATATTTAACTTACTTTTAAAAGTAGCTTCCTAGGCATGCTACCCATCTAAGGCAGATTGAAATCTAAGTAATCAACTTAGATCTCAGTGTTAATGTTTGCCGTGCATTATACAATGTATATCTCTCTGTTGTATGTCATTTGGTATGGGATTTGTAAAAGCAGTGTTAATGTTTCTGACATGCCATCATTTGGAATGACAAATGCAATGCATTTTATTATAAAAAAAAAAATGATTGTGATTCGCTGTCTTTTGGAATGATAGAAATAGTTACCAGATGGAGACAGAGACAGATACACAGACACTTATCCTTTTATTAAAGAGTATATATACTATCCACATTACTTGTCAAAGACAGGTAATAGAATTAATTTGAAAATATCTGATATCTCTCACCCAACACGTACTCTTAACATTCCTCCTACTCCTTTCCTTAATATCCTTATGTGTTTGAACCTCTCTTGACTGGCACTCCCTCTGTTGAGTGCATTCCCGTACAGTCTGCTTCTCAGACTCTGTCTTTTTGAGGTGCCTTGCTTGCCTCCTGCTTACTTTTATACTTCCTGCCTTTATAGGTAAATCTCAGCATGCCTCCTATGCCTTTACTCCTCCTCCTGTATCTTACACTTGCACTTCCTCTTTCCATCACATCACCAAAGGTGAATCGATCAATCACACCAAAGCCAAACTGAATAATCAAATTGCTCTGAGGGACCAGACACATACATTAATCATACAGTATATAGTAGATCTATAATATAAGATAAGGGAGCAAGATCATGAAATAATTCTTTGCATTTATATAGTGCTTTTCTCACTACTCAAAGCGCTTAGCAATTGTAGGTTAAGGGCCTTGCTCAAGGGCCCAACAGAGCAGAGTTCCCTTTGGCATTTTACAGGATTTGAACCGGCAATCTTCCGATTGCCAGTGCAGATCCCTAGCCTCAGAGCCACCACTCCACCTGGGTAACTGAAAACATGGAAAAGAAAACAGGCCAAGTGAAACTGAGGATGTCCTGTGTCTTCTGTAGCCAATGGCTAAGAGTTTTCTGAGTATGTCTCCTACAGATTCAAGTCTACTCTATGAAGGAGACCAATGAGATGAGGTTTTATAATTGAATGATGACATTGCTGTTCCTTAAATAACCCCTGGGACAGAAGGGGAGGGACCTCCAGTGCAAGATGTAACCTCTGATCTGTGTGTGAGAAAAGAGAAAGTGTTATCAATACAGGATGTACAGTATATATTTATATATATAAATAAGAGTAATTCCACGCCAGACCATGGTGTCACGAAGTGCACTGACCTTTTTTCTCTCTTTCTTTGCAGACAAGAAATTCCTCCTGAAACTGATGACGCCACTTTCGGTTTCAGCACTTTTGATGATGTCACTTCCAGCCCCAAACCCATGGGAGAGGACCCTTCCAGTTCCAGCCCTATTAATAATGTCACTTCCAGGTCCGAGCCTATTTAGGAAGATCCTTCCGGATCCAGCCCCTTTTGACATCATATCCTGTTTTGGCCTTTAAAACAGCCATTTAACAAATAGTTGATCAGTTCTGTTTTGGACTCTGTTCTGAGCACATCAGTGCTAGCAATTTACCCGTTTGCAGCCAAGGAATATTATATGTGAGGCTGCCCTAGACCTTGCATCTGCTTTTTGTGATAAAATATATAAATATATATATATACAGGTCCTGCGGTGGGTTGGCACCCTGCCCAGGATTGGTTCCCTGCCTTGTGCCCTGTGTTGGCTGGGATTGGCTCCAGCAGACCCCCGTGACCCTGTGTTCGGATTCAGCGGGTTGGAGAATGGAATGGATGGATATATATACAGTATATATATATATATATACATATAAATATATATATATATATACACACACATATTTGTACACTTATTGTGTATATATTAACTGGTAGGAAAGGCAACCCCAAACACTACAGTTGTGTTATGTCCATCATTGGTGGAGCAGAAACATTTTTCCAAGGCACAAGCCAGAAGAGATGTCTTCTGTCTGTCTTAACCTCCTCTTCCACTTGTGGCCAGGTTGTTGAGGCACTATATCTACTAAATCACTCAGCCACGGGGGTCTATGGACAAAGGCAGCACGCCTTATCCCCTTTTTCCCAGCAATAAGCAAATGACTTATTATTTAGCTACTGTCCTGCTGACTATGCCAATTCATCAATCCATTTTCAAACCATCTTTATTGGGTCTGAGGCAAGATCTAACCTAGGCTGGGCCTTCAGTCCATGACACTGAGTTTATTAAGCTAATATGTCAGTTTTTGGGATGTAAGATTAAAACCTGAGTACCTGGGGAACAGGTATACAGTGAGAACCTGCTAACTCCAAGTAGTCACTGACTGTGCTGAGGTCTGAATGAAGAGAGTTTGGAGAGACATAACAGCACTGACCATGATGGCAATGTGCTACCCAAGTGAAAAAAATGGTAACAAACATAAATGAGGCAATGTGTTTTTAAATTTTCAGTTTTCACATATTTACAGTACATTTCTATGGAGAATCCATTTTAGAAAATGGGGTATGATGGAATGATTCTTGAAAAGCAATTTACAGAATATTTTGAGTAAAATAAAACAATCAAATATGTTTCCTAAAGGATTAAAGCAATTGTGACAAAAAAGAAAGATTTGAAATACCGTATCTATATTTCTTCTGTTGTCATAGCACTTCGAGTACTGAGAAAAGCGCTATATAAATGTAATGAATTATTATTTTATTTTTATTCCTCATTCTTTAAGGGAGGCATTGCAGAGTGATGGATAGAGTGGCTACTTCACATATCCAGCATCTTTGCATGTCGACCTTGTGTTTGTGTGAGTTTTCCACTAAGTACTCTGGTTGATCTTCCACATCCCCGAAGATGTGCAGCTTAAGATAACTGAGTTGGTGATTCTAACACTGTGATGGACTGGTGCCCTGTTTCCAGCCTTGCACTCAGTTCCACCAGCATAGGCTCAGGTCTTCTCCTGTGATCCTGAATTATATTAAGCAGGTCTGAGAAGGCAATATTACACTATGTTACACATAATCCATAAACATGTTATAAATTAAAATTTGACCGTGCTTTTATCTCTCTGAGGCAACAAAATAAAGGAGTTGGATGGGCAGTAGATTGACATGTTGTCACAATGTTCTCACAATGCCAGCAAATGGCATATCCCAGAGCACCGAAGAGCAATATGCAAAACTGGGGGGACTTTCAATACAGACAACTGGTCAGAGTCATGAAAACAGAATAAAAGCCAAATGCTTAATTAAGAAGGACTTTCACTGTCTCCCCATTTTTCCTTCTGGGTTCACCACTTCTACCACTCTTCTTTGTCTCTCTGATTGCTCTCCTCTCAGGATTTCTCTGCCTGCATCTCAGAGTTCAGGTGACTGGACAGAGTCCTGAGGGTCCTGATCTCTTTAGTAGATGCTGCAGACAAACACACAGAAAGCCTGTTTTATTTATAATACGGCAAGCAGCAAGCAAAGTATAATATAGTACAGTATAGCTTATAATAGAGCAAGCAAGTACATTAAGTATATTTTAAGGTAGATTATAGAATTATTTTGTAGATCACTTATATTATAAAATTATGCATCCATCCATCCATTTTCCAACCCGCTGAATCTGAACACAGGGTCACGGGGGTCTGCTGGAGCCAATCCCAGCCAACACAGGGCAGGAACCAATCCCGGGCAGGGTGCCAACCCACCGCAGGACACACACAAAGCACACACTAGGGCCAATTTAGAATCACCAATCCACCTAACCTGCATGTCTTTGGACTGTGGGAGGAAACCCACGCAGACATGGGGAGAACATGCAAACTCCATGCAGGGAGGACCCGGGAAGCGAACCCGGGTCTCCTAACTGCAAGGCAGCAGCATTACCACTGCACCACCAGGCCGCCCTTTATAAAATAATTATTATTGTTATTATTATAATTCTTTAAAATGAAGACAGAATGACAGAATTTCACCAAATGAAATTCCGTAAAGGAACCCCAGCTGTGCAGATACTTACCTGGTCATCATGTAAATATCCTTTCAAAAAAGGAATCCAATGATAAAGACTAAAAATATGAAAGGGATGAGACGGTGAATAAAGGTAAAACTGTTATACTGTAAATTGCAATAAGTAAATACTGTAAACAGGGACTAAAAGGAAGGAAGAGCACATTGGACAAAGGAGACTTGATTGCTTGATTAATTGATTGATTGATTAACTTCAGTCCACCCTTTTAAACATTCATGTCATACTCTGAAACAAATGGCCTGAGGGCTTTCCGGAGGAGGCTTAAGAAAGGTCACTTCGCTCATGTGCTACCTGATTAGCGTTCCAATGAGCCATTTAAAAAGCCCAGTCAAGCTTTCACTTTACTTCCAGCTTTAGGGTGAAGCTACATTGTTTGGATTCTTGACATTCAGACAGTTCATTTTTTAAAAGTTTATAGGTGGGTAAAAACAGCAGAACTGAATGCACTCCTTAGCGTGAGGTAAGAGACATCTGTCCAATGAGGATTCATTTAATTTGGCCTACTGTATGGGCTGTGTTTTTACTTATTCATTTTTTATTTGGTTCTAAAATTATATACTGTACCTTTAGAGTATCTGTCCATCTACAGGTTATCTATCTATCTATCTATCTATCTATCTATCTATCTATCTATCTATCTATCTACCATGCATATATACATACATACATACATACATACGTACATAGATACATTCCTAAAGGCTATATATTCTGAAAGGCTAATATAGTGCCTTTCATATCTATCTGTCATATCCGAGTGGCGCAGTGGTACAGTAGTTAGTGTCACTTTCTCTGCCACAGTGGGCCCCAAACTTAAACTCTGGCTCTTCTAACACTATCTATCTATCTATCTATCTATCTATCTATCTATCTATCTATCTATCTATCTATCTATCTATCTATCTATCTATCTATCTATCTATCTATCTATCTATCTATCTATCTATCTATGTGCCATATTAATATTTGATTATACATTTAGCATGGCACTTTTTCTTAATATTCCTGCAAGAAATTTTGATTTTGATTTTAATATTAATACAGTGCATATTGTGTAATGTGCTTGACTGGCAATTGAAAACGTATTTAATAAAAATTAATTCATATGAACAATGGAACCACAGTTGCACTCCATATGATGATAAGCCATTCCCATGATAACTGCTTCTGAAGGCAGGCCACACCTCCCTTTTTTCCCCAACAGCTCATTGGTCTATTTAACGCAAATTTAGGGAGGGTCTTGGTGAAGGGAAATATGGAGAGTAAACCACAAGCCACTTTCCATTTCCGTTAGAATGGAGATGAATGCCCTGGACATGACTTCTGGTTTGGCACCATAAGGCCCACCTCTTTGTCCAAGACCAGGATATACGAGGGCAATCCCAAAAGTAAGGTCTCCAAAGCAGTGGGGACGTAGAGAAACTGTTCATACGGCTGTTGGCCACACTGTTGTGATTGGTGCTTCCTCCACTCCCAAACAAGCATGTGCGGCTTCGCTGGGATGCTCAATCTTGGCTTGGCAGCCCTTGAAAATGGAGCTCCCGTTGAACACTACCGCCAAGTGCGAAGTTCGCACAGGAGACCATCAATTTCCGACGAGACAGTCGCAAAGGTTGAGGAAAACATGCGTAAAGATCGGCGGTTGGAACTTCATCACCCACCCACCCTATAGTCCAGGCTTGGCACCCAGTGACTACCACCTGTTCCCTAATTTAAAAGAACATTTGTCTGGAAGGCGATTCTGCTCCTACGAAGAGGTGAAAGATGAGGTTCAACGCTTCCTGAAGGATATGGCGGCGAGCTGGTATGACATGGGCATTCTAAAACTACCACAGCGTCTACAAAAATGCATCGACCGAAATGACGATTATGTAGAAAAACAAATAAGTCTTTAACCTTTAAAATGATGTAAACATTATAGAAAATAAATGGTTGTTTGTATTTCTAAAAAAATAGGAGACCTTACTTTTGGGATTGCCCTCGTAAATGGCTGCATTCTCAGAAGTCCTTGTTAATTTTGTGACCTCCTTCTGAAGAGGATGGGGCTCCATCTTCAGAAGGCACTTTCCAGCTTGGAGGTCTTGCATATACTGCTGAGCAGCATCAGAATGACTTTTCTTTTATCTTTTTTTTCCTTTTCATTTCCAGCTGGACATTTAAGGTGTCCTTTGGAGCCCCAACCTTTTTTTCTGCTCTTTGTGTTCTTTTTACATTATCTACTGTGTAGAACGTTTCTTTTCTTTCTATGGAACATGATCTGTTTTATAATATAGTGCCTTCTGTCCATCTGCATCATTTTGCAATAATTATTGCGTTATTTCACAAGGACTTTGCCTACTGGGGTCAATAGTAACATTGTGCATGCGTGTTTTGTGACCGGCTAGTGATAGCTATTGCAGAAAATGGTTGAGCACATGTGTGACATGCAATCAAGTGACAAGAATTGAACAAAAACCCAATTACCAGAGAAGGACTGGAACAGAAAATTTCTCTATATGCAGATGATATGGTACTGTATATATAAGACCCACAAAATACTGTGCCTGCAATCTTAACAGCACTTATAGAATTTCAAAAGATCTCTGGTCTCAGAATTAATCTGAATAAAAGTGTACTCTTACCAGTGAATTCTAAAGAACACAATATTAGATTGGACTCCTTCTCTTTTATCATTGCAGATCAGTTTAAATACCTAGGGCTAAATATCACAAGCAAACACAAAGCTCTTTATCAACAAAATTTTGCTGTCTGTATGGAAAAAATTAAGCAAGACTTGTATAGATAGTCAACCCTTCATCTCACTCTAGCTGGAAGAATTAACATTGTTAAGATGAATATTCTTCCTAAGCTTCTTTTTTTATTTCAAAACATTCCAATATACATCAAGAAATCATTTTTTAAGCAATTAGATTCAACAATAACCTCATTTATTTGGAACTCAAAACACCCACGTATTCAAAGAGTGACCTTACAAAGACTTAAGGCAGAAGGTGGCATGGCTCTACCTAACTTTCAGTTTTATTACTGGGCAGCAAACATACAAGCTATAAAAACCTGGACACAAATAGATGAACATATGCAGGCTTGGTCAGCAATAGAAGTAAAATCCTGTAGTACTTCTTTATATTCCCTGCTTTGTCCCCCAATAAATGCAAGATATTGGCAATATACTAATAACCCAATTGTGCTTCACTCACTCGGAATATGGAACCAATGTAGAAAGCATTTTAAGATGGAAAAGCTTTTATCTGTGGTACCTCTGCAAGAGAACCACCTCTTTCAACCCTCGCAAACATATGCAATTTTTAATATCTGGAAAAAAATGTGGGATTAAATTGCTTGGAGATCTTTATATAGACAACATCTTTGCATCCTACGAACAGTTACATTCCAAATTTAACTTTCCAGCTACACATTTCTTTCGCTATCTTCAAATTAGGAACTTTGTTAAACAGAACCTGCCCGATTTTCCTCATCTTGCACCCTCGTCCATGCTGGAAAAAATATTGCTCAATTTCAAGGACTTAGACACCATCTCTGCAATATATAAAATTATTTTACAGTCTCTCCCTTTCAAAGATCCAAGAGGAAAATGGGAAAAAGATCTCTTAATCAATATATCAGAAAAAGAGTGGAAAGTAGCAATGCAGAGAATTCAATCGAGCTCCATATGCGCAAAGCATGCAATTATTCAACTCAAAATGATATATCGAGCACATCTGTCTCACCTAAAACTGTCCAAAATGTTTCCAGGGCAAGATCCAATCTGCGAACGCTGCAATCAAGTCCCAGCCTCACTGGGCCACATGTTTTGGGCCTGCGCCAAATTAACATCATTTTGGACCAAAATTTTTAAGTGCCTCTCAGACAGCCTTGGGGTCACAATCCCTCCTAACCCATTAACAGCTGTGTTAGGTGTTCTTCCAGATGGGTTTGAATTGGAGAAGGACAAACAAACGGTGATTGCCTTCACTACACTTTTGGTATGAAGACTTATTTTGCTAAACTGGAAGAATCCTAATTCTCTTCTTTTAAGTCAGTGGGTAACCAATGTTTTATACTATTTGAAATTGGAAAAAATCAAATATTCAGTTAGATGATCTGTACAGAATTTTTTAAAAACCTGGCAGGATATAATCAATAAAATTTTAGAATAAGCTCTTAAAGCACCGAGGAAGTAATTATCTCCACATTTCTTTTTCCTCTCCATTCATCTCTACTGGCCTATTAAACTCATCAATTTAGGTATGTTTACAAGCCTTAAGTTTTACCCCATTGGCCATGCTCTTTCTCTCAGGGGTGGGGGTCGACTTGTTTTTTAATATTATTTTTTGTAAAAATTGATTGATTTGTATGAATGATTACAATGAAATTAATAAAAATTTAAAAACCCGAGGTGCAATGCTACATGTGCCGAGGGGTAAATTTAATCTACCCAGTTTAGGATCACAGAGAGCCAGTGATCACACTCGTAGTAGGATAACAAGCTGTCTGCAAACCAGAAATCTATCAACACAATATCTGTTAATCTGTTATTTGCAAAGAGATATTCAGTAATAGTGTAATCTGGAGGTGCAGTGGTCAGTGTTCATACCTCAAATCCTTGGGGGCTTCAGTTGGTGATGGAAAAACGAGATAAATGTTCTTTACTTCATAGCACATGAAGGGCTAAATGTGTTCTGTTAGTGCAGAAGTATTGCTGACACATTTCTAGTATTCCCTGTTAAAACAGATACTCATATCCTATTAAGCACACTCACTAATACCGATCAGTTTGGAAATGCACGGGGACAACATGCAAACCCCCTGCAGACCCTGGTGTTGTGAGGCAGGTGTGACACCTCTGTGTTACCACTCTGTCTGCGTTCAAACATCTGGGCTAAACTTCCTAGAATTCAACCTGTGCGAAACTAAATGTAACATCTGTTTAATTTATTTCATTTGATTGCAAGCTACATTCCTGCTTAACCTCTCCCTCAAGTACTGCCAGTAGAAATCTGAATCATGAGCATGGACAATGTTAACAGCAGCAGCAGGGAGTATCTCTGCAAAATGACACAGTATTTTTGCTAAATAGCACAATAATTATTGTGAAATAATGCACATTTTGTGTAAAATAACACAATAATTATTGAAATGTCCATCCTTCCATCCACTCATGCTGCTGGAGCCAATCCCAGCCAACACAGGGCACAAAGCAGAAAACAAATCCTGGGCAGGGCGCCAGCCCACCACAGGACACACAAACACACACACACACGCACACACACCAAGCACACACTAGGGACAATTTAGGATCGCCAATGCACCTAACCTTGAAATGTACTTTTCTGAAATAACAGAATTCTTTTGCAAAATAATTCAAATTTTGTTCTTTTTTGAGTGGATGGAATCAACTTGTGTGCTTTACAGAACATAAAAGAAACAACTGAAGTAAAAAAGAATAGATAAATACATATATACTGTGAAAGAAGGGAGGGGGGGGTCACTGAGCCCCAAACCCTGGACACAGATGACACAGTTGCAGGTTCAAATAAATTGATTTGATTCTCTCCAGTACCTTTACATGCCCTTCTAGAATCCTCTGTATGGCACACCACAACAATAAAGACTGTCCCTCCTTCTCCGTCCTACTCCTCTTCCTCCTTGCAAGTGTTATCCTCTGCCTGCCGACTCCTCATCCGCTTGGATGAGGTTGAGCACCTTCTTTTATCTGTGACCGGGAGCTCTTCCAGTGTTAGGGCATAGCCCTGAAAGTAGGGATTACTAATCCCGGCAGCTCCCCTCACAGTAGCCAACAGGGCTATCACACAGGACGACAGGTCCCAGCATGCTTTGCAGGTGTCCTAACCCAGGGATGCTGCCATCTAATGTATAGGGGGGTGAAGGATCTAAACATTGTTGTCTCCTCATGTCTTTCTAATACATATTGACTTCCCGGCTGGAAAGCCAAACCATCCATTTTCCTTTATTATGTTGTCACGGTCGAGTATGGAATTATCCTCCTTTCTCCTTTGGGACGCCTGTCCATCCACTGTGATACTCACAATGCGGTGTAACACAGCACAAATAATCAAACAAGTAGTAGAAATGAAATAGCTCCCAAGTATGGTTTAAATCACCATTAACTGTTTTTAATGGTAAATGACAGTCCAAAGCTATGGCCAAATGGAAACTTTAAAAGCTAAGTGTATTGAAATTTCTTAAATGGCTCACTCAGGTAGTACAAATGTACATTGTCACTCATGTGCAAAGAGGAAGAAGCTGAGTGGACCAAGTAATGGTAATTACCCGCCAGGCCAGGGGATGTCGGGGTGCACTAATCCCACTTCTGTTATCTCTGCAGGCCAAAAACAGGACAAACTACCAGATGACCTCACCTCCGGTTCTGACGGCACGGGCAACCTCACTTCTGGTTCTGCTGCTATGGACGATGTCACAACAGTTTCCGGCAGTACGAGTGACATCAGTTCTGGTACCACCTATGGATGATGTCACATCCGGTTTTGGCCTTTAAAGCCGCCATCATTTCATGATCACATCAGTTCAATTCAGGACCCAAACCAATGCACATGAGTGCGCCATCAAAACCTATTTGCAGCCAGGGACAATATATGGGTGGCTGCCCCAAACCTTTTTGTGGGTTAAGGGTAAGGTTAGGGGTAGGGTCGAGGCTGTTAATTTCACAGTGGCGTAGTAGGCAGGATGGCCTTCTTATGGGACCAAAAGCCAGACCAGAAAAAGCCTTGACTCACCCTCGAAGTCACTAAGCCAAGAAGGGACAGGTAGGAGAGTACAGTTCCCGCGTCGCTGAATGAGGGTTGGTTGGTGTGTATCTGGGGAAGCTGGAGTGGGTTCTGGAAACATGGGATCGTGGACAAGGGACTTACAGAAGAGAGCCAGAGTCGGGAGGACGTGAACAACGCTTGCTGGGAGGTGTGCAGGAGAGATTTGTGTTGTGTTTGTGCTTGACTTATTATTGTTTACCTGTGCTATTGTAGCTGTGGTGCTTAAGGCATTGTCTTTAAGAAGAAAAGAATATTAAAATACTTCTTGGGACTTTTACTCGGTGTCCAGAGCATCTGTCTGTTGGGGTTAACGGGGCAACAGCAACCCCTAGCATTTTCAAACATTCAAAACCACTATAAGGAAAGGGTTAGCACTGCTGCATGAGGGCTCCAAGATCCGAATGGTTCTCTGTCTGTGAAGTTTGCCCACACACTGATTTTCTTCTCATATTCCAAAGATGTGATTTGCTGAACCTAAACTGACCACGTTGCAGTGTGCCCCACAATCCAGCTGGAACAGGCCCTGTGTCCCCCACAACCCTATACTTGGAATTAACAGGATTAAGAACAAGATGGATGGTTAGCAATACCTCAACAGAGCACTGAAAACATTAAAGACTGCATGTTTTCAAGGAGCTTTCTTTAAAAATGATGAAAGGAAATGAGAAAAAGCAGACAGTACCTCTCGTTGAAACCCTTTGGCCTATCCCCATTCCTGACTTAAGTGATTTATTTTCAGCATTCTTGCTGGAGGTTTAACAATAGGCGTGGGTCGACAATACCTTTGCCATAAGGCCGTCTGAATGGCGTTGTTCTTTCTTTACACACCTCCTGAAACTTTGGCTTCCCAGGGTGAGCTGCAGGTTTCTCTTTGGGCTCCTCATAGCTCTGTCACCGGTGTGTAAACAGGGAGGCCCTGTGGTGCCCCTGGTGGGTGACTCACCCTTGTTTGAAGTACGCTTGCCGTATTTTAAGCTATGTAAACTAAGGCAATGAAAGCTGTGGTTTTTGCACCTTGTCTGCATGTGATTAGCAAATACCCCCATGCAGGAAGCGCATGCTGTGGAAGTTACCATGACAAATAAGCAACGCTGACATCCTTCAGGAGATTTTCTTTGCTTTGATAAAAAAAAAGAAAAAAGAAAAATGGAATTCTCTTCTAAAATCTAAAGCACACAACCATATGCTGTGGCATCAGATTTCTTTTTAGAGGGTTTAAGATATATGCAGGTGGACATAAGCATCACAAGAAAAGTGATACGGGGCAGGTCAGAGCACATATTGCCAGGAAGGCAACTTGTTATGCCAGTGCAAGAAGAAGATCACTACTAGGGGGTGGTGTTGTAGATTTAGTGAAAGATTGCCCAGGAACCACTTACTCTGAGGCACCAGAATTAAGGAATGGCAAAGTTGGATGGAAGGTAGATTGACAGACATCACTCTCAGCTGATAATGGGCACCAAGATGGTTAATCTTTTATGGCACTTTGAACTAAATGGTTTGTATGAAAATGTGCTATAGAAATAAATGTTACTTTTGTCATTGTCATTCACTAAAGCATATTTATTATGGAGGATAGGCAACCTAGCAATTTAAAGTGTGAGTCACAGCTCATGAATATAGAGAAGCATGGGGATTCAGGCTCTGGGTTGAAGGTCCTAGGAATTTTAAAGGATATTGCTGACCCCAGGCATCACACCAATAGTAATCCCAAGAGAGGATTTTAAGGCCACTCCAACCTGAGTATGTAATGAATGCTCAACTGGTATGGTGTGGAGAGAGCGAGTGAGACAGAGAGACAGAAAGATTGTGGGTGATATGGTGAGTGCTTCACACGCTGCCACCACAGGTAAACAAGAAATCAGGGAATCATCTGTATAGGTCAGTCAAGAAGATGCAGCAGTTGTTACTCCCTGTGTTTATTCCTTCCAAGGATATTTAAAAATATTTAAAAACTTTTTTAATGTACTAAAACATTTACTGGGTGTTCTTAATCCAATACAAAATCATGGGATGTGGAGCATATCCTGGCAACACAGGACGCAAGGCAAAAACCATCAAGGCACAGGACACACTAGTCACACACACACACACACTCACACAGGATAAGTTTGGACAAAAACAGTTAACAGGTGCACCATTAGGGAGGTAAGAAGGAAAACCAAAGAACTTCAGACTTGAGAAAGTGCAACACCAGCACAGACAAAAATCAAGCTTAGGATTCAAACTCAGAACTCTGGATATGTGAGGCAGCAGCACTACCCACTACACCACAATTCCACTGAGATAACTCAATATTTATAGTAAAGAGTTCCTGTCTGTCCCCCACTGCTGCTGACATAGATTAAATCAGTTTGAAAATCAATTAATAGATACTTCAGAAGAAGTGAGTGTTGGGTTGAAGGGTGATTCCAAACGGCCATTATATGAGTGAGCATTCACCATGATGGACTGACTACTCACCTTAGATTATAGCACTCTATCTATCTATCTATCTATCTATCTATCTATCTATCTATCTATCTATCTATCTATCTATCTATCTATCTATCTATCTATCTATCTATCTATCTATCTATCTATCTATCTATCTATCTATCTATATTAACGTTTAATTATACATTTGGCCTGGTACTTTTGTTAATATTCCTGCAAGAAATTTTGATTTTGATTTTAATATTAATACATTACATATTGTGTAATGTGCTGGGCTGGCAATTGGAAATGTGTTTAATAAAAATGAATTCATTTGAACAATGGAACCATATGTGCACTCCATATGATGATAAGCCATTCCCATGATAAGTGCTTCTGAAGGTAGGCCACACCTCCCTTTTTTCCCCAACATCTCATTGGTTGATATAAATTCCATTCCAACAATTCACCCTTCTGCTGATATCGTTATGAGTATTTCAGAATAGGTAGGTGCTTGATCTTTTCTATCTTTGTATTTACTGCTTTTTAACAATTTTGCATTTTTTTGGTTCATAATTTGCCTTTGTGATACTGTGACTGGGATAAAGATTCCTTGAATTTGCTGTGCGTGCTTTTTATTTCTAATGTTGTACTGTTTAATTAAGTTTCATATTACATCGTACTCATGTTTACCATACAAAACATTTTGTGATGGTTCATACTGTTAAAGGCACTATTTAAAATAAAGATTGATTAATTTAGATAGATAGATAGATAGATAGATAGATAGATAGATAGATAGATAGATAGATAGATAGATAGATAGATAGATAGATAGATAGATAGATAGATAGATAGATAGATTTATTTCTCACATAATCCCTAATATTTGTAAAGTTTTACATTTATTACTGTTTTAAATGCTGGGCGATATAAGAGTGATTCCATATGGGTTTATTAAAGAGGGTGTGCTGGGTTCTCTTTTTTGTGGCACAATGGCATAATTAAAGTAAAATGTTACCAAAGACGCATGTGCGTGTGTGTGCAAATATGATACCACCCCCCCCCCCCCCCCCCATTAACATTGAAATGCCATTCGTTTTTAAACAGCCTCACAAAGATAACAATCCTCAAAATATCAGCTTGTGTAGACATTTGTTTGTTGTCAGCCTACATCTGTTGTGCAATCTGCCTTGGGCTAGAGTTTGGAATCATCAATAAAAACTAGAAAGACCCGTTGCCGTTTTGCTTTTAGGATTTTCAAACATCCATGGTGGGTGACTTTGTGTGGAGTTGCTGGTGCTGGGCACAACTCATTTGTTCACAAGTGTAGATGACCTCCGACTTGGATGCAACCAGATGCAGCACACACTTCTGCTTGTTTTTTTCTGCTCTAAGCACTTTTAGAATGGGTCACTTCTGTCCATCACTAGCTCCACCATAAACATGGCTTAGCCCACCATAACCTGCTTCAGCTATTGAAGGCCACACAATCATGGAGTTAGTTCTGTGACTTTAAGCACCTTGTTCACAGTTGGCTCTGGAGGTGGGTGCTTTTTGATTCACTCTCTTGGTTAATTAGCACCTTAATCTATTGAGAGACCTCTTAGCTTTACTACTGGTGAGGCCTTTGATGGCTTTGAAATTTCACTGTGGTTGAGGAGAGGGCAAGAATATCAAAAAGCAAGGTCGTTCTTTGGTGTTAATGACCTCCACTTCCCACTTCAATATTCTGAAGCCAGTGACACACAACTGTAACACAAAATAAAAGAAATAAATATAAGTCAAGGGGTAAGGTCAATAGTCATGTCAAAAAGATACCAAATTTCACCAAAATAACAGAAATATTTACATAATTTAAAACTGTCCTTTGATAACTATGTCTAACAATGTGACATTGTACTGAACCTAAGAAGATATGACATCAAACATTTTATTATCTTAGGTGTTTTTGGTAAAAAGCCTTATAGCACTGGAGGGGAAGACCCATCCCTTATTTAGTGAAGGTAATGTTATGTACGCAGTGAAACAAACACAGAGGAAAATAGTGACCTGAAGATGAAAACGGTAAACATGAGTCAAGCATAAAATCAATTAAAACAAAGCAAAAATTTGCAAAACCAGGAAATCAAACATGAAAACACAGTAATGAAGAAGTCTTTTGCTTTTATGCAAACAAACATTATTTCTGGAAACCACACAAGTAACAACATACAAAGATCATAGAAAATGGCAGTTCTCTGGAAAAACAAAATAGCATCAGAAAACATGCAAACCAAACCATCATAAGATGGTGTGAGTGGTAGTTGCTCTCTTCCTACTTGTGTGTTTCCATTGTTTTTCTGCACTATTGTGTACAAGCATACAACATTGCTGAGCATTACAAATGTTCCAGTAAACATTAATATCCTGAGCGTACCTGAAGAAATGTTTGTTTGTAATTCTGCATATGGACTGAATAATAACAACCATCTGCAAACTTAGCAAAAGAGCGGAAGGTAAGGTGGCGTCCTAGCCAGATTGTAGGCCTCCGATTCCCACCATCATGCTGGCCAACATCCAGTCCATAAATAGGAAACTTGATGAATTTCACTGTCACATCAGCTCATAAAGGCATTTGCATGAATGTAATGTGTTCTGCTTCATGGAGACCTGGCTGTGCCCAAACACTCCAGGCATAGTCATTCAACCTTAGAGCTTTTCTGTGCAAGATTCGGACCACAACAGGGTAATCACCAGCATGACAAAGGGAGGAGGCGTGTGCTTATTTACCAATACCTTCCTGATGTGGAAGTGGTCTTTTAGTCTTGTTTGCTAGTCTTGGAATACGAGATGACCAAGTGCTGGCCCTTTTACCTGTCAGGAAAGCATACCTCAGTGCTACTCATAGCTGTTTACATTCACCCATAAGCTCCAGCTGTAGCTGCATTGGTCAAGCTGTACACCACCATTTTTAAACAATAGAGGCAATCTCCATCATTGCAGTGGAGACTTCAACCATTGCAACCTCATGAAGGACCACCTCAAGTTCTACCAGTATGTCACCTGCCCCACCAGACACTCAATTGCTGCTACACCAGAGTTAGAGATGTCCACAAATCCATCTCACGTTCACACTTTGGCCAGTCTGACACATCCATACATCGGTGCTTCTACTGCCTGCTTACAAACAGGCATGTGAGATGGATCCAATAATTCTGGCTGCTCGTCCATTAACACACTAGAACTTCTTTAAATTATGACTTATTAGAACACTAAGCCACTCAATAGTGCTGAAAGTGCTAACAGACTGGACCACAAAGTGACGAAAGGACAGCATAAGGGCCCCATCCAGTTTGAATAGTCAGAGCTCATGAAGAAGAAATAAGCACTGATTGTATTTTGGATAGAGATTAGGATTAGGATGTTAGTAATTATATTCTATAGGAAAGACACTATATAAATTAAATGTATTATTATTATTATCATTATTGTGGATTATTATCAATGTGAGCTCCTAGGAATTAATACTCAGTCCTCCTCTCTCAGGAAAATCCATCCATCCATCCATTATCCAACCCGCTGAATCCAAACACAGGGTCATGGGGGTCTGCTGGAGCCAATCCTAGCCAACACAGGGCACAAGGCAGGGAACCAACCCTGGGCAGGGTGCCAACCCACCGCAGGACACACACAAACACACCCACACACCAAGCACACACCAGGGCCAATTTAGAATCGCCAATCCACCTAACCTGTATGTCTTTGGACTGTGGGAGGAAACCGGAGCGCCCGGAGGAAACCCACGAAGACACGGGGACAACATGCAAACTCCACGCAGGGAGGACCCGGGAAGCGAACCCAGGTCCCCAGGTCTCCCAACTGCGAGGCAGCAGCGCTACCCACTGCGCCACCGTGCCGCCCCTCTCAGGAAAATGAATTATGAAAATACTGATTTTGGTCCACAAAAGGCAAATTTATTTTCATTAGACCAGCGTTTCTCAACCTTTAAGTATTTGCGACCCGAGTTTTCATAACAGTTTTAATCGCGCCCCCCTAATGTTTTTTGAAAGGAGCCCACTGATATCAATTTGTTCTTTTTTAATTAATGATATATGCTAGATGCATATTTTATTATACCTACTTAACTTTTATCAACATTTATCTAACCCTATATTTATTTTTCTAGTATCAGAATGTAGTTTAAGTTAATTTGTTTTGGTTTCAATAGAGGCATTTTTCATATTTTCGATTCTTATTTTCTTTTTTTCATATCTTCGTGTCCCCCTAGGGGGGCCCACCCCACAGGTTGAGAACCACTGCTTTAGACCTTTTGACATTCAGAGAAAAGTATAGTTATTTTTATATCAGCTAAACAGAAAACTTGATTAGAGTGATGGCTTTCATTCTCTTCAAGATATCCATCCTATCATCATGTCATCTCCAAAGCTGATCACTGAAGTGTCTCAAGTCGGTGGTAAGCAAGGCAAAGGAGGAAAAGCACAAACTTGAGGAGACCATGTGTGTGAATGAACCACTGTTGAAGAACTGCTTTGTCTTCTAAATGTCCGTGAATGACTAAAATATATTGCTCAGTTTCTTAATCGATATCTGAGGTTACATAGTATTAAATGCTGAAGAAAAATCCAGACATAGTGCTCTGACATACTGTAGGAAAGAAGAGTCGATATTCTGTATAGTGGCCATAACAGGCCAGCCTGTGTAGCAGTATTTGCTGCAGCATGTGTATGAGAGTGGGGCATTACAGGGGTACAGCCTGCTCTATGAGGGGCTGTTTGGGTGTTTCAGTGGCATCTCTGTATAGATCAGAGTTTCAGCACAGGGTTGTTCTCCCATGTTGCTATCATGGCATCCAGTGTCTTCAAAGAAAAGGACACCAAATTATAAAGCACATGGCACTACAGTACTTCACTTCTCTGGTTAAAATTCACCTCAGCACTCTTTTGGCTAACACTTACAATGCCCCCTGATGGTCTCTATTAGTATACCAACCTAATCACTTATAAGGGCTCACTGTGGAACCCAAACTTAACACAATATGGGGCCCCTAATAAGATCCCATTCAGGTCTGATAACAGGAAATGTTTTTTTGGCGACAGACATGCTACAGTATCACAGTACAGGAACCAGCACCCTGTGTGAAACCCTTCTACAGTCTTGTTTGTTTATAGTGCCTCACTATGCTCTTTTTATCTTTAGCCAAGGCAGTAGTTTTCTTTCTTCTTAGTAATTCTTTGCGTGTGTTTAAAGGGGTTGTTGTTGTTTGTTTGAATACTTCTCCTTACTATCTATGTATCTATCTATTGTGAACACCAGGGCACGTACAGCCGCCCTTACCAAGACACAGACAGACAGCACACACATTTATTTACAATTGGGGAGCATTTTCCCCTGCTCCCCACAACACAGAACTTAAAGCATAGCACAACTGGTCCTTCCTTTCTTCCTTTACACAGTCCATCCACCTCCAGTCCCTCTCAGGCAATCTTCGTCCACCTCCTCCCGACTCTGGCTCCTCGAATGGAGTGAGGCGGCTGCTTTTATTCAAGTCCTGGAAGTGTTCCAGGTGACTCATCAGTATTACCTGGAATCACTCCCAGGTGTGCTGGAAGTTCTCTATAGGGCTCTGCAGCTCCACCTGGTGGCCCCCATTGAACCCATTAGGGCTGCACCAAACTCCAGCTCCCAACATGTCCTGTGGGAATCCATGGAGCCACAGCCACCCAGGAAGGCTGCCTTCTAGCGTCCCATGCGAGGCAATGCCTCACTGATGCTCTCTCCCCCGGTCCTTTCATTCTGTTGGCGTCCAGGCCAGATAATGGCCGTGGCCAACCATCACACTATCTATCTATCTATCTATCTATCTATCTATCTATCTATCTATCTATCTATCTATCTATCTATCTATCTATCTATCTATCTATCTATCTATCTATCTATCTATCTATCTATCTATCTATCTAAGAACACACATCGGGTACACTCATCCATTTTAGTATGAAAGACTGCTGAGTAACCATATGACCTGAGGATGCCAAACTGACTGTAAATCTCATGGTCCTTATCGTTAGGGATAGAAGTGACTTAGATGGCTGAGACCTTTAACAGGACTGCTGACCATTTCAAGGAAGTGTGTGTTAGACAGGTCAAACAGAATGGCACTGTGGATCTGTACTATTCTGCCCCCCACCTCCCACCAACAATGCCCTGTGGTAGAGGTCTGAGCTTGTGCCATGCTATCCTCACAGGTGGCGCAGTGGTAGTGCTGCTGCTTTGCAGTAAGGAGATTGTGGGTTTGCTTCCTGGGTCCTCCCTGTGTGGAGAGCGTTTTGAGTAGTGAGAAAAGCGCTATATAAATGTAAAGAATTATTATTATTATTATTATTATTATTATTATTATTATTATTATTATTATTATTATGCTAAAATGTAATGTGTCCACTGTGCACTACTAAAGGTTTCTGAGTGTTGATGGAGACATCCAGACTTCCTCACACAGTTAAGGAATAAGTCATCGGTAAGCCTTCTTGATGAAAGCTGACAAGTGTTGTGCCCACTTAAGATCATTAGTGGTTGTGACTCCAAGAAGTTTAAAGATGCTAGCACATTCAACAGTCTCCCCTCTAATGTAGATGACAGTGTAGTCTACCTACTGCTTCATGACGTCCAGCTCTTTGGCTGTACTGACACTAAGGGTGTTTTTCTGGCACCACTTAGTTGGCAGATAGACTTCTTCTTTATAAGCTATCTCATCATTTTGGCTGATCAGACTGACAATAGTGGTGTCATAATAGAATTTAATGTAACCGTGTGTCACTTTCTGTCTGTGGATGACGGCTCTGAGGCTAAGGAGCTGCGCTGGTATCCCGAGCTGCGCTGGTATCCCGAAGGTTGGCGGTTCGAATCCCCGTCACTGCCAAAAAGGCCACTGCTCTGCTGGGCCCTTGAGCAAGGCCCTTAACCTGTAATTGCTCCAGGGGCGCTGTACAATGGCTGACCCTGCGCTCTGACCCCAAGGGGTATGCGAAAACTACCAAATTCCTAATACAAGAAATTGTATAAGGCAAAATAAAGAACAAAAAAAAAAAAGCAAGAGGCTTGTGTTTATAAAGGCAGACATACACCTACCTTTGGATAAGTACAATTATCTCTCCAACAGTATGTCTACATGAAATATCAACATTCGGTAACAAGTTGGAGACGGAGCCCCAAATGTCTTAGCAATAGGATCAAATGTATTCAGAAAGAATTGTCCACAAAACTCTCTTAATACCTAAAAACACTGTCAGAACCAACAGCCAAGATCCCCATATACAAATCGACAAGGAACTTTGGTCTTTATATTCTTGCTGTACCAAAGTGTTCCAACAAAGGTGGTCTATTTGGTTTTATGGGTCGTAGTCTATGATGCCCACCACTTTGTTCTTGTCTTAATTATACAATAAGACTCTGCATTGGGAGCTACTGCACTTTATTATGACATGACTTCATTTCTATGTTCATACTGAATTGTTCTCTCCTTTTGATGCTGTGATACAAGTTTCAGGCAACATAATGGCAAAGGGGTTAGTGCTGCTGCTTTACACATCCCAAGTATGAATCTTAATCCCTGAAAAATGTGCTTTTTGTATATTTTCCCCATGACTTGTATGGGTTTTTCTTCCAAACCGCTCAAAGACTTGAGTTTTAGGTTAATAGGTGATCCCCAGCTGACCTCATGCATCTATGTCAGGTGATGAACTGGCTGCCCATCCAGGATTGGTCGCCCACTTTGTGCATCATTGTTGCTCGGATAGGCCTGTAGCCCTCAAGTATCTGAAGTGGGTTTCAGAATATTATGACATGCAATGACCCTGAAGTGAAAAGATCGGTAATAAAATTGAGCGATGGATGTTTTGTAAGATTATGTGCTCCACTTAGTGCCTTACAAAGGTGCATGTTGTTGATTAGTTGTTTTATTCATTAATCAATGAGTTTTCCATTTCTGACCACTTGTCACACCAAACCCCGGTTCACGACTCCCACCTTCCATTACTAGGACAGTGAAATTACACTGCCATCACCTGAGGTGGCTCACATGTCTAGTGATTTTTATTGTCACTGTGGCAGTCAACGCGTTAATAGTAAATGGCCACTTAAAAAGTTGTGGAACTCACCAGAGGTTAGCTAAAAGAAGATCTTTCCTTTTTAAAGAGTTTTGAGGGAACTATATGTGATATTTAGGATGTCCTTGCTCATCCATTCATTCATAATTTTCACGAACTAATTTATTCCATTATGGTAGTTCACAGGATACTTAAGGTGTCCTTATCTCTACTTTCATTCATCAGCACATAATCTTATGAACTGACTTTGGATTATTATTATTTGACTACTTTAGATGGCTCACTGCTTTGTAAGGATGCACTTTATCCATCCATCCATTCATAATTTTCTAAGCTTACTTTTTCTATTATGAGGACTGTATGCCATATTAAAATGCTTCCATTCATCCATCAAACCAGTCATGACGATGTCCCAGCCCATTCAAGTGTTATCATTTTCAGGACCTGTTGCAGTTGTGGGGAGCTGGGGTCTATTGTTTCGAAGATAAATTAATACATGCATTTTTAAGAACTTTTTAACTTTTTATATGCCAACAAAACTCATAATTTTGTTTTGTGGCTTGTAGTAGTAGGGTGTTGTACCGTGTTAGCCATTATGGATGCAATGAGAAGTCAAGCAAGATGACACCTTTTATTGGCTAAGTGAACAGATTACAATATGCAAGCTTTCAAGGCAGCTAAAGCCCCTTCTTTGGGCAAGTTGTTGTCAATTGATCAATGCAATCAATTGACTGATTACATCTTGCCTGAAGAAGGGACCTTAGCTGCCTAGAAAGCTTGCACTTTGTAATCTGTTCACTTAGCCAATAAAAGGTGTCATCTTGCTTGACTTCTCATTATGTGGCTTGAGAAGATTGCAACACGTAAAATGTGGCATCCTGAAAACCAAAGGAATACCTTGTTGTGTCTGTATATATTTGCGAAGGTCCAAAAAGGCCACTAACTTCAGCTAAACTGACCAAATATTTAGGATCACAAGATTTAATTTTTTTTCTTCCATTAATCAAGCCATTTTATGATTTGGAGTAGTTGGATAGCTTTGGTGAGGACATTATTGTGTCCATAGTTGGATAACCAAATGCGCTCATTTTTAGCTCACTTCATTACTTCATTTAATATATCATTCAGTTTCTGGTGGTGGACGGAAGGGAACAGACAAAAGTGAAACATCCAAAGTTTTAACATCTTCCCCTAGCTGCAGTGTTCTGTTGTTTTAAACTCGCTGGTGTCTTTAATATACAAAGAAGTCTCCACATTGCTGGGTACGCGTGTGAGTGTGTGTGGGTGTGTGTGTGTGTTTGTGTGTGGGGGTGCTGGAGGACACAGAGGCTTCTGGAAGGTCATATTGCTCTACATATTTTGTTGCTGACTGCCACCTGCTGGTGAATCTGTTGCCACAAGTCTGCATTGTCTGCTCCGGAGCTGAGCAGCATTAAAATTCAGCGCCAAAACTGAAGGCCCGCAGTAATTGCCGTGAGCCTCCTTTTAAAAGCCGGCTGCTGAATCACCTGCTGTCGCTTTCCTTTTTGTTCCCACTTTTCTTTTTAAAGGTGTTCTCTTGTAATGCAAACACAGAAGTCATTAAGTGTGTTTTAAGGACCCAAAATTATTACTGCAGACCTACAGGGATTTTTTTAGACAATAATCCAAAGTGCCATGGGGCATTCATTGGCAAAACAATTAACTAAGGGAGCTCAGCCAGGAGAGGTGTCCACATCATACAACGGTTTGACTGTAAAAAATGGAAAACAAGCTGGTCAGAAAGGGAGGCGTTTCAGCAGCAGTCTGACATTTTATCAAAGTTTTACTGGGAATGCGAAAAGTTTTTAGGGTCTTGAAGACCACCCTAGTACTTACTGACGAAAAGAAAAAAAAGGAATTAAAAAACAAGACATCTATCAAAAATCATCTGCTTGTTCACAGTTAAGCTGTATTCACCCCTTATTAACTACTGCAGGTAGGCTCTCATGAAATATTCTGAAATAATACAGCAAATGGATATTTGGTCACCAAAGCATCATGAAGGTAACACTAGACAGCCACACTGCAAGGGAGTAGACCAGGATGCCCAGAGGACAAGCCGAGAGCACACACATTTCACACACATAGTGAGTGCTGAGGTGGGACTTGAACTCGAGTCCTGTTGGCCAGACTGTTCACCAATATGCCATCCCCATAGCAAATCACTAATAATTACAAATTAAAGTCTGAACAAAACTTCTTCAAAACCTGGCAGGTTCTAATCAATAACATTTTAGAATAAGCATTTAAACTGAGGAAGCAGATTCTCTACCCCTTTTTATTTATTTACATATTTATTTATTTTTCCTACTATTAAAGTTTTATTCTGTTATTCTGTTGGCTTAGCTCTCTTTCTCAGGGTTGATTAGTTTCGATCCTAGTTTTGTAAAACTTGACTTGCTTGTATGGAATGTTATTTGATTTTAATAAATTCGATAAAATTTTAAAAAGTAAATAAATAAGTCTCTTTTCTTAGATCCTGTAAGAAGAAACATGACAGTCTATCCATCTCACAGTTAGGAGTCTGCAGCTTTCATTAAACAGGCATCTTATTCTGTTCGGGGTTGCAGACCCTGGGTCCTATTCTAGTAGTACTGGGAACAAGGGGGGCACCAACCAGTCACAGAACACATGCCCTCTCAATGTATCACCATTCACTTTTCTAAGAAAACCCCCAAAGACATGTGGAGAATGTGCAAACTGCACACCGCTATTGCTCAGGCTGAGGTTTGAACCCAGAACCCCACAGATGTGGGACAGCAGACTCATCCATCATATCCAATATTGTTGTGTTAAAAATGCACTGGAAATCCTGTAACAGAAGAGGCCATTCAATCAATTTAGTCATCTTAATGTAAGACAGTCCATTCCATGGTAGTTAGCAAGACTCTTTTTGTAGGTTAGCTGAGTCATTATTATCATGTGTAGAGAATACAGTAAAATTCTTACCCACGTGTGCTAATAAATACGCAACACATTGTTAATATCGCCTTGGTATAGAAGCTGTAGTAGCAGCGCTGGTCAGCATAGACCGCACAGGCAGAGGAAAGGCAATGGTTAGGGCCATGCAATCAAGGAACAGTATGTTAGAATATTAGAACAATCTAGATGAGAACATGCCATTGAGCCCAACAAAGCTCGCCAGTCCTATCCACTTACAGTAATTCTTCCAATTAAACATCAAGTCGAGTTTTGAAAGTCCCTAAAGTCCTACTGTCTACCACACTACTTGGTAGCTTATTCCAAGTGTCTGTGGTTCTCTTCCTAATGTTTGTGCGAAATTTACCCTTAACAAGTTTCCAACTGTGTCCACGTGTTCTTGATGAACTCGGACTAAATGAATGTTCGGACTATAGATAGATAGATAGATAGATAGATAGATAGATAGATAGATAGATAGATAGATAGATAGATAGATAGATAGATAGATAGATAGATAGATAGATAGATAGATAGATAGATAGATAGATAGATAGATAGATAGATAGATAGATAGATAGATAGATACTTTATTAATCCCGATGGGAAATTCACATAATGCACTAGTGAGACCGCATCTGGAGTAGCATGTGCTGCTCTGGTCACTACACTACAGGACACAGCAGACACCTGAAGCTGTGCAGAGGAGAGCAACCAAGTGCCTCTCAGGACTTAAGGACATGTCCTACTGTCTACTGCCCTCTTCTACGCAGTGGTATGCTGGAGAGGCAACATTAAGAGGAAAGACGCCTCACGCCTGGACAAACCTGGTGAGGAAGGCAGGCTCTATTGTTGGCATGGAGCTGGACAGTTTAACATCTGTGGCAGAGCGAAGGGAGCTCAGCAGGCCCCAATCAATTATGGAGAATCCACTGCATCCACTTAATAGTATCATCTCCAGACAGAAGAGCAGCTTCAGCAACAGACTGCTGTCACTGTCCTGCTCCACTGACAGATTGAGGAGATCGTTCCTCCCCCAAACTATGCGACTCTTCAATTCCACCCGGGGGGGGTAAATGTTAACATTTAACATTATACATAGTTATTGTCTGTTTTTCACCTGCATTATTATCATTCTTTAATTTAATATTATTTATTGTATCAGTATGCTGCTGCTGAAGAATGTGAATTTCCCATTGGGATTAATAAAGTATCTATCTATCTATCTATCTATCTATCTATCTATCTATCTATCTATCTATCTATCTATCTATCTATCTATCTATCTATCTATCTATCTATCTATCTATCTATCTATCTATCTATCTATCTATCTATCTATCTATCTATCTATCTATCTATCTACTGTGACACTGTACTGAGAATGAAACCTGCTTAGTCTCGAGCAGAGGAGACTGCATTTGAACTTAATCCAGGTCTTCAAAATCTTCAAAGGCATTGATAAAATAGATTCAGTAGAATTGTTTCAGCTTAACGGTGAATCCTGGACTCAAGGAAAATAGTGAAAATTAAGGGGAAGTGCATTTAGGACTGAAGCCAAGAAACACATCTTTACGCAAAGATTTGTGGGATTCTGGATCAAACTATTGAGATATGTAGTGGAAGAAGAAACCTTTAAGATGTGTCTGGATGAGATATTGGGACAACTTAGGTATTACCATAACAAATCAGCTTGATGGAGTAAATGATCTTCTCTCATTTGTCACATTTCATATGCTCTTATGGTATGAAAAGAAATAAGCAAACACTGGCATTGGCTACATAGTCTTGTGACCACAAGGGGGTGCCATTGAGCCCCAAACCCCAAAACACAATGACATCCAGACAGCCCCAGATTCAAAATAAGTGTTTTTATTCACTCGAAGTACCGTTACAGGTTAGATCCTTCAGTACACCACACACTTGCAGCCATTCCTTCTCCTGCTCACATCTCCCCTAAGAGTGTCATTCAACTTCCTTCTGACTCTGACTCTCCAAGAGAAGTGAGATGCCCCCTTTTTTTTGGACTTGGGAGTGCTTCTGGTGCCACGGCGTTACCCTGTGGAAGCATACGGAAGCTTGGTGAAACACTGAAGTCTACTTCTGGCAGCACCTCCTGGTGGCACCCAAGGTCGCCAGTAGGGTTGCAATTTCAGCCACACATCCCAGGCAACCCTGTTAGTGTCCAGACTGGGACTACACGAGAGGAAAACCGTCACTTTTCATGCTGGGAGATGAATGGTCCCCAATTTTCATATTTTCCCAGTCTATCTATTATTCCTGCTCCTGGACTAGGATTAGGACCAGAAATCAACCCAGCCTATCTGCATCTCCATCTGCTAATTCCTGCATTATGGCCTTCTAGCCGGGTAAGGCACCACCCTCCATCCCAGTTGGGATGCCTGTCCAACCATTTCAGCACTTACAGTCTCCAGAAGTTGGGCACTGCAGTAACCCTTATACAATTATATGAAAAAGTTTGGGAACCCCTCTTAGCCTGCATAATAATTTATTCTACTTTCAACAAAAAAGATAACAGTGGTATGTCTTTCATTTCCTAGGAACAACTGAGTACTGGGGTGTTTTCCGAACAAAGATTTTTAGTGAAACAGTATTTAGTTGTATGAAATTAAATCAAATGTGAAAAACTGGCTGTGCAAAAATTTGGGTACAATTGTAACTTTGCAGATTTGAATGCATGTAACTGCTGTGAAGGACAGACGGGTCTCATGCCCGGCAGGGACGCCCCTGCTGCATCTGTTCTGGGGGAGCAGCCATGGACACTTCAATACCTCCCCCGGGATGCTTGGTGACAGCCTCCCTGGCAAACGATAATTCCCCAACCTGGCGCATGGCTCCATGTGAGATGAAGTCCTCCACAGCCTGGTTGGGGGCTCGGATGGCCGCTAGGGGGAGCTGCATGGAGTCTGCAGCCCGGCTGGTCGAATCTTCAGCCCCACCCGGAAATGCAATTAGGACCAGGTGATCAAGCACCAGGAACGCTTCCGGGTGGGGTATAAAAAGGGCCAGACACCACCACTCTGAGAGCCAGGGTTGGGAGGAGGAGGACTACACTTGCGGAGGAGTGGTGGGAGAGGAGAAAAGAGTGCTGTTGTTGCTGTGTGGAAAAGAGTGCTTTTGGGACTGTGTATTGCCTGTGGGTCACGGGGAAGACGTGTGCCCACGGGTGAAGAAGAAAAATAAAAAGTCCTTGTGTGTTTTATATGTGCCTCTGTGTCATTCTGTGCCGGGTCGGGCGCCTATATAGCGTCTTTTCTACACTGCTCAATACTGATTACTTGCAACACCAAATTGGTTGGATTAACTCGTTAAGCCTTGAACTTCATAGACAGGTGTGACCAATCATGAGAAAAGGTATTTAAGGTGGTCAATTGCAAGTTGTGCTTCCTTTTGACTCTCCTCTGAAGAGTGACAGCATGGGATCCTCAAAGCAACTCTCAAAAGATCTGAAAACAAAGATTGTTCAGTATCATGGTTTAGGGGAAGGCTACAAAAAAGCTATCCCAGACCTGCAAGAACATCTTGCTGCACATGGTGTATCTGTACATCGTTCTACAATTCAGCGCAATTTGCACAAAGAACATCTGTATGGCAGGGTGATGAGAAAGAAGCCCTTTCTGCACTCACACCACAAAAGGAGTCGCTTGTTGTATGCAAATGCTCACTTAGACAAGCCAGATTCATTTTGGAACAAAGTGCTTTGGACTGATGAGACAAAAATTGAGTTATTTGGTCATAACAAAAAGCACTTTGCATGGTGGAAGAAGAACACCGCATTCCAAGAAAAACACCTGCTACCTTCTGTCAAATTTGGTGGAGGTTCCATCATGCTGTGGGGCTGTGTGGCTAGTTCAGGGACTGGGACCCTTGTTAAAGTCGAGGGTCGGATTAATTCAACCCAATATCAACAAATTCTTCAGGGTAATATTCAAGCATCAGTCACAAAGTTGAAGTTACGCAGGGGTTGGATATTCTAACAAGACAATGACCCAAAACACAGTTCAAAATCTACAAAGGCATTCATGCAGAGGAGAAGTACAATGTTCTGGAATGGCCGTCACAGTCCTCTGACTTAAATATCATCAAAAATCTATGGGATGATTTGAAGCAGGCTGTCCATGCTCGGCAGCCATCAAATTTAACTGAACTGGAGAGATTTTATATAGAAGAATGGTCAAAAATACCTCTATCCAGAATCCAGACACTCATCAAAGGCTATAGGAGGCGTCTAGAGGCTGTTATATTTGCAAAAGGAGGCTAAACTAAGTATTGATTTAATATCTCTGTTGGGGTGCCCAAATATATGAACCTGTCTAATATTTCATATTGCATATTTTCTGTTAATCCAACAAACTTAATGTCACTGCTGAAATACTACTGTTTTCATAAGGCATGTCATATGTTAAAAGGAAGTTGCTATTTTGAAAGCTCAGCCAATGATAAACAAAAATCCAAAGAATTAAGAGGGATTCACAAACTTTTTCATATGACTGTATGTGTTCTGGGTACCCCAGAAGGGCATCTGACAGGGGTATCACTGTTAAAGAGAGATACATGGAATTCATCTAAACTATTATACTCATCAAGGACACTAGAGGGCAGGCAACCTAGCAGCCTCTACTGTGAGAGAGCAAAGCCAAGGAAGGTGCAACACTCACAGGCAGCCAAAGAACAGACAATCCACAGAGCGAATGCAGGTGACTATGCTGCGCCTGTTCTGGTGAAGGTGGCTTTGTGCCGGTCTAGGTAACCTGACTCTTTAAAGCCAATAGAAGCTTCTGGGGCACAAGGACAGAAGGAGCTACTAGGTGAAGCTCTAACCTGCCAATCCTTTTCCAGTTATGGACTGGCCCAGGGATTGGCTTTAATTGACCCGGGATGGGTTGAAAAGAAGTTCCCTATCAGAAGCAAAATGATTGTGGAGTTGGTTGGAGAGGATGGACAAGTACATACTGGAGAGGGTGGGAAAAATGGCGTGTTCTGGAACCTGTTAGATAGGGGTTCAAGGCCATTAAGGCTGCCCCAAGAGAGGTATTGGTGTTTTTGTTCCCTTCTGTTTATTTTGCCCTTTCCTTTATCCCTCTATTTATCATTCTCTTATGTGTTTACTTTATTAAATAAATGTGCCCCTGTAGTATTTGCACTATACTACCTGTTAGACAGGGGTTCAAGACCATTAAGGTTGGTGCCAAGATGTAGTGTGTTTTCTTAACCCCTCTGTTAATTTTATCCTTTCAATTCTCCCTCTGTTGATTCTTCAGCTAAGTGTGTATTCTGTTCATTTAGTCCATCTCTTTGCAGTAATATACTTCATCTTCTTTTAGCATTATGCCGGGAATTTGGAGCTACCATCAGAGTGAACCCAGTAGCAATTACAACATAGCTTTTATGAAAAACTCTGAGGAGCTCCAAATATTTCTTTTTAGTTAAGATGTATATTCTATTAGTTAGTTAACAATCGATTGTCATTAATTAGTCTGCTTTGAAAAATATGTGATTGTAGAGTCAGTCCTGGAGGGAATATGTGAGCCTTGGGATGGACATTTGTGAGGTGTCTAACTACCTAAGTGGAGTTTGGTAGCACTTTAAAACACCAGCTTTAAGAGCTTTCCGTGGGGGTTTTAGAAACCCTTTATTGTTATGTAAGACCTATGAAACCTTGACATTGAGTAGTAAGTGAATAATTCACACACTATTGGCAGTGTCCATTCTGAAAAGTTCTCACCAGTGTTTTGTAGGTTTTATTAGGACAGAAGAAAGTGATTGTTAAAGTCATGTTACACAGCAGAAACTGACTAAAAGATGTGCCTTATTAGTCCCTATTCTAAAGTGTTACCCATTGTGATTAGAACGAGACAAAATCAGGGGACACCCCATCCTGGTATGAATGATGAAAAAAACAAAACAAAGTTGGAAGCATCACATGTGGCGTATCATTGCCCTCTTGTAGTCTGTGAATAGCTTCTGGAGGAGCTGAGGTCTGCCATTGTCAGAAATTAGATTCCACATGAATGACAACTTCCTGCATAGAGACAGGTTCAGCAGATGAGGAAGTGGAAGGTGCTGGGTTGGTGACACGCTGACTAGAAATGATGTTAGAAGTCTTCCTGTGGGTTCTCCTTAATTCTAGTATGAACAGAAATGTTTTAGTGGCAATCAAGTCAGATTAGGTTGGGGTGTATGCACTGGTACAGCGCATTGCTGCACCCACCACACCACACGACATAACATGGGATCCTGGTTGACAACCCCCCAGGCAGACACACAGTCCAGTCCCACCCTCTGGAAATGACCCTCTATCCGCTGAAAACAGGTGTTATGTGGGCATCCTCTTGGCCTGGTGCTCAACAATGAGGATCCTACGAAACAGATCACCCTTGGGGAATCATGCCACATGGCCGTAGTGCCGTAATTGACGCTCCCTCACAATTCAGATAATGTGCCTCATCCGGGACTCCATGAGCAACTGCTCATTTGACACAAAGTCAAACCCAAGGATTCTCCAAAGGAACACAGTACCAAAGGAGACCAATCTTCGTCTCAGGTCACTGGATAGCATCCATGTCTCACTACCATATAGCAAGACAAGGACCAGCAGGACTCAAAAGACTTGGACCTTCATCCTTTTGCATAGATATGGGGAGTGCCACACACCCCTTTCCATACCAAAAACCTTCCTTGAGACACTCCTGATGGTTGCATACATGACTCCTTACTGGAAGACAAAATCTGTGAGGTAGTAATACTCACTGATCATTGCACTGGAGAGTGGTAATGTGTTGTATGCTGATTAGCACATCCAAGTGTGAATTTCACTGTACTCCTCACCATCATCTCTGCTTAGATTGAGAAGCCTTCACTAGTTAAGGTGCACCGAGTAGTCCTTGAGCTCACTTATTCCATTGTTTCGGCCACTCATGTTCTTTGTATCAGAACCTGTTTTTACTCAGATTCTTCCTGTGTTTATGACCTCTGTTTTTGTTTTTGTTTTTTTTTTCTACTGTGATTTGTCTAAATATTATGCTTGTGTTGAGCTCATTCCGATTTTTACCTGTGTGCCTATGTTTATTATTATATCTTATACCCTGTAGCAGTTAAGGCTTTTGTCCACCTCTTGAACCCTCAGGTACCACTCTGATGACCAGGTGAAAGTATAATAACTATTTATTTTGTTATTAAACTGTGCACAAAGCACTCCACACACCACACTACTCATATAATCAATAAACTATTCAATAACCAATCCTCCTCGCCCAGACACGTCGCCACCCTACCTCCCAGCTCAGCTCAGTGTTCTGGGCTTCCCACAATCCTTTTATAGCCCCTGACCCGGAAATGGTTCCTGGCAAAACCCACAAGTCCGTTTTCCTTCCGGGTCAGGGCAAACAGTCCTTTTCTTCACCCCGGGAGCACGTCACTTCCTCCAGTCACGTGACTGTGACGCACTCCCGGGTTATAGAGCACACAAGAGCCCACTAGCCCCCCTACAGCGACTCCCGGTGGTCCCCAAGGTATCCAGCAGGGCTGTGTATAGAAACTACAAAGTCCATGAGGCCCTGCTGGAACTCGGGGCACTAATATGCTGTCCGGAGGGCTCCTCCTAGCGGCCTGGGGGTGGCGCCCAGAGTCCATAGCCGGTCGTCCATCACAACCCTTACTTCATCTACCTCATGTTTTCAGCATGGATTAGCTACTGAGGATTTTATTCTTTTAACTTTGACCATTAGTCCTCTCATCCTTCTCTTGTCAGGCTCTTGTTCTTTAAGCACATCTTCAGCTGCTCCTGTCTGGTCAAAGTGGCCAACTGCCCCAGGCTCACAAATGGCCCAGGTCTCAATGGCAGTTAACTGTGCCTCAGGGAAGGTGAAGATGTGTTTTTAGCATTTGGCAATATAAAAACTAGACTGTGAGGGCAGTTTCACTCATGTTTATAGCTGACCTCCATGTCAGTTCAATTTATTTATTTACAGTGACCTTTTCTGATTAAATGATTGGAGCACTTACACAGATTTTTGAAGACAAGACAAAAAGGAAACAATAGAAAATGTCCATATTTGTTAAGTCAGCAGTAATAGAGAGATCCATATGTTTGGGCTCAGCTGTTCCCAGAGGGAAAAATAAAGTCTATTAGGTCTAGTAAATATAATAAAAATACTTTCAGAAAAAATATGGCTAACAGACAATATGGTCTAGTGATCAAAGGAGTAATGGAAGAAAGGAGAAAAAGCTCCAAGAAAGCTCCAATTCCTGGAAAATATAAACTTATCTCTGGGAATGTCTGCGGTCATGTGACTGGCCAGGCATTACCAAAGCAAAGGAAAATAACATTTTTAGTACAGTTTAAGTTTGGGAGAAAGATAAGAAAAGCAAAGAAACATTTATTTTATTTTTTTTTTATTGGACTTGTACACATAAGGTGACACATTTGCTAGAGTTCCTGCACTGCTTTGGTGGAGCTACTCAATGAGACACTAGCACATAGACATGGATGGAGGCAGCCGTACATGGTGCCCAGGCGGAATATCAGTGGCTCATAGTCGCCCGTCACTGCAGAGAGGAAAAGCAGAACGTGTAGCTCAGTTAGTTTCTCTGTTTTACTTTTATGTTTCTTGTGTTTTGTGTGTAGTTCCCCAAGATGCGGGGCCATCTGCCCATCACTGCAAGAGATTGTCCTCATCCCCATAAAGGCCGAAAAAACCCACAGTCCATTGTGGTTCATTGAATGCGCTGGTGTTGGTGAGTTGTTGGATTCTGATTTACTGTGTGCTTTTGTAATTTTCTGTACCATTTTTGTCTCTGTTTTTTCATCTCTCTTTGATTTTATATTGGGACATTGATTGACTTAAATTGCATTTGGCTTTTCAGGCAACTCTTTTGCCTTTATGCTGCTCTGAAATTATTTTGTGACTGAGTCTTTTTACAGTATTGTTAAGATTCTATTTTTCTCTTTTTATGGCTAACTGGGTTTTGGTGGTGTAAGTGGGCATTTTGAATCATTGTTCAGCACTTTCTGATTAAGAAATCTTTAATTCATAACATCCTGGGCCCTAGCATCCATTCTTTTTATTTCTGTAATGTTTATTTGTCATGTGCAGTATGTGTCTAAATGTTTTTTGTCTTTACTCTTTTTATTGTTTTGTGTATTTTTTTTTTCCATTTAGTTAACTAGGGGGCTCTGCACTCTGCTCGCTTCGCTCGCCAACCCCCATGTGGGTGCTATGCGCCAGCCATTTCACATCTCTGCCACTCACGTATGTGGATTTCACATTCACCAAACAACAAATGTTTTAATTATTGCTTAATTGGGAAGTAATACTACTTTTCCCCGATGGCAACACGAGTTAGACGATCTACAAGTCTCCGACTTAAAGTTTTATGCCGAGCAATATCTACATACTTTGATCTTTATTCGCTGTTCCATTATTTCACCGAGTAATAATTTATGTTTGTTAGCGCTAATGCAATCTTTACTATCAGTTTTATGAGACTTTTGAATTTTAGTACTTCCATAATCTTTAACCTGCTCTGCATGTGTATCGCGCCAACATTTTTGAAGCTCTTTACAACGTTCTACTTTGTCTTTTATTTCCAACCCAGCTTGGAGCTGATAGCGCAGGAACTGTGTCTGACAATAGCATTCACACGAATAAGAAGTTAGTGCACCATGGGCGTGCCAGCCACTTCGCATCTCTGCCGCTCACGTATGTGGATTTCACTTTCACCAAACAACAAATCTTTTAATTCTTGCGGAAACGCCTCTTTATTGGGAAGAAACACTACTTTCCCCTGATGGCAACACAAATCAGACGATCTACAAGTCTCCAACCTAAAGTTTAAAGCCGAACAATATCTAAATACTTCTGTCATATCACCTATGTCCATATATTCAATCTCTTTTCTATGTTCCATTATTTCACCAAGTAATAATTTCCGCTTGTTAGCGCTAATGTGATCTTTACTCTCAGTTTTTTGAGACTTTTGAAATTTAATACTTTCATAATCTCTAAACTGCTCTGCATGTGTATCGCGCCAACGTTTTTGAACCTTTTTATGACGTTCTACTCTGTCTTCTACTCTTTGCCTTTTAATTCCGACCCCGCTTGGAGCGGAGAGTGCAGGAACTGTGTCTGACAATAGCATTCACACGAATGAGAAGTGACTGGACCGTGGGCGTGTTTATATCTCTTGGCAAAAAGTCTCATCTCGCACGACCTGAAATTATCTCTCGAGGGACTTGAAATTATCTCAGAGAAAGTCTAGTCCCAAGATTTTCTTTTATAATAGAGAGATATTATTAGTTATATTCCTTGTCGTTTGGTGTTGAGCCTGGGGGTCGGACACTCCTGACCTTGCACTTATGAGACCACCGCCAGCCTTATGAAAGCTGGTAGAAATTTCAGAATTAGCACAAAGTATCTTGTGATTTTAATTTTCTACCAGCTATTCCTTGGTTTCAAAAAAAAATTTGGAGAATCTATCAGAGTTCTGGAGGACACAGAATCTGCTGGGTATAGTTATTTTCTGCTTCAGTGTTCATTGTTCAGTCCAGCTGCCATTTTGAGGCCATTTTGTTGACAGTTGCTATACCAGTACTAGGAAGAGCCAGGGGTGTGCAATGCATGACATAATTATTGTGACAATATAACGGTTAGCATCACATTCTTTTGAGCTGTCTGATATTGGATTCAGCAAAACAAAATTAGTTGCCATTCTTTAAAGTCATTTTGAGTTTTCTAGTTACAATATTTTTTTGTCCTTAAACTATTTTTATTGTTTAGCATTTTGGCTCTGATTATGTGTGTTTTGTTTTTGTTTATGAACATTCCTGATTCATGTCCTGAGCTTTGTGTACTTGTCTAGCTGGTTATGTTGTTTAGACTATTAGTTATATTAGTTATATTCTTTGTCCGTTGTGAGTTGAGGCTTTTTGTGTTGAGCCACCACCGTGAAATTTGAAAATGTGGCCTAGTTTTAACGGTGAAGACTTCTTTGAGCTTTGTGTGACCACTCATAACACATTCTACTGATAAAAGCTGTCATTGGTCTTCTTTCAGGAGGTAGATAGTACAGACCTGAGACAGAGAAAGAACCCTATGACAAAAAGAACTGCATCTTCATATCAAAGAACAAGTCCAGTTTTCTTTTATTTGTATTTTCTCAGCATTCCAAAATATGGCCACCACAAAATCATTTTCTGTCTGGCAAGCAATTCTGTAGTGCTTCTACATTTTGTTGTTTGGAGTTTATCCACTTGTACCGGCAGTGTCTGAAGTCAACTGGCACTTCTACTCTGTGCTCTTTGGAGTAGTGACTGGATTCAAGTCTACTACATTAACTGACACAGACACATATGTCTCAGAGTATGTCTGTCCTTTTTTAGGAGAGTCACAAAAGACAAAACTTAAGAACATGGCCCTGAGGGACCACAGTTTAGCCAAAATGAGGTTTTCCCCACCCTGGGTGGTAGAGATAGGTTTAAAAGCAGTAAGTCATGGGAAAAAAGCTTAGGTTGGTATTGGGACTTGTTCAACACAACTGCTGTTCTTGAAGCTGTTGTGGTGTGAGGCGCCTAACACACAAGCTGGTGACCCTCAGAAACTTGTCTTCTGAATGGGTTGTGACTTTGGATCTGCCAGTTCTCTTCCTATCAGAGTTTCTTTCAGTTTCGAAATTGCATGTGGATTGTGATGGACACCACGGTACTCGCTGACACTTTAAATTTTTTTTTGCAATTTCTCTAAATGAAAGGCTTACACATTTAAGTGTAATAAGCCTCTGTCTCCTTTGTTAATTGCTGTTTTCTTGTGTTTATCACTGTAATATTGTCCAAGTTTATAGTAACACAGTCTGCCTTAAGACAGACCATGGGTTTTTAAGTAAACAGAATCTTGGACACGTGTGCAAATTGTTCACTTCAACTTGCAAGGCTTCATTTACTTGAATTGCTGCAGAACATCTATAGGTTGTAACCTATTCGTTGTTCCCTGAAGAAGGCCCATTTGTAATATTTTGAGTTTTCTTTTTTTCAGTTTTTGCGAACCTAAACTTTAAATTTATACCTCTGGCAGTTTACTGCTTACCTTTTCACCATTTTAGGTCATTCATGGGATTCCAGCTGATTAAGCTTGAAGAATATCTGGGGGAACTTGAGGTGTTTTATAACTTCTGACTGGTAGTGTATATATGTATAAGGGCTTTCAAAAAATGTAAAAGAAAATTAGATGTGTAGTTAAGAATTTAAAAAGCCATGTGAACATTTCAGGGTCATGTTGCTGTTACGAAAACACTGGAAATGGAGCTATTTACAGAGTGCATTAGCCAGACATTTTATGGATGTTATTATTTCCGCTTCTTGTCTTATGTACCCCAGTGCTGATTTTCTATTATCTGGCACTGAAGACTGCATCTTTTTTTAACAGCAGGCACTCATCCTTGTGCTGTAGCTCAAGTGTGCTGAGCTCTCTATCTCTGTGAACCATCTTATTAGCATATGGCTTTACTCATTATAAATAACAGGAAGTTAGCCTGAAAGTCAAGACAAATATTGTTTGCTCTCCATCCATCTGCTGTGAAATCAGTGACCATTTTCTTAGCTGAGATAATGGTGTGCATGGATATTTTTAGCAGGGGGGAAAGCTGTTATCAGCTTACTGATCAGAGGGTTTCTGGAAGGTAATGCTCCTGTGGTCCAGTGGCTGAAAACACAGGGCTCTAAAAATAAATGTACTCGATGTGCAATGCGCCATGTGAGAGTGACAGCCTCCTGGCATGGTTCACACTTTCTGCTGTCTCAGATCTGCTCCCTTGCTTGCTGGTGCCAACGTGAAATCTTCAAGCTAAGAAAACCACAGATCACACTGATGAAAGTCGCCATTTTGGGTCTGTTCAGTCTCCCCACTAGTGGCTAATGACTTTCTTAGACTTTTTAATCTGTGGACCCACATTAGAAAATTGATACGATGCTGCGACTCCAGAAAAGAATTGATATCATAATGAGGCATAAAGAATCATGTAATAAAAAAGTAAATGTTTTTGCTTCCTTTCAAGCATATGTTGGAAAGTAAATGTATTGTTAATATAATAATACTTATCATTCAAAAAAGTAATAGAATCCGGGGATATACAGTATCATTGCCAGTGTAAATACTTGCTGAGAGAAATTAGTTTTTGGGGTGTGGTGATTGGGATATGATGATTTTTGAAAGGATATTGTGAATTATTAAATAACTTAATTGCTTGATTCATACATAAGAAATAAAGTACAGGTATGCATTGCTTAACATCCACGATATGTTCTGTGAAATACGCCGTTGCACAATTTGGATGTTGAGCGAACACCATATTCTATACAGTCCAGTCCTGCTATTTTTGGGCATCATTACACATGTGCGCCTTGGGGACAACTTAAGGGCTCTGGTGATGGTAATATCCAATTACCAATGCCTTTTTTCTTCTTGCTTCTGCAGACCAGACGATTGACAGCTTTAACACCAATGACGTCACTTTCGTTTTTTCACATCCACCTGGACTCGTCTCTTCCTGTCAGAAGTCTTTAAAAACAGAAGATCTTGGGCAGTCAAGATTTAGACTCGCACCTGAAAAGATGTATTTTCTTAACACTGTTTCTAAAAACCACATTTTATTTTCATTTCAATTATGCAGGGTTTAATTTTAGATTCCCCAGAACTTTATGTGTCTGTGCTCATTTTCTTACAGCATCATCTTAACAAGCTTTGTGCCTTGTTTATCCATCCATCTATCCATTATCCAACCCGCTATATCCTAACTACAGGGTCACAGGGGTCTGCTGGACCCAATCCCAGCCAACACAGGGCACAAGGCAGGAAACAAACTGCAGGTGCCTTGTTTATGTTTTATATTATGAGTAACTTCCTTTTATTTCATTTTGTAAAGCACTTTGAGCTACATTGTTTATATGAAAGTGTGCTACATAAATAAATGATGTTGTTGTTATCTACACCATTGTGTTTGGCCCTCAATCCACATTGTTAGAAATTTCTCGATATCTGATCTAGGTCCCTCCCGTATTTTCATGTACCTTGTTGTTTTCAGTGGAACTGATCCTTTAACAGCTTGGAGAAATTTTTCTTTGTTTTTGAGGATAGTCGTGATTGTCAAGTGTGACATGTCTAAATCGAGAGCAGTAGTATTCACTGATTTTCCAAGTTTGTGGGGTTTAATAACCTTTTGTTTTACTGCCACATCGATACTTCTCTTGCTGCTGCTGTCGTTAGCACGGGTTTTGCTGCATTTGGGAGCCATGATGGCACTTCATGGTAATATTTTTAGAAAATGTAACAACAATAACGCTATAACATTCAAGAGACACGCGACACGTGAGACTGAATGTTGTTACATATGAGGACTTATGCGTGGTTGGACATTGCCAGAATGGGCATTATGTGGTGCATATCAGTAGTTAAAAAACAATCAATAGAGTTTATTTACTTTGTCTGAAATGACATTATTTAAAAAAAAAAAAAAACTTTTTCAAATGAGCTCCACCGTTAACACAACCCACTTTTCATCTATTAATTCAATAAATCAAGCTAAAAAGTAGATCAATTATTCTTAAAAAGTGTTTGTACTACTTGTATATGGTGACTGAATAAAGCTTAATAAATCATTTGGTATACTAACCAGTAAGTTTAAAGCCACTGACCGACATTGTGCTATTCCCCTTGTATTTTCTGGTTTTGCTGTGTTTGGGAGTCATGATGTAATGTAATATTTTGTCACAAAATAATAATAATGTCACAGTAATATTTTTAGAAAATGTAACAGCGAGAATGCTGCAACACTCAAGAGACATGCGACATGTGCCACTATTTTCTGGTAGTAACATCAGCTGTTCCATGGGAGTGCACAGTGTGGGTCATCAATGGCACGACCTATAAGTTCTAGTTTATCGATTATAGTACATCACATGCAATTTTTTTTTGTTAGTCTCACTTTCTTTTTGTTCAGTTCTTTCTGATTCTTGTCTTGAGCTCTTGGCTTGGCACCACATTTCATCTTCTGATCCTTTAACACATTGTCTGCTGGACCCTTTATTACCAGATTGCTGCAGTATAGGTCTATGCATATATGATAAATAATTAACTCTATTAACTTTTGTAAAGAAATGTATTTGAAAGAAACAGTTTTACTATTACCAGGAACTCTGTCAAAAATATAAAGAAACTGTTAATTACTTTATTTTGACCTGCAGCTCAACTAAAAGTGTTAAATGAGAGTCCTTGAAGGATGGCAACACTCAGAATGAAGGCTTGCAGGATTAGAAGCACATCAGACATATGTAAAGAAAAGATCTGTGAGTGTAAAGAACAGTCCACTCTGCTCACGATCAACCACAACCACTAGATGGCGCATGTACTTGCATGCACCTCACTTCTCACTACAAATGACCTGTGTGCGGCAAACGGTGCCACACAACAATGACAACATGCTAATGACACAGATAAAGAGACACAACGTCGAAACGAAGCAAATACCACAGCTTAACAACGTGCAAGTGACACACCTCAGTAACGGAGGGCAAGGCTTGACGTTTTCACTAAAAATATTGTCTATCTGAAGGTATTTTCTCGAGACAAAGATTAACAGAACTCATATGCCAGCGATACAACTAAGATATTGTATCACCTGTGTCTTCTTACAAAAGCCAGTGAGGCAGCAAGCTCAGGTGGGTCCATGTCCTCTGTCCTTGGTAATTCTTAAGAGTTATCTGACACCTCTGCAAGTTCACGAATACAGTATAATAAAACTGCTATGGAGTAATCGAGTTGCATTTTGTCCTGAAAATCACACGCAGTTAGTGTTCAATTAATATAATACGTTTCTTTGCATTGTCTAGGCTTATTGCACATAACACAAGTGGTAGTTGGTGACAAGTCTGCACTCAATGCGTGGCATAATGTCCATGTACTGCTGTCTTGACACAAGTCGGACGCCTTGTGATGATCAAAATATTCATCTTGCAACAAATTTAGTTATTTCAAAACATCAGCAGCTTTATACTTTTTTTGTGAAATGACAGAACTATAGTCTGTCCATTTATCGTAGTATTTTCCACAAGGTGTTGCATTTACAAAAAATCTACAACTATCCATAGATGGTAGCACTATAGTAGATAAGTGAAACATGGCAGCAAAACTCATCAGCAAACTGGCTGTGTCTATAGCGGCTGTATACTGACATAACAAGTTTTCTCGTAAATCGCTACTAGGCAGGCTCAATGAAATACGACTTAACTCGTATCTTGTGCTCAAAGTGTTTATTTAAAACTTTTTTCACTGTCTCTTATTGAGACGGAACATTAGGTTAATTGGCGACTTCAGTCCTTGTGTGTGAGGGTGTGTGTGTGTGTGTGTGTGAGGAAGGCCATTTGATGCACATGTACTCTTTCCAGGATTGTCTGGTCTTTGGCTGTGCTTATGTCTCATAATTGACTAAAGACCAAGCAATGTTGTTGAATGAAGGTTATATCATCACTCTTTGTTTTCTTGTTTCTCATAGATTGTGTGTTTATATAGGTTGGGAGCATGACCTGACACTACACCCACCACACTACAAACCACATGGATTGCCACCCAAGTGCAGTGGGTGACACCTCCGCACCATAATAAAACAGTGTGAGGTTTTTTACGGTGGCTGGAGTGCCAATCCTGCCTATCTGACATTATATTAATGCATTGCATATGGAACTTTGTGTGTAGAAAACAATGCTACTCAACAGCAAACTGAATTGAAAACTGAATTGAATTGAACTGAATTGCATCCAGTGCCATCAGGATAGGGTCTGCCTCCTGATTTGGATTAAACAAGTCTGAGGATATTATGTTAATATTATATTATGTTACATTATATTGTAATTGTATTGCTGCATCTCCCTCCATTAAGAGGCTCAAGACAGTGAAAGACAGTAAAGACCAAATTCACATTTACAGAACAAATCTCCTTTCCTGATCACCAGTGCACCACTCAGGACTTTAGACAATGGGTGACAATTAAAATCCTTGAGGCAAAGCCCCCCCAACTCAGGTTGAACATTAAGTCCCTCAGAAAAGGGATCCAACAGGGGTCCATGGTTTACACGGTCATGGTGTTGCAATCTGCTGCACCCCTGTTTATTCCACCTTCCCCACACAGTTCTCCCAGTGTCTACGTAGGGTTTTCTCTCCTGTCTGATTTTCCTCCCACATCCCTTGTCAGCGACTGGTACCTGCAATGGGCTGGTGATTTGTTTTGTTTTAATAGCTGTCTTCCTCACAAACTTGCCAGACTAGGCCTTCATCCCTCGTAAACTTGAATTGGATTAAACAGATTGCAGAATTTTAATATTTAGCCAACGTGCCATAATTATGGAATCATGGAAAGTGTTAACAACAAGCCCTAACTGCTCACGTTTTCACATTCTTTCAAGATTAATTGTAGGAGTGTGCAGTTCTCTTTTGGCATTTTCTTAATGCTATTTAAAAAAAGGATACAAAGGAAGGGTTTCAGCTTTCAGTGCTGATAAAATTAATTTTTTAACCTTGACGATTGGTCTTTTCAGCCATGAACTCACCGAGTAGGATCCCACTTGACATAAAGTCTTGTTTCTCCTCAAGGTTGCTTCTTTTCATTCTGAAAGTTAATATTTGGGAGGTTTTGCATGCACCGCATTCCTCACTTTACTAGAGGAGTGTTTCACAAGTCTAAATGGTGCAGAAACATAAAACAAGGCCCCCTGCCTTAAGTTGGAATGCTAAACACTTCCCTAGGCTTTGACACTGATACTGTGCCACCCACTAGGGTTAAAAGATCCTGCTCTGTTAAGAGTTCTTGCCCTTATTTATTGTGCTTTTCTTTTCTTTTCTTTTTTTTTCTGCTGAAAGCCTTTTTCAATCTGACGCTCCGGTGTGGCCAATCTGTTGAGTGTTACAGACCCCTTGCCCTACTCATTAAGGGCTTGTCCGGGGTGGGGGCCCTTAGGAAGTCTTAGTCGAGCAGCAGTCCTTGACATGGGGAGCAGGAATTACAGTTCCGATCCATTGTTACAAACAGGACGAGTGGTGCAGAGCATCCTTCCAGAGTCTGTGCTTACCAAACATCCTGCAAAGAGGGAATCTGCAATGAATTAAAACAAAAAATGTTACGTTTCTTATGTGAGATCAATGATGACTGTGGCCGCTACAAAGAATTTCAGGCCTCAAGCACCAATAATCTAGGGATGTTTGTATTTTTGATTAGGTTAAGGTAAGCCAATGAACAAAGGTGATTCTTTCATGCATTCCTTAAACTTTTGCTTCTTGCATCATAAAGTTCAGTAGATAGCCCATGATCATAGCTGTTGACGAGACAATTACTAGAGCACCACAGAGTTTCAGTTTGTCTAATTCCCACTCCTCCTGCTATTCTACTAAGTCAGAATAATGCTCTTGCAGATGGTACATGCTTTTTTGAAGAACCAGCTTAGCATTATACCTGTCTTTTGACATATTAGTGCTGTTATTTATTTATTATTAGTTAGGCTACCTATTGACAGAATACATTAAAAAATATTTGATATCACTTGTCCTTCATGTATCTTCAGTGTTCCTCATGTGCCTCTCCTCGATTTCCTTGTGTGTCTGAACCTCTCTTGTCATGCGCTCTCTTTCTGCATTGCGTTTTCGTAAAGTCATTTCAAGGCACATTGCCCACCTCCTGTCCACTTTTTCACTACGACCAGTGGCAGACAGATTTCAATTACACACTGCAAAAACATCATTTGTACTCTTCCATATACTTCCTGTTGACTTTCTCATTTGATTCCTCCTCATTAGAACATTGGAACACTTGCACAAGCTAAACGAGAACAGGCCATTCAGCCCAACAAAGCTCGCCAGTCCTATCCACTTAATTATTCCAAAAAACCATTAGCTCTTGCTTTGAAGGCCCCTAAAATCCTACTGTCTACCACATTGCTTGTCAACTTATTCCATGTGTCTGTGGGTCTAAGCCAACATCTTGAGACAAAAATCATGGTCAAAAAAAGCTCAAGACCTAGCTATTAAAAGTTCATTCAATGTGAGAGGAGGAGAGGAGAGTTTGGGAGTATGCACCGATACAACGCGATACACGACAAACCACTTCAGGATCCCAAATGAGGACCCGAGCGCAGCTTTTAGGGCTTTTATCCATAAACTTGAGTGCTAAACATACCACATCACTATATTAAATGGTGATCACATGTTGAAATTACGTGTTTCACCGTCAGCAAATATATGGAAGGAAACATCATGGTTGCTACACAACATTACTGTGACCATGACTATTGAGAGCAGAAAGATGGCACCTGCAATGAAAACCAAAATCCTGCTGCAGTGAATTCCTTTTTAAAATAATAAAATTAATGATAATTGAAAAAAACATTAGAATCAAGATTATAAAATATAAGAAAAAATGACTAATCAAGACACAGACATACGGTGACACATTAAACAGTCCAGCATTGCTGAATCAGACCACACAATTTATTCTTCAAATCTTTTGATTTGTTTCTTTAAAAGTTTCCATTCCATGAATAATAAACTTGATGAACTGTCATATCTCTGGGTAAGATACTGCTATTTTGGATACTGCTGCATTTTGTGAACTGCGGAGAACCGGCTTAAACTTTTTATTTCAGGTGCTATTTTAATGCTGGGTAGGCTTTATCTGATACGATTAGACAGACAGAATCGAAAAGGTATGAGTGGGACTGGAAATTTATTTGAATAAGTAATGTTTCTTTTATAATATTTATATTTTCCTGGACCTTCCATAACTAAGCATTACATAAAAGTAAACATACAGCATAACTTTAACACACACACACAATTAAACACCAATGTACAATTTGCACTGTGTGTTTCATTGCATGTCACAAATAAAATTTGATTTGACTGCATTGTAACAACATTCACTTATTCTTAGATGCAGGAAATATTACACGCATTATGTTTTGACACTAAAGTGCAACACTTGACATTGTAGACCATGGCATTCTTTTTCACAGACGTTATGGTTTAGGTAGAGTCTTATGCATGGCTCAGGTATATTTTCTATTTATCTGATCCTTTTGGTTTTTTCTCTTTATTATTATGTATTCTGCGTGGGCTGGTGCCCTGCCGAGGTTTGTTTCCTGCCTTGCGCTCTGTGTTGGCTGGGATTGGCTCCAGCAGACCCCCGTGACCCTGTAGTTAGGATATAGCGGATTGGATAATGGATGGATGGATTATTATGTATTTCTTACTGTGTATGTGGTTTAACATATTATATTGTATTAATATTGTTTATTGTGCATGTTTTGCGCCTTATGTACTAACACTTGAGCCTAGAGGGGCGGGGCCACATGATATGGCAGTGGAGGAACCGCCCCCAGGACTATTTTAAAAGAAGCGGCCATTACACTGGCTGCTCCGGCATTGCATTTTTCTTCTGGGATTTGTTTTTTGTTTTTTTGTTCTTGAATTACCTGGTGTTTTGACTTTTTCCTTTGTTTTAAGGTACTTCACTTTGAGGTTTGCCTTTAAACCTTTTGTTTCCTCTTTTTAGTTAATCCTTTTTTCTCTTTTTCCTATGTTTTTGAATCATTAATAAATCTTTAAAAATTAAAAGAATTTTGTCTTATGTTTTAGATCTGATGTTTTTACAGTTTTCTCCATTTCACTTTTTTGTGATTTTTTTTCAAATCATAACTTCTTTACTCCACGTATTTGCCTGTGTGGCAGTGCATTGCTGGCGTTTGTTACTTGAGATCTGCAGCCTTTTTTGAAATTTTGAATTGGCAGGATCATAACAACAGGCGTAAGAATCAAATTGGATATTTTGTCAGGAAGGTGCCATTAATTTGATTATTTGCATTTGTTTCCATGCCTTGTTCATTTTAATTTTTACATTTTGTTATTTACATGACATCATTACATTTTTGTTTTTTTTCTGTATTTGTTTTTCATTGACACTTCTATTTTGTGCTTCTAGAATTCATGGGCACCACCATTTTGGCTGGATAGACTAGTGCTCAAGTAAACTAAATGAACTTTGGGCAAACAATCCTTGTGTAAAATTATTGCTTTATTTTTAACTATGATTTTGGTTTGCAGTTTGGTTTTGGCAGTACTAGAACAATAGTCTATGTTGCAGACCTCTTACTTCATTGCTGCTGAGAAACCTTTTGCTTAATTCCTAAAGGAAAACGTTGACATATTGCTGCTGCTTTTTTTCAAGTAGCCTTTTGTCTGATTGGACTTTCCATTCTGCCCAGTTAAAGGATGGCACTGTTCTTAGATGGTTTACTTCAAACTAATCAAATTGTTTTCAATGTGTTCAAGAGCCTGATGACAAAACTCCAATGTTTATTTGGAAGTCATCTAAGACAGGGGTGTCAAACTCCAGGCCTGGAGGGCAGCAGTGGCTGCATTTTTCATTCTGACCATTTTCCTAATCAGTGACGAGTTTTCACTACTAATTAATTTCTTTGCCCTTCAATTTAGTAGCCCTGTTTTTAAGGATTTGGTCCTCTGAATTTATTCCTTTCCTCATTAAATGACAGCCAAACAGTAATGAGACGTGAAACGAGCCAACAGATGACCAGCTAAATTGGGTCTTCAAACGTCAACCAATTTCTTAATGAGAAGATGATTCTTGCTGTAAATTAAACCCGTTATTTAATTCCTTGGCTTGTTGCTTCTCTCATTCTGCCACAGCAGACATTTCCAAAACTGTTGATTTTCTGTTCAATCCAAGAACACCATCAAGATGTTTTGGTTGACCTGAGAGATCAACCTCACCGAGACCTTCACTTTTCTTTATTTTCAGATATTGTGTGATGGGCAAAGGTGAGCTGGTCATTTGGTGGCTTGTTTTGTGTCTCATTATTGTTTGGTTGATAAATAAGGGAAAAGAAACAACTAAGGGGCTTGAGTCAAGCTAATTAAAACTAAAGAAAAAAGTTAATTAGCAGAAAAAACTGGTCACTAATTAAGATCATGGTTAGAATGAAAACCTGCAGCCACTGCGGCCCTTCACGACCGGAGTTTGACATCCCTGATCTAAGATGTTCAGTGTTAAGTTCAGTGGTTGGACTTTCTTTATATGCTCCATCATTAACGGGAACACTAATAATTACTTTCACATTTAATTATTTTCACTGCATTGGTCATTAATATTTTTCCAGCTCTATTTAATAAATATTTCTCTGGTGTAAACCTGCACAGCATGTGCATATCAGGGATATCGGCTGGGAGAAGAGAGGTGTGATAATGTTTTTGCCAATTAAAACATCACAATGCCAATTATGTCATCACAAAAAAACAAAAGAATAGTCCCTACTCTATGTTATGAAGCCAGGTGACTGTCAAGGATGTCTTGGCCTTCAGTTTCTAAGGGTTCAAGCGAGCTCTGGTAGGGTAACTCCCAGAGTTTTGATGGGTGATACCAGTAGTAACTTTAAGGATTGTCCCAGGAGTATCCCCAGAGTGGAATTTAAAAGCTATTCTCATTCCGTGACCCTCTGACTTTCAAGTTGCATGGGGACATGAGTGACAGAGTGTTTACTGATACTGGGGGCACTGGGTACTGATGGTCAAGTAGGTAGATCACCCCACCTGAGTGTTAGGGAGAAGACCTTGTGAAGTTAGGCCTGGTGGGGAAGCACGGGTTTGTTTTTGAGTTTGTTTGATTTGATTCCTTGAACTCTCACTTTGATGAGGCATGGTGTTGAATGCTGTTTATCCCTAAGCTGCTTTCACACTTTTGCATTTCCTATTTCTGTATCTGCATATGTAGCAGATGCATAGCACACCCATGGCCCAGTAAATATGGTGTGAAATTCAGAAATTCTCATCTTTCAAAGTAAAACTTTGTTGACAAACTTAAACTAATCTTCAGTAGTACTTTCGAAGTTTGAGTAAAAGATGTGTGTTGTCATAAAACAATAATATCCACAGCAGAGATTTGGCAATGTACACCTGCATGAAATTAAAGTGCATGCGTGGTACAGAATCATACTTTTCTAGGTGCCATGAAGGAAAGTGCTGTGGTATTTCTTGAGAATACATTTCCCTAAATCGTCCCCTTGAGCAAGTGGAAAATTATTTTTTGTGTCATGATGTGTACATTTCTGCATACATTCCCTGCTAATTTATATTTGCAGTATTATCTCAGCCTCATCTTTAAGATTGTAGTTGCCATGATTGCCTTCATAACTGACAAAGTGGACATAGGCATACACAGTCATATGAAAAAGTTTGGGAACCCCTCTCAGCGTGCATAATAATTTACTCTACTTTCAACAAAAAGATAACAGTGTTATGTCTTTCATTTCCTAGGAACATCTGAGTACTGGGGTGTTTTCCGAACAAAGATTTTTAGTGAAGCAGCATTTAGTTGTATGAAATTAAATCAAATGTGAAAAATTGGCTGTGCAAAAATATGGGTCCCCTTGTAATTTTGCTGATTTAAATGCATGTAACTGCTCAATGCTGATTACTTGCAGCACCAAATTGGTTGGATTAGCTCGTTAAGCCTTGAACTTCATAGACAGGTGTGGCCAATCATGAGAAAAGGTATTTAAGGTGATCAATTGCAAGTTGTGCTTCCCTTTGACTCTCCTCTGAAGAGGGACAGCATGGGATCCTCAAAGCAACTCTCCAAAGATCTGAAAACAAAGATTGTTCTGTATCATGGTTTAGGGGAAGGCTACAAAAAGTTATCTCAGAGGTTTAAACTGTCAGTTTCAACTGTAAGGAATGTAATCAGGAAATGGAAGGCCACAGGCACAGTTGCCGTTAAAACCAGCATGTCTGGCAGGCCAAGAAAAATACAGGAGCGGCATATGTGCAGGATTGGTTGAGAATGGTTACAGACAACCCACAGATCACCTCCAAAGACCTGCAACAACATCTTGCTGCAGATGGTGTATCTGTACATCGTTCTACAATTCAGCACAATTTGCACAAAGAACATCTGTATGGCAGGGTGAGGAGAAAGAAGCCCTTTCTACACTCACGCCACAAACAGAGTCGATTATTGTATGCAAATGCTCATTTAGACAAGCCAGATTCATTTTGGAACAAAGTGCTTTGGACTGATGAGACAAAAATTGAGTTATTTGGTTATAACACTGCGGTGGGTTGGCACCCTGCCCGGGATTGGTTCCTGCCTTGTGCCCTGTGTTGGCTGGGATTGGCTCCAACAGACCCCCGTGACCCTGTGTTTGGATTCAGCGGATTGGACAATGGATGGATGGATGGTCATAACAAAAAGCGCGTTCCATGGTAGAAGAAGAACACCGCATTCCAAGAAAAACACCTGCTACCTTCTGTCAAATTTAGTGGAGGTTCCATCATGCTGTGGGGCTGTGTGGCTAGTTCAGGGACTGGGGCCCTTGTTAAAGTCGAGAGTCAGATGAATTCAACCCAATATCAGCAAATTCTTCAGGATAATGTTCAAGCATCAGTCACAAAGTTGAAGTTACACAGGGGTTGGATATTCCAACAAGACAATGACCCAAAACGCAGTTCGAAATCTACAAGGCATTCATGCAGAGGAGAAGTACAATGTTCTGGAATGGCTATCACAGTCCCCTGACTTGAATATCATCGAAAATCTATGGCATGATTTGAAGCAGGCTGTCCATGCTCGGCAGCCATCAAATTTAACTGAACTGGAGAGATTTTGTATGTTAGAATGGTCAAAAATACTTCCATCCAGAATCCAGACATTCATCAAAGGCTATAGGAGGCGTCTAGAGGCTGTTCTATTTGCAAAAGGAGGCTCAACTAAGTATTGATGTCATATCTCTGTTAGGGTGCCCAGATTTATGCACCTATTCAATTTTGTCATGATGCATATTGCAAATTTTCTGTTAATCCAACAAACTTAATGTCACTGCTGAAATACTACTGTTTCAATAAGGCATGTCATATATTAAAAGGAAGTTGCTACTTTGAAAGCTCAGCCAATGAGAAACAAAAATCCAAAGAATTAAGAGGGGTTCCCAAACTTTTTCATGTGACTCTACAGTATATTGAACTACTGGCCTTTTGACTTAAGATCCGGTGCTTTACTTCTTACTCCATGCTGCCTGCCATAGCCTATACAGGGTGCCAGTCCCCCAAAGTACACACACACACACACACACACACACACACACACATCCACACTCCCTTACACCAGACATATTTGGGATATACTAGAAAATCTGAGTACCTCTTAAACAACCACACAAACAATGCCCAGGCCTGAGTCACCAAGCTAACTGGCAATTCAGAGACAGACGACAGTGTGTTGAGGTGGGAGATTCTGTGACGTTTAGAGATTTATTGGTTCTCAGAGTACCTCCAATTGAATGTTTCTTTTTTAATAAATATTGTTTAGCTCAATTTGGCCTTATTTAACAGCTCTCTTTTGAAGTATACTGAAGTTGCACCAGCATCATTTTTTCTGTGTTTGTTCAAATGGGTTTGAAGAAGCCCTGCATTACAAGAGCCCATACCTCTCTGGACTGCCCAGGAATATCTAAAGCAATGTGCACTCCATTACCACGTCTCCCCCATGAGCCTTGAAAGCCCATCTGCTTTCTTTATCCACTGAAATAAATCACACGAGCGCCTTGCTTTTTAAAAGGCAGCCAGGGCATGCACGTTTCTCTTTCCTCATCAGCCCTGTGACCTGATTTTCTCTTTCCTTCTTTAGCCCTGCGTTTCTCCCATGGAGGTTCTCATATGGTACATTAAATAGGCCTTTGATGGTTAACAACTCACTTTGCCTGCTTGAAGATCTCATTAATATTAGCAAACAACAATATTTTGACACCAGGGCAGTGTGATTGCAGTGTTTATCCGTGTAATGTGCTCTCTCGAAAAACCTTTTCCACAAGACCACACAGGTGCTTTCCAGAGCCATGCATTACATTGATAATAATAATTGCCTTGGATACTTGGAACCCAGCATGCATTTCACATTTGCTCACCAGGCATTTTGGCCCCAGTTACTGAAAGAAGATTGTGAAGCTTAGTGTGGTAATGGAAAGAGAAGGTCGTCAAATATGGTGCACTCATTTTTCCTAAGACCACTTCATGTTCTTTGGTGGACTTTTACTATTTTTTTTTTTTTGCAAATTTAGCAGAAACCTCTTCCAATTGTGATTTACCATAAAAATAGTCGTTGCAACTATTTCCATATGTATGCACAGGAAGATTAAGTGGGGTGAATTTTAGTTGTGGTGAAACACAATTAGTTGTGTGAAATGCTTCACTCATCACTAGTACTATATTAGCATTGTTCTTACCCTGTAAGACCATTGCCTACACTTTTTCAAATGAAAGCTTCCAGCAGGATAATCTGCCACATCAAAACCACAAATCATCTCAAGATGGTTCCATAAACATGTCCATGATTTCATCAATGGCCTAAACAGTCTCCAGATCTCAATCTAATAGAGCACCCTTGGGATGAGGTGAAATGTGAGGTGGTCATAAAATTAGCAGGAACTCATGCTAACAAGTCAAAAATCCTTAAGGACTGTTCCCAACATCTTGTTTTAATCCATTCCTCAAAGATTTCAGATTGTACTGCAAGCTAAAGAGCATTCTACTTAATACTAGATAGGAGGTCCTAATGACTGGCCACTCAGAGGGTATATATAGTGATCAGGTGGCAAGGAGGTGTTTGGTTAAAAAGGAGACATTAAGAAGCAGGATAAAAGGTAGGCCTAAAAAAGACATTCAGGAAAAGAATTCACATTGGTAATTACAAATTCACTTTGCTTACCAGTGTGAGTAAAAAGCTAATGGTGGTCAACATGCTCTGTAAATGAGTGGGTTGCCTTAGAAATAAAGAAGACATGGAACAAGCACAAAGGAGACAAAGATGTGTCCTGAGTAGAAGTGTGAAATGATCTCCCCAAGACACTTGGAAAATGGCAACCCAGCAGGTGTTGGGATTGTTTGGCTCTCTGACCTGAGGGGCATTATGGTAACTATGAAAAGTATTCACCTCCTTGGAAGTTTTCACATTTTATTATACAACATTGACTCACAGTGGATTTCATTTGACATTTTTGACACTCGTCAGCAAAACAAAGACTCTTTAATGTCAAAGTGAAAAAAAATTCTGCAAAGTAATCTAGTGTAATTACAAATACTGTATAAAGCACAAAATAAACGATCGCTTAAGTATTCACCCATTTCAAGTGAGTATTTGGTAGATGCACTGTTGGCAACCATGACCGCCTTGAGTCTACAGTATGTACACAGGGCTCTCTGTCTCTATGAGATGCACATTTTGACAATGCAGTTTTTCTCCATTCTTCTTTGCAAAACTGTTCAAGCTCCAGTCAGTGTTTAGCAGATCTGAAAATGAAAACAGATCTCTGCAAAGTGATCTAAACTAAGTACAAATATAAAACACAAAATAATTGAACATGTAAGTATTCACCCAGTTCAAGTGAGTATTTGGTAGATGCACCGTTGGCAGCCAAGACCGCCTTGAGTCTACAGTATGTACTCTATGAGATGCACATCTTGACACTGCAGTATTTTCTCCATTCTTCTTTGCAAAACTGTTCAAGCTCAGCCAGGATGGATGAGGATCGTGAGTGAACAGCCTTTTTCAAATCCAACCACTAGCCACATATTCTCAGTTGGATTATTGCCTGTATATACAGTACAGTACTTCCCTGCACTCACCATTCCCCCTGCAACGGTGACACAAGAATTTCCCAATGCTCTTGCAGTGTATGTGACAAGTAAAATGTAATCTAATCTAATCTGGACTCGACATGTCCACTTCATTACATTAATGTTGTTTTTAAACCATTCCTTTGTTGCTCTGGCTTTAGGCTTGGGGTTGTTGTCTTGCTGAAAACAAATATTATCTTCTTTCAATTGCTCCTGTTAGGGGTTGCCACAGCGGATCATCTTTTTCCATATGGAAAGGAAACTTTATAATTATAATAATAATTCTTTACATTTATTCAAGCTTTTCTCACTAATCAAAGCGGGGAGCCACTTCAACCACCACCAATGTGTAGCATCCACCTGAATGATGCAACGGCAGCCATTCTTGCACTCACCACACATTAGCTGTTAGGTGGTGAAGGGTTGAGAGATGCTTTAGTTAGCCAATTAGAGACAGGGAATGAATAGGGGCCCAGAATGACCAGTCCGTGGTGGGCAATTTAGCCAGAACATCAGGATACACCCTATTCTTTATGCAAGATGCCCAGCGATTGTTTATGACCACAGAGAGTCAGGACCTCGATTTTACATCTCATCCAAAGGATGCCATTTTATGGCTTACTGTTCCCATCACTTCACTGGGGCACTAGGATCCACATTCAGACCAGAGGGTAAGCACCGCCTGCTGGCCTTCTCATAACCTCTTCCAGCAGCAACCCATGCTTATCCTGGTTGGTCTCCTGGACCCAAACGTGTTTAGCTTCAGATGAATTGCCTACTCTGAAGGTGCAGGTTTATTGCGCGCTGCATCAGATTTACGTGCAGAATTCATATATCTCACCCCTCAAGAGCATTCCAGGGCCTGCTGCAGCTTGATGCTGCCATCACTACAATAATTCTTTAATAATAATTCTTTGCATTTATATAGCGCTTTTCTCACTACTCAAAGCGCTCAGCAATTGCAGGTTAAGGGCCTTGCTGAAGGGCCCAACAGAGCAGAGTCCCTATTGGCATTTACAGGATTCGAACCGGCAACCTTCCGATTGGCAGTGCAGATCCCTAGCATCAGAGCCACCACTCCACCTATCCAATCCACATTGGGGATAGTGTGTTTTTGATAATGTGCAATGCTCAAGCATAGCATTTATTCTGATAGTCAGACACTCAAATTTGGTCTCATAAGACCACAGAACCTCCTTCCAGCTAACTTCAGAGTCTCTCATGTGCCTTCTTACAAACTCTAGCTGACAGTAAATAGTTGTCTGCACAGTCTGTACAATCTAATGCAGTGTAACTTGTAACTGTTTCAGAGCTGTCATAGGTCTCTTAACAGCCTCCCTCAGTAGACTTCTTCTTGCACGATCGCTAAGTGTTTGCGGATGGACTGCTCTAGGCAGATTTACTGCCTTGCCATATTTTTTCCGTTTATTAATGACAGTCAATAGGACTACAGGGAATATTCAATGACTTGGATATTTTCTTGTCTCTGTTTTTCAATCACCTTTTCATGAGTTTGCTTTTAAGTGTTCTTTATATGTCTCAGTGGCACAGCTAGGACGGGGCAGAGGGGGCAGTCCGCCCCGGGTAGCACATTTTTTGGGGTAGCATTATTGGCCAAAAGGCTCAGTACAATTCATGTGTAAGCAGCAGGGTTCGGAAAAGTATCACTCATGAATGAAAAAAAGTGATTTCTTTCTGATTTTTATTCACAAATGCTTCAAAAATAATTTTCAGACTGTCCTTCTGTGACGGCATCAGACACAGCAGTTGAAATTTATGAGGCGATAACAAAAATAAACATAAACGTTACACTGATAATAATTTCTAGGAAGATAAACAACTAATTTACAATTTATAATTCTAATGCATTCTTGCTCTGCGCAGAAAACATCCCCATCTATCACTTGTACACTACACTGGTTCTGGTTTCGCAGCGTAATTATATTAATCTAATAATTAGAACACGGCTTATCAGTGCGTCTATACTATATTCTTGTCTAGTTGATGCTTATAAATAATTATACATGGAAAATTATTTCTGTTTCTCTATATATGAATAAATCTATGCAAAACGTCTCTTAATTTTTCTCTATAAGTCATTTTCATTTTCTATTTAAATAGGTTAACATATTCAGAAATGTTGGAGGGCAGCAAATAGAAGCACCGCCACGCCCCGAGCAGCACGAACTCCAAGTACGCCAGTGATGTGTCTTCATTGTGTAGGTTAGGCCACCATACTATACTGACTCACCACATGCTGGCTCTCCCAGTTTCAGGTGCATTTAGAATACAATCTTCTGAAACCCTTTAACTCAGACAGGTGGCCACCCTTGAACCCTTGATGGGACTTCTAAAACCAACTGGCTGCCCCAGTGATGACTGAGGTGTGTGATATTCATAATTATGCGATCAATTATTTTGTGTTTTATATTTTTAATTAATGTAGACCACTTTGCAGAGATCTGTTTTCACTTTGTCATTAAAGACTCTTTTTCTGTTGATCAGCGTGAAAGAAGACAATTTCAATTAACTGTATTTCAATTTTGTATAACAATGTGAAGAATGTGAATACTTGTTATAGGTGCTGAAGAGATGAAAGGTAGAAGACTGTGTGAAATCCCTCAAACACCAGCTGGAAGTCCTCAAATGCTGCAGCTCTATTATGAGCAACAGGAAATGTCACAGACACCAGGAGGGCCTGCCTCTTTAAGGGCATATTGGGGTTCTGGAAGTGGGGAGGGAGGGGGGGGAACCCTGAAGGAAGGTCACAAGGATCTTCTAGCTCTGGAAGTAACCCCAGAGTCCGGTCATAGCCATTCCCTGACCCCAGGCCAGATGAGTTGAGAGTCATGAGGTGGGTTGGTCGAGGGTTAAAACTGAAAGAAGAAGCAGGGTGGCATGAAGATAGAAGTAGAATTACAGTATGTTCGAATGAAAGGAGAGAGTTTTGCACGGTTTTGGGATGGCAGGTCAGTATAAGGGCCTTCCCGTCTTGGTACATTGAGTCCAAATTTCAGACAACTAGGCTCCACATTGCAGCTCGTATATAAAATGTGGCATACTAAAATAATAGTTTGGTGGCTAAAGCAGGTGGCAATATACAGTATCTCTCAGTACAGCATACGTCAGTGAATCTTTAATTCATGCTAAAAGAAGTTCTCATATTTACAAGTAATTTTACTAGAGTGTTGCAAATTCTTAATTTAACATTAATAACCACTGATGCTTTGTAAATGTTATTATGAGCAAAAGAAGCTTTTATTATGGTCTTTACACATAGCTAAACTAACGCAGAAATAGAAATATTAAATAAGGCAGTTTTTTTTTTTTTGTCACCATTGAGTGGACTCCACATTACAATATAAACACAGAGCTAAGTCAAATGGAATCTTGAATGTGTTGGCACAGCGTTCCCAGAATTGTATACACTTCTGTCTTACTGTCTCACATGCCTTGGCACCCTGCTCTTAGGTGAGAACTGTAGTGTAAACTTAGGTGCACCATGTTTGACTGGCGCCAACTAAAACGCAGCCTCCACCTAACCTGCTCGACAGCAATCCCTAACTGTAGGTGCAGTGTCCTCAGGGTTTCCTTAAATTTCTTAAATATCCTGTCTTCTTTTGGATTTTGTTTTCTCTAGAGCTACAGTCATATGAAAAAGTTTGGGAACCCCTCTTAATTCTTTGGATTTTTGTTTATCATTGGCTGAGCTTTCAAAGTAGCAACTTCCTTTTAATATATGACATGCCTTATGGAAACAGTAGTATTTCAGGAGTGACATTAAGTTTATTGGATTAACAGAAAATATGCAATATGCATCATAACAAAATTAGACAGGTGCATAAATTTGGGCACCCCAACAGAGATATTACATCAATATTTAGTTGAGCCTCCTTTTGCAAATATAACACCCTCTAGACCAGGGGTAGGCAACGTCGGTCCTGGAGTGCCACAGTATGTGCAGGTTTTTGCTCCAACCCAGTTCCTTAACGAGAACTCAATTATTGCTGATGAAGCACATATTGCTTAAGTGACATTTTAATGCCTCATTTTAGTGGTCTCGCTTGTTAAGGTTCTCCAACCTTAATTGCTTATTTCAATCTTAAACTGCTGCATTCAGTGTTTTAATTGCTCCTTATTAGCAGTAAGATGTAAAACAGGGGTAGGCAATGTCGGTCCTGGTGAGCCGCAGTGGCTACAGGTTTTCATTCAACCCAATTGCTTAATTAGAAACCAATCATTGCCAATCTCAGACCTTATTTAATTTTATGGCTTGTTAGTCTGTGCAATGTAAGGCTTTTATATCGTAGATTTTTTTCCTTTCCAAGGATATCATCCAAATGATTTGAAGCCTAAAACAGATCATTTTCAGTCTGTCACATTTTTCTATTAAGTGTTTTATTAAATCAAACCGTGCATGATGAACACACACAGATGTAATTGGAAAAAAGCTAGCTGGAGAACTGCTGGCTGCTTTGTCTTTTACATCTTATTACTAATAAGGAGCAATTAAAACACTGAATGCAGCAGTTTAAGATTGAAATAAGCAATTAAGGTTGGAGAACCTTAACAAGCGAGACCACTAAAATGAAGCATTAAAATGTCACTTAAGCAATATGTGCTTCATCAGCAATAATTGAGTTCTCGTTAAGGAACTGGGTTGGAACAAAAACCTGCACATACTGTGGCACTCCAGGACCGACGTTGCCTACCCCTGCTCTAGACGCCTCCTATAGCCTTTGATGAGTGTCTGGATTCTGGATGGAGGTATTTTTGACCATTCTTCCATACAAAATCTCTCCAGTTCAGTTCAATTTGATGGCTGCCAAGCATGGACAGCCTGCTTCAAGAATAATATCAAGAGTTTGTTGATATTGGGTTGAATTCATGCAACCCTCCACTTTAACAAGGGCTCCAGTCCCTGAACTAGCCACACAGTCCCACAGCATGATGGAACCGCCACCAAACATGACTGTAGGTAGCAGGTGTTTTTCTTAGAATGCGGTGTTCTTCTTCCGCCATGCAAAGCACTTTTTGTTATGACCAAATAACTAAATTTTTGTCTCATCAGTCCAAAGCACTTTGTTCCAAAATAAATCTGGCTTGTGTAAATGAGCTTTTGCATACAACAAGCGACTCTGTTTGTGGCGTGAGTGCAGAAAGGGCTTCTTTCTCATCACCCTGCCATACAGATGTTCTTTCTGCAAATTGTGCTGAATTGTAGAACGGTATACAGATACACCATCTGCAGCAAGATGTTCTTGCAGGTCTTTGGAGGTAATCTGTGGGTTGTCTGTAACCATTCTCACAATCCTGCACATATGCCGCTCCTGTATTTTTCTTGGCCTGCCAGACCTGCTGGGTTTAACAGCAACTGTGCCTGTGGCCTTCCATTTCCTGATTCCATTCCTTACAGTTGAAACTGACAGTTTAGACCTCTGAGATAGCTTTTTGTAGCCTTCCCCTAAACCATGAGACTGAACAATATTTGTTTTCAGATCTTTTGAGAGTTGCTTTGAGGATCCCATGCCGTCACTCTTCAGAGGAGAGTCATAGGGAAGCACAACTTGCAATTGACCACCTTAAATACCTTTATATCTCATGATTGGACACACCAGTCTATGAAGTTCAAGGCTTAACGAGCTAATCCAACCAATTTGGTGTTGCAACTAATCAGTATTGAGTAGTTATATGCATTCAAATCGGCAAAATTACAAGGGGACCCACATTTTTGCACAATTTTTCACATTTGATTTAATTTCATACAACTAAATACTGCTTCACTAAAAATCTTTGTTTGGAAAACACCCCAGTACTCAGATGTTCCTAGGAAATGAAAGGCATACCACCATTATCTTTTTTGTTGAAACTAGAGTCAATTATTATGCAGGGTGAGGGGGGTTCCCAAACTTTTTCATATGACTGTGTATGGTTGCCTGGATAAATAAAGGGTGACAGAAACATGAAGGTGAGAAATACACCCACAGCTTGGTAACAAAACTGATGCCTCTGGACTAGAGTTTGGGCCACATGTCCCTTGACATTGTGACATGGTGGGATGACTTAGGTACAGGTCAGCTTAAAATGTAGAAGAGGCAGAAAAAGCAGCAGAAAGAGGAAAATCGCATTTAACATTATAACCCTCACTAAATTCCTCCAATTAGGCAGGGGGCTTGGTTACTTTTTTCTGCTTCCATAAATCCCACTTAAATATGACATTTGTTTTGTTGCTACCACATCTAAAAACTCACTGCGTCAAATCTCCATCTTCTTTGTGCAGTTTGCCAGGATGTCAGAGCAATGTGAAATCTTTTAAAATTTGATCAGAACAAACCAAAAGTGCTATTTTTTTCCCCAGTAAGAAAGGTGGGCCATTCCTCCTTCTGAGGCTGTGGGTTTCATAAGCTAAGGGGCTCTTTGTGACATCCCTGGCTATAATGAGTGCAGGATTTTCCTGGTGGCACACTCCTGCAAAAGATTCTTAATGAACTGCCATGGATGGGATTTGGAATGCATTAATCCGACACCTTTAGCTACAAATCAAACCTTTGACTCTAAACTCACTGCATGCAAGATCAAAGCGGCACCATTGAATTTCCCATCTTTGTTGATACATTGTGCCTTCAAAGCCCCCATCGGATTTCTAGCCAGGTCTTTCCAGGGCTGGGAAATAAACAGAGTTATATATATGGTTTCCTCAATTTGACAAGGCCCCTCCAGCCGGTGGTCCTGAGCCCATTAGTTTAATGGCTGTTGTTCTAAACCTTGGCATCTTGCGTGACCCTGAGCTTAACCTTGACATCTCTATTCACTCCATCACTAAAGCTTCCTTTTAGCATTTTAGGACATGTTTTCATTACCTTAAGATTGAACCCCTGCCTGCTGGCTGGCCTCTTCCAGAATTTCCAAAAGACAATGCCAGAGGCCTCGATATAACGGCTATGCTTTCGGTGTGCATAGGTCAGTGGGCAGACACGTAAAAGATCTTTTGAGGACAAAGAGTGAGGTTCTCAGTGCCATTTGTTTATTGTAAGCTTGAAATGGCAAAAAAAGAGGCGGGGAGACTGAGCTGTAAAACTTCGACAAAGCGGCTCCATGACAATCGAACTACACTTCAGTAGTGGATAAGAAGAAATTTTTAAAAAATAATAATAATTTAATGATCCAGTTATTGGACCAAGGTTTAACAGAATAAGAGCTTAATACGAGAGCCAGTAATTTGGATAATAATTAAATGGTTCATCCAATAAAGCAGGTGGAAACATTCAAACAACTTGGCTGGCAATGCAACAAGGTGACGACTGAGACAAGGATGCTATAAATAGAATAAACAGCAGATGGATGAAGTGGAGAAATGCCAGGGAGAGACAGTTAATTCCTGCTGACACCATAAGGGAAAGTTCCTGAAATCCCAGAGAGAATTAATGGGCTTGAAAATGGGAAGCACAATGATCCGTCTTCGTGTTTTCATACCGCAGTGAAGTGCATGTGCACTGACTCATCATAAACATCAAAATACATCAATAATAATAATAATAACAATCAAATTAACATAGCATATGAGACAAAGATGTGGCAAAATAAACAATCGTCATAGCAACAGGACTGTAACTATAGACTTTCAGTCCATTACAATAGAATGATTTAATTCAAAGTATAAAAATCTCTCAAATGAGCGCTACAAATATTGTCATCAGTTGTTCACCACCATCTATGATTTGACTAAATACACATTGGTTCCTGGAACACTAAAAAAGTCCTCTATAGCGTGCATTGATTGGACGGTGATATTGTGTTATTTGCATACATTAGCAAGGGCACAGAAAACATCATCATGGGAAAATGTTTAAAAATGATCATTATTCTTTGATTTCATTGAATTTCATGGTTTTATTATGTAGGAGCTAGCTTGATAAGATTATGATTGTGCTGTCACCATCACTATAAGCTAATTATTAGCATGGTGGGTTAAATAGAGTCCTACAGAGTTAAAGCTTTGTTTAAATTGATGCTTAATCAAAATTTCTTTCATTCATGTAACATTGAGTTGATCTTTTTAGAAGTGTAAAAGACAAAAAAATAATGCCTGACAATTCAGTCCACTTGCTGCATTGTTCTGAGATATTTTTGCAAGTCAGGTTTTATACACATACTTATTTATTTTTAGCCATAGTATTTAAATGACTATTTTACATAATTATTGGTTGGACTTCATAAATATAGCACTGTCTTGGTTTACTTTTTTGCGTTTTTTTTTTTTCCCTTTCACTTTTTACACAATTTCTGGTATTGAGTAATGCAATTTCGTTCCACTGTATTTTAGATATGGCTGGAATGGAATCAACACCACATAGTTACTCACTTCCACTCCAGGCCAATTTAGACTTACCAGTTATATGTCTATATAATGTCTCTGTAAGTATATATGTCTCTATATGTCTCTAAGATGCAATACCACACATACAATGACCATGATTGGAACTCTGAAACAGCAGTGCTAACGAGTGTGCCACAGCAATGCCCACAATCAATAAACCAAACATTCATTCATATACTCTACCAAATCCATTTATTCTGATACTAGCTGTCTCCCACACTTCCCACCATATAGAAGTGAAACAGGACAAACTTTAAAATTCAATAAACAAACAGGTATCACTAGCTAAGTGGAGGCAAGGAATGCTCCAAAACGTGGAGAGAGGTAGACCGACTTGAATGGAGGCTGACGCGTAAGTGAGGAAGGCCCCACCTGCTTCCCCCTCCCCTCAGCCCGCAGCCTGTGTCTCTGATTAGCACGCATATAGCACTACTGCAAGCGAACTATGATGCTTAGCGCAATGAGAGAAGCCGCAAAATCACCCAGAATGTTCAAGCAAATTACAGAAAAAAAGCAGATCTAAATCCGTTAAGTTGTTCTCTTGTTCATTTGGTACGCTCTGAGGCTGGCACGTGAGTGAGGAGAGCCTCGCCCGGCTCCCCACTCCTAACATCATGTTTCCCCCTCCCCTTGGCTGGCAGCCTCTGTCTCACATTAGTGCAAATAAATTGCTCCTGCAAGCAAACTATCATATTTAGCGCAATGAGGGAAGTTGCAAAATCAACCGGAATGTTTAAGCAAATTATAGAAAAAAAACAATCTAAATCCGTTAAGTAGTTCTCTTGTGAAAGCGGACAGACATACAGACAGATGTTGGATTTTACTTATATAGAGATAAGATTATAGCAACAATGGGGCTATTTCTGAGCAGTGAAAACAAGGCTGAAACAAACCTGTGAAGATCACTCATACATCAGACAAAAGTAGACTTTTTACTTCATCATCATCATCATCATCATCATCATTTTCAGCCATCTACTATCTACTGCTGGAGAAAGGCCTTTTACAGTTTTCCCCACAAGGAATGATTTACAGTCTTCTGCATTCAGGTTGTTCTAGGAAAATTCCTTATATCATCCACCCATCTTGTATTTGGTTACCTCCTGTGTCTCTTCATATCTCTAGAAACCTAATTTAAAATTTAACTGAAATGCCTTTGGAATATAAGAGGAAATGGGCAGGACTACAGTAAATGTCTGTAGACCCCCAAAAAAAACTTGCACATCCGACACAGGTAGTGACCATGCTGGGAACTGAACTTCAGTCTCTAGAGCTGTGAGATGGCAGTTGTATACATTGTGCCACAGGCACGTTTGCCATGAATAACTCCGTCATTCATGTATATTCCAGGGCCCCTTGTTCTAATACATTGAAAATAAGTCCAGAACCATCCTTGGGTGGGGCATCAGTCTATCACAGGACACAGATGGACACATCCTTGCACCAGACCAGTTTAGAACATCCAATTAAACAAAGTTACATGCCTTTTGGAGGGGACAAGAAGATCTAGAAGAAAGGCAGGTGAATACAAAGAGAACATGGAGACTTCATGACCAAGCTGAGAATTAAACCAGCAATGAGACAGTAACTCCAACCATCATGCCTTGTTCAGGCTATAACTGTCAAATCTCAGAACATGTTGGTATGATCAGTCTGAGATGACGTTTGCCATGTTCTGATTCCCATCATGAACTGACTGATATCTGTGTGTATAGACAGGCAACAGAACAGCACCGACAACTTGGGACTGAACATCTATGAAGAATTGTTTTGCCAGGCCTATTATGGATCCAACTGGCTCTAAGAACTGTCACATTCCAAAGATGGCCTGGAGTTTGACAGTCAGCCATCAATCATCCTGTTATCTCCCTCATTGACAGGCATGTCTTAATGATCGCAAGCAGCTGAGGAATTCCTGATATAGCCTAACAAGGGTCATCTTTCAAACCATTTGAAGACATTCTTGTGACACCCTCTTTCATCCACCCACTCATTTACTAGTTCCTTTCTCACAGCTGAAGTCTCCCCTTATTTCCATAAGGCAGTTGATGTCATCTCCGTAACCCATTTAAGTGATTCACATTATGAAATAAGATTTCTCAAGCAATTCTGGCATGTCTGCACATCTGTTATGTGAATACATTTGGTGATGGGAGTGCACCGCTTGTCATTTTCTATTGCAATTGATGATCTGCTCCTGTTCATCTGCATTTCTCAGTCAAAGCTAAAAGGTGAGACTTTGTGAAACCCAACACTCAAAACTGAGAACATGCAAAGTATGGAGACACAGGAATTCTGGAGGAACAATGAACAACGTTGTGCAAAATCAAAGTAGTTTGTACCGTTGTATTGTATTCCTGAGGTGACCATGATAGATTGAGCTAAGTGTAGAGGATTACTTATGTTCTGTTTTGTGTATTATATTTAACTCATTTTTTAATACCCATTGCACACCCAACCTCTCTAGAAGGGCATCTCTCTCTCTGAACCGCCTTTCCCAAGATGTCTTCCATTTCTTTCCCTACAGGAGTTTTTTGGGAGTTTTTTCTTGTCTTCTTAGCAAGTCAAGGCTGAGGGGCTATCAAAAAACAAGCCCCTTGAAGCTTTCATTTTGCGGTTTTGGGCTATACAAGAAAGAAATTGTTGTTAGAGCTCCATTGTCTTCAGAAGCTGGTCTTTAATTGAATGCCCTCTTCTGTTTGAAATCTTTTTTATATGAGAATGTGACCAGAAGGTGCGTGGCTTTCTGAGTGAAAGAAGTGACCTCAATGGTCTTTCAGGATGTTCTCTTCCTCCATTCTAAGGAGCCAGAAAGAACAAAAGTTAGTGGCAGTGTCACACTCAGTTCCTTCTCCACATCCACTTAGCACAGACCCGTAAAATGATCCCCATGCCCGTGTGTCTGACAATAGGTGGATTAATAAATAAGTGGCAGTTCTCTGTGATGGTTCTGGGTTTATTCTTGGTATGTGCCCTCTCCTGCTGGACTAGACTCATGCTTCCTGTGTGTCCATAATACAAAAAAGCTCAATCAAAAATGAAGTGGTGGGAAGGTTGAATTTTGTTAACTCCAAGACAGATACACACATACGTCAGTACAGGAACTTTTTATGATAAACAGAGGGGATCTGTAATTTTACAAATATGGTGTTTTGTATGGTTTATGGATGTGGTGAAAGAGGACATGCAGGTGATGGGTGTAACAGAACAAGATGCAGAGGACAGAAAGATATGGAAGAAGATGATCCGCTATGGCAACCCCTAACGGGAGCAGCCAAAACAAGAAGAAGAAGGTGATTTGAATAGTTAAATGTTTTCTTCATATATTTTAAAAAATGAAGAATGTTGATAAGATCCGAGTCACTGGGGCCAGCTTCCTCCATAGTTGCATAATAGATGAAGAGCAGTGATGGCTGTTCAAGTTTAGTCAGGAGCTGTTTGGGCTTTCTTGTCTTGTGTCCCACCTACCCCCTCACCACCTCCCCCGTGCTCCTTTAAACCAAAGCTTCAGCTGTCAGAGAGATTTTGTCAACTAACAGTCGTCTTTTGGGCCACTTTGCTCACTGGATTACTCTACCACTTTCGTGTCTGACCATCCATGATGAAGCACCTCACCGTGTTTAACTTTGCATGCCCTCCATTATCAAGATGACAATACTAAGGAGTACCGTATAAAACAGTTTTGCTCCACTTATGGCACGTAGTTGGTTTATGGTAAGGTGATACGGCAGGTCCATCAATCTGCCCATAGATCGGTGGCTTGTGTCTGTATTCAGTTTTGGGAGGCTTTCAGACTGGATAAACGAGTGTGGATGTCTCCAATCTCTTGTATAATGTCCTGCTTTCATCACAGGTGGTTAAGTAAAACTGAAGAGAGATGGTTTCCACATATTGGACTCTCATTGGGACACGCAGCATTATCACTCTGCTTAATGAAACCTTGCACGTGCAAAGGCATGCCGCGTTTTAATGGCAGGTGCACGCATGTGAGAGAGATACAAGCGGAATTCAATTTGTGTTAGCTGATTAGTTGAAAAAGCTATACAAGTTGAATATGTCACTGGGCTGATGGTCTATTTTTTCTTTTTGAGTGAAAATGCAGGAAGAAACTGGTAAAGGGGTGGCTGGTTCTGATGCCTTTGCTTTTGATAAATCTGTAGCCCCCTTTTTGACTATACTGTAGGAAAAAATTGTGTTAAAGTAGAAAGTTCTAAGGTGCTGAATACCTCAGAAGGCCTTTGTGGATTGGATGTATGGAAATTCCTGATTATTCATACGATGATAGGGTGTGTGTAATATATTTTGTTTTCTTATTCATTTGGTGATACTTTTATTACCAAATGTTAAGACACGAGAATGATTTCACTAAAGAAAAGGAGCTGCATTTTGGAATTGACTGTTTTTAAAAATTTTAAGTAAATTTAAAGTCTCTCATTATTGCACTGGCTCCTTTGTCCCCTCTACTTCATAGGTTGAGGATACTGGATCATGATACCATCACACTGATTCTTTTTTTTTTTAAATGAAACTTTTATCAAATTGAAACAAGAGGCATGAATTTAAATCGAACATCGCAAACAGCAAGTTAAAAAAGACACAACCACTTTTTTCTCTTAGTGAATTTTTCATCTTTACCTAATTTGCAGAGACCTACAAAACGAACGGCAGTTTTACTAATGTGATGGAATGGTGGGACAGAGCAGGAGCTGCAGGTGGGCACAGCTAAACAGAGAAAGAGCCATTGAAGGTTCTGTCACCTCAGTAAGTGAGAATTGGGAGCGCACTCTTAAATGATCAGCATCCGTGTGAAATCATTCATATAAATCATGTCCTACTCACTGCATTACTGCACTGTTGACCTCAAACAAACTTCATTTGCTGTTTTACATATATTTGTACCATGTACTCTAGATTCCCCTGTTTAGAATGGAAACTTATCAATAGTCTTTTGAAAGCTGATCGAATACCTTTGATGCTTCCACATAAAATTTCAGTGTATTATTGAAGCATGACACTCTCATTTATAAGGCCATGTTGACTGTGTGCCTGCACCCTTCCTTATGATAAATGGTGTTCTGTCATTTAAGTTTTATGGGTATTTTTAAAAAATTGGTAGTAAAATTATGTTAAAACATGTTCAGGCAAGGAAGACAAAGGTTTTAAAGTAAAATAATTATAGTCAAAAATCATGTCACCAGAGAGTGGAAACGTGTTGCATGTTGGGTATCCCATGCAAGGAAAAATTTGACTGCATTCTGTACATGTGACAATAATAACCCAATAATGACCCAATAAACCCTATAAAGGTGATGGAAGCCATAGGGGTTTTCTAATCTGTATAAATAAAATCATAATATGCTTGATTGTCCGTTTTCTTATTCACTAATCAGGCAAAAATGGCACAACCGATTTTCACAAAATTTTCCATTTTTGTTGCCATTGGTCCAACTTATATATACTGTATATATACTGTATATTTATTTATTTATTTATTTATGTATACACTAGCCGTCCCCTGCGACTCCGCCTGCATAGTAGTGAAACAGGACAGTGAGGAGGGCCCTGCCCAGCTCCCCACTCCTGATGTCACACTTCCCCCTCCACTCAGCCTGGCCTCTCTCAGATTAGCACGAATATATCGCTCCTGCAAGCGAACTTTGATTCTTAGTGTGATGAGATAAGTCACAAAATCAACCGGAATATTCAAGCAAATTATAGAAAAAAACCTGATCTAAATCCATTCAGTTCTTCTCTCGTTTCCTACCTAAATGGAGGCATGGAACGCCCCGAAGCTGCGTGTGAGTGAGGAGGGCCCCGCTCCTCTCCCAATGCCCACTGCGGGTCTCTCAGATTTTCACAAGTAAATCAGTACTGTAAGTGAACTTTGAGACATAGCCCAATAAGAGTAGTCGCAAAATCAACTGGAATGTTCAAGGAAATTATAGAAAAAAACCCGATCTAAATCCGTTAAGTAGTTCTCTCATGACAGACATACAGACAGACAGATGTTGGATTTTATATATATAGAGATGTATATGTAGGAACAACCCAAAAACCAGTGCCGACATGGGACTACAATTCCCATGAGGCAGTAGGAGAGCACTGAGGCTAAAGGGAGGACTGGTTAAAGCAGGACCACATCTAAGACCACAGGGACAAAATGTATTTCTCAGCTAATCCGTACAAAAATGTTATTGTCTTATTGGATTACAACTTTTATCTAAGAGCTGTACAACATGGGTTGTGTTTAGCCATGTTGAATCTCCGATAGACAGTTTTACCCCATTTACTTTCATACTTTTCATACTTTTCTGAGTAATATACGGGTCTTTCAGCCCCTTAAAACACTTGTAAAAGTCCAAAACTGGTTTTAAGTTAGTTTTGCAGTTGCAACATCCTGTGGAAAACACAGTTTAGCATTAATTTCATGAAATTGTATGTAAAAGGTAACATGACTACCTCACAGAGTGGTGGCTCTGAGGCTTAGGACCAGCACTGGTATCCGGAAGATTGCCGGTTCAAATCCCAGTCACTGCTAAAAGAGATCTTACTCTGCTGGACCCTTGAACAAAGCCTTTAACCTGCAATTGCTCCAGGGGTGCTGAACATGCACTCTGACCCCAAGGGGTATGCAAAATCTAACAAATTCCTAATGCAAGAAATAGTATAAGGTGAAAATAAAAAACAAAAAAATGACTACTGTATTTTATGAGGTCATATTATACATAAACTGAGTGAGAATCAGGATACTGGACAAGGACAATGGTGGCATGGTGCATGTTTGTCAAATGTGCACATAATAATTTCATTGCACTGTGTAAATGTCACAACAACTCTAAAATTAACTAATGACACTATATTTATTATCAAAGCAAAACCTTACATTTTTTAAAAAGGCATTATTGTGCACATGCATATCATTGATACATGTGATAGAAATGAGCAATGATGAAACAGAATGAAATGTGCATGACATGTCACTATTCAGGATACTGTATGGTCAAAAATGAAGAACCTAAGATTAGTAACTTTTACTGCTTCTTGATAGTGCAAATGTATTTAAGTCCATTTTATGATAAGGCACATACAATTAGGGTTTGATGGCAATGCAGCATTGTGATTTGTAGCAATTTTAAATCAGTGTGGGCAATGTCGGGTCTAGAGGGTCTCAGTGGCTGCAGGTTTTCCTTCCAACTCTATTGCTTAATTAGAAACCAATCCTTGCCAATCTCAGACCTGATTTAGTTTTATGGCTTGTTAATCTGCAATGTTAGGTTCTTATATCATAGATTTTTCTCCTTTCCAAGGATACAAATTATTTGAAGCCTAAAATGGATAGTTTGCAGTCTGTCACATTATTGTTTTATAAAACCAAAGAGTGCGTGATGAGTCTACACAGGTGTAAATGGAAACAAGTTATGTAGATGGAGAAATGCTAGCTGCTTTGTCATTTGCATCTTACCTCTAATAAGGAGCCATTAAAAACACTGAATGCTGCTGTTTAAGACTGAAATACGCAATTAAGGGTGGAGAACCTTAACAAGCGAGACCACTAAAATGAAGCAGAAAAATGTCACTTGAGCAATAAGTGCTTCATCAGCAATAATTGACTTCTCATTAAGAAACTGGGTTGGAACATAAAACCTGCAGCCACTGCAGCCCTCCAGGACCAACGCTGCCTACCCCTGGTGTAGATGCTGCAAGAATGCGTCTATTACTCATTTAAAATAATGTAACAAGAGTTTAAAATGCATTCCTTTGGGTCTTCATAACACTTACAAAGCATCAGTAAAGTGTTTATTCATTTCTCCAAGGTGATCAACTTACAAAACCTCACTTTGGAGTGTCTGAGGTGGCTTAACTGAGACATATTTCTTTTGATATTACATACTTAGTATAAGACCTGTGAATCCTTCATATTGACAAGTCATTTTACCATCAAGTCAACATGTCACACTGCACAAATAACCTATCCACTGATGTTTTATGTGTTATGAAGACCAAATGAAGCCCATGTTAAGGTCTTGTTACATAAGAGCAAACGATGCATTTTTGCAGTGCCTAAACTAATGTGTTACTGAATTATTTTTATAATGTTATTGGTGCTGTCTCTTGTAATAATATGAAAACCTGAAGCAATGCCTGTGAACCCCAATTCTTCCAATACAAACCCCCCACTACATTTCAGATGTTTTCCATGGTCCAAAGATTCAATTATTTAACAAGCCGTCTGGTTTATTAATGTGGGAGTAAACATCTCTTCATAAAACCACACTAAATCAAGAAAAACAACAAAGTAGCTTACATCCATCCATTATCCAACCTGCTACATTCTAACTACAGGGTCACAGGGGTCTGCTGGAGCCAATCCCAGCCAACACAGGGTGCAAGGCAGGAAACAAACCCCGGGCAGGGCGCTAGCCCATGCACACACCAAGCACAATTTAGAATCGCCAGTGCACCTAACCTGCATGTCTTTGGACTGTGGGAGGAAACCGGAGTACCAGGAGGAAACCCACGCAGACATGGGGAGAACATGCAAACTCCACGCAGGGAGGACCCGGGAAGTGAACCCGGGTCTCCTTACTGCAAGGCAGCAGTGCTACCCACTGTGCCACCATGCCGCCCAAAGTACCTTCCATGGTTCTAATTTAACAAGGAGTTACAGCAATTATGGACTCCAAACATACATAAACAGAACAATATAGAGAGGTAGTGAAGATGACAGATGAGGCAGTTGCAATGACAAAAGGGTCAGCATTTAAAAAAACAAAAATATGTGCTTTCTTCCTTATCCCATTGCACAAATATACCTGGATACTTTGGTTATTGTTAAATAAAAACTATTTGTCCAACAATATATCAGTTCTTTTAAATGTAAGCACTGTTGCATTTCAGCATGTGTCTTCAACAATACTCTACCATAACCGTGAGTGTATACACTATTTGGAACTGGCTGTGTCAAGCATTGACATGCACTTTCATAGGTAGCACTTCCAGGAGCACCTGAACCTTAAATGCCACCCAGCTAGCCTATATATTTGGGTGTCAGGGGAATTGAATTCAGCTTCTATATTGTGGTAGAGGGGTTCAAAATTTGTGTCTGATGGCTTCTATCCAAAGCTGTAGAAAATAAAGCTGTGTTTGGGTGAATGTCATCATTGCAATCACTTTACTCCTCTGGGATCCCATCAAGTTGATGTGGATGACCGTCTGCTCAAATATCCTGGCCAAAGTGCCAACCGTGACCTTGTCCATTCTGGCCCCCTAATCATCCCCTGTCTCTGATAGTTTAACTATCTCTCTCACCCCTTCGCCACCAAATGCACAGTGTGTAATGAGCATACTGGTGCAAAAATGGCTGCTGTCACATCATCCATGTAGATGCAGCACGATGGTAACAGTTAAAGTGCCTACCTTACTGTCAATGTAAAGTGTCTAGAAAAGAGCTTACTATCTGCCCATTTGTTCTCCACCATCCGTAAAAAGACAGCGAGGTCGTTGACTGTAGAAAGCTTACAAGAAAAATGACAAGAAGTAAGGCTTCTTAAAAGATGGGGATACACTGGCAGCTTAGACTAAAGGCCCATGATCTTGTACCTTGAAATACAGTAGAATAGTCTACAGTACATGTTATACCTTCGGGAAAGATGAATTTCTGCTAGACAGGATGTCAGAGACACTGTGACCCTTGTACTGCGAAAGACCCATGACTGTCTGTATTTTTCAACAGCAATATTAACTTAAATAGCACATTATCTTACATGAAAATAATTCAGATTCTTACAAAATAATGATAGTAACAAACAGAAAATAAAAACAAATTATTTATAAAAGGTTTCTCTCTTTAGAATGTAGAAAGAAATGGTTAGCTTATTCCTCTGCTCATTACCTGTGTTCAGTGTTGTTAACTAGAATGAACCAATTTATACTTTTTGGATAAAAGAGACACTTCATATCAACAGTGTAACATTCCCCTCTATTATTTTTTAACTTCACTGCTGTGGTTTGGCCAGATGAAGCAATCTGGCAGTGATACTCAGCAGGGTAAACTCCTCTTGCGTGTCTGTAAAGTTAACTCTCCCTTTCAAAAAATATTTGTTATTGTCTTATGACTTTCCTGGCCTTTAGGCAGTGGCAATAACTTTCTGTTTAAGTTGAGTCTGCTGTTGATTTAATACACAAAGACAGCTCATCAGTTGTGTACTTTTCTGTTTGCGGCTAACTCGCTGATTCTTTGCCTATTCCATTTTTAGACTTGCTGGATGGCTGAGTTTTAAACTGTAATGTAACTCCATCTATGCCATTTCTGTACCCAAGAGAAACAGAAGAAAGGAAGTATCATCCAATATGGTTTATTTAATGCAATCATTAGATTTTTTCACTTGATACAATTGATTGACATGAATGGGAAATTGGACGGCCTCCTCACACAAGTTCAGAGAGGTATATTTGTGGAGCCTTTCCTATTCATCTGGCTGCAGTGACAGTTGAACAGTACACTCCAGTACAGTACAGTCAATTAGCTAGGAAGATCCTTACTGTCTGCCCAAGGTTCATGTAAGTGCAGTTGCTGTTAGCTTTCATCATCCTGATCACCCTTCTATTTCTGTCTGTCTTCTTTGGACTTCTCTGGACTTTGAATTGAGTAATCAAAACCTTATTGACAGAAACTTGTCTGCAATCAAGAAACCATGAGCTTTCCATCCACTTATCCACCAATCTATCCAACTACCCATCTTCCCAACACAGAGTCTCTCTCAGTAATAACAGATGTAGACCAGGGACCCACACCAAAGAAGACGTCCGCAGTCCCACTCTCACTCACACAGACTGGACATAACAACATTTCATTGCACTCTGAACTGAAAGGCAAAGAGACCCTAATTATCCAGTTTATGCTAAAAGTTTTTGCAAAAAGTAAAGAAATCTTTATTTGTCAGACAGTTATGAATTCACACGTGTTTCAGATCTTCTAACAGCATTATTCGGAGTCACTCCTCCACACTCCATCACTAAAAATCTTTTGTACTTTTTTATCCATGGTTTTTATTTTGTCATCATCGATATTAAAACACTCTTCCAGAGAAGCATCTGTAGTATCTGTCTGTGCTCAAATTCTCAAAAAAATGCTTACCTGAGTCTTCACAGCTTTCCAACTGATGAAACACACAGAGGAAGGAATCCAAGCCATCCAAAGAGACGAGAATCCAAATGTTGTATGTTTGTAGTAGGTGACATATCAAATCTCATGACTACATTTGTCTACACAGCCTTAAATTGATGTTGTGCCGAGCTGGAACAACTTTATTATCCTACCACCAACATGAGAATGAGCATCTTGGAAAGGCATGACAGGTACAGACTACATGGAACCACCTGCTCCTGGATACTACACACAATGTAACCGTGAGGTGATTAACGTTACATTTTGTGGCTAATAATATGAACTGTAAGTTTAAAACCACATCTAACTCTGTATGTTCATGTGGTTCTTGCAGAAAAATGATAACATCATTGTTTTTGTAGTGGCTACATTCACATATACAAAAAAAATTAGAAACCTCTTGAAACAATAAATTAAACAATAAAGATTAATGCTTGCTACATCCAATACAATTAATTTATAAGATGACACAAAATATACTTTGTTTATTCTACATTACAAAATACTGGTATGTGTTAAAACCAAGTGATCTAACGTTAAGTATAAACTATTGATTTGCTGTATGAGGTTTTTTATGGTGCCTGGTGTGCCAATTCTGCCACCAACCCTCAGGTTTATCCCTGCAGGTTGGAGGGCCTACTTGCAGGGCTGGATGCAGATTAACTTCATACCTGGGATGGAGTAATTGCAGGTTAAGGGCTTTGATCAAGGACCCAATGAAGTAGAGTCACTTTTGGTGTTTATGGCAACCTTCAAATTGCTAGTGTAAATCCCTTGCCTCAAAGCCACCACTATGAATGTAAATGAGAGCTATATATTATTTACTGCTCTATTGCTGATCAACATTACTGTATGTGGCTATGGGAAAAATACAGAAGTGTCAATGAGGCTTTATGATGAAATACTCCTTGATTTCCACACCAAAAAATTAGTTTTAGTGTCAATTTTCTGAAACTGAGTACAAAATGAAACTCATCACTAAACGTGACCCATTGCTAGCTGATGGGAAGCAGGTTTACCTGTCCATATGTCACTTCCAAATTTTGTGAAAAGTGATATCTTACACTACATTGCCTCAACTTCTCTTGGTCATTTGGAAGAAATTGACCCCGTGCCATATAAATGATTGAGAGTAGTTTTTCCAAAAAGGAATGGTTCAAGGGTTTTCCAGAATTTTCCAAGAATGCATTAATGCTTCCCAATTTAAACTGGCCTTGTACAGTTAACCAGCATCTATGTGGGACAGTCTCAGCATCTATATGAGACTACCTCACACAGCTCCATAAACGGGGTAATGGCTGAGTGTTGAGAATGTTATGAACTATAAATATTTGGGATGGAGCAGTGAGTGTATTCTTTAATGATTTATGTCATATTCACTGTACTGTAGTGTAAGTCATGAAATTGAAAATTAAAAAGGGAGTGGGCCACAAAGAGTAGAGAAGGCCAGAGAATGATTGTGAAATATATAAGAGAAAATGAAACTCTGCCTGCTTGGGCATCTATCCAGCTTGGATCATGAAAGCATTGCAGCTCAACTATATCTCATGAATTTCTTGGAATCATCTGTAGGCACATTTTCCCAATAGGACCTCGACAGGTAAAGGGTATGGAACTATAGAGACACCCAAATCCACACCATATATAGTCAGCGGAAAGCAAAGTCCGACACATGCCAACTTTGGGACGGACGCCGTGAGTATAAGAAGGTGTGTGTAATAGCTGATAATGACAAAAAGGGGACAGCCAGCTCTTTGTGCGAGTATCAGGTATCATCAGCCCATTGTAGCTGAGATCAGAGTGCTAAACTGGGCGATTGTGTGACAGCCTTTCCCTCACCTCACTACCTCCTACACCTTTCTTATAAATCTTTTCCCAAACCCAGCTGATACTCTAATTACAGCTTAAACCAGACACCACCCCACTACCCCCCCAAAAAGCATATGTCACCCTCTCAGTAAACAGAAAGGCCGGCTCCTAATGCTGTAGGGATATCACCGCCCCAGGGGTGGGAAGTTTGTACACACAATGACTGCTGACATTGTGTAATTGATGTCTCCCGGTACATCGCCTGGAGAGTGTTTATAAATAAACAAAAGGCAAGTTCATTCATAATTCGGCAGATGAATTGCTTCCAGTTTTATTTTCAACACAAACATTATTTTCTTTTTCTATTTCTGATCCTGGAGACTTTAGATAATTCATTCCTTGCCTGAGATAAGAAAATCTTCAGTGAAGGCAAGAAAACGAATGACATCCTGAATGGTGGACATCGTCCTTCCTTAAGTGGCGACATATCACTTTACTAGAATGGTGGAGGTCAAGTGTCAGCCAACCCTGCTCCTGGCAAACTGGTCTTCAGATGTCTAAATGAGATTTAATCATTATTAATATGTAACTATTTGGAAGTGTTGTATAAATCTGACAATTATCTGGTAACTATGAGTCATACCTCTGCCAGTTTTGTTGTCTTCTGTGAGGAAAAGAATTTAGAGAAGGCACTAGGCACGAAACTGCCGTGGATGGCACACTTCCTAAGTTCAAGTTCTGTGGCAGCAATGCTAACCGATGTGCCATCTGTTTGTGCTTTTATGAATACCATATTAAGTATTCAATTTACACGTCTGATTACTCCCTTCCACATGTAATCATTCATGTCTCTAGGTTAAAACAACCTGGCAAAGGTAAGCCAGAGGTTAGCTAAGCATCAATAAGCCCAGGTTAGTGACCAGCTCTGGGTGGAGATGCCAGTCTGTCACATGCTGCATTTATTCTCCCTGAAACAGTTCACAGTCAGCGTAATTTGGAAATATGGGAAGAACACTGAAATCTTCATGTGAAACCAAATCAACCTGGATGAAAAAGAAGAGACTCACAGGATAGAGTTGTGCATTTGGTGCTGTCAATGTGGGGTAGACAAAAAAAGTTTTAGGCCAACCCATCATCTTTTGGGCTACTTTGTCACAGCTTCCAGACCCAGTCACAGTGTAACCAGTTTCCTTTCATCTGTGCAGCATTCATGCCATAGAGAACTAAGGGCTTAATCTTAGGTCTTCACTGTAAACAGAGAGTAGAAATAAATTGCCAGGCCATCAAGATAAAGCAACATCTGCTCTAAGGACTAATTGCCTTCACACATTGAGCAGGCTCACTCCACTTGAGGCTTGTTTGCATGGAGTTCCTGTTTTTCTCTGGATGCTATTATTTTTCTTTTCTATCCCAAAAATATGTTTTTTAGTTACAGTAAATTATAATTGGCCATTTCATGTGTGTGTGTATCCGTTGATGGACTTGAAACTCATCCAGAATTGATTTCTGATTTGTGCCCAGTGCTGCCATGATAGCCTCTGGTCTCTGTAACATTTGAAAATCATTTGTGAAAATGTTTAAACTAAATAGAGGGCACATTAGCCCAGAATATGCCACTATACAGCATTAATGCTCATCCCCTTTGAAGACATGAGCCAAATTACAGCTCTATTTGGGACAGGCCTTTTGGCCATATGGTTTTTAGTGTACAGGTCATTGCAAATGAGGCTTTGTAGGTCTGGTGTTGGTCACCAGTAGGCATACCACAAGTATGGAGTATCGCAAACTGATCTTCAAGTCTCGACATCTGTATCCTAGGTCAGTGTAATGCAGTGATTCTCAACCACTGTGTTGAATGGGTGGGTTGCAGGGTGCCATCGTTGATTTGCAAGTGGGTCGCCTAAAGCCAGTGTTTCTCAACCACAGGGATACGACACAACTCGCCACTGGTGGATGAAGGGTTGCCTCTTTTGGTCCACAAGTGAGTCACTGTGGGTTGTCTGAATAATCCACAGCACTGCACGATATATTTCCCTGTGTCTAAATTAGCTTGTTTCACAAAGGTGAACCTGTGATCACACTTATTTCACCAAGGGGGCAGTTTGCAATAACTGCAAGTGAATTTTAAAAGGCAAAATTACATCATGGGTCCATAAAGATTGAGAAACGCTGGTGTAAGGAAGGAGGTGCAGGCTGAATGCATAAAAATTAGAAATGTGGAGCAGCCCTGATGAAAATAAGAGCCTCCAACAGTCAGAAAACATATGATACTTAGTGAAATAGTAATAATAATAATAACGAAAGATTTATTACTGTGGCTGTTTTTTTCTCAATTTTTAGAACATTATTGCCCTATTATTTTTTTTGGCACTTTGCCCTAAGTACATATCATCTCAACTCATTTGGTGCATTTGCTGTATTAATTAAAGCTTCATATACTGTAAGCTCTGTTGCTGTTTCACTTGTACGTTCCAAATATAATATTCATTCACCATTGCATTAACACACCCAATTATGCCTTTTTTAGGTTGCAAGAAAGCAGACGTAAGGTAAGAACCAACCTTGAATAACACATTAGTCTAACACAACCAAGGTACGATATATAAGGGGAACTTTAGGACTATAGATTCCCTTTTTAACTTACTGGATCTCAAAAAAAGCCTCCAAATCAGAATTGTGGGGTAGTCTCTAAATATTCATTTTAAACATATATTACATTGTTTTAAATAAGTCAGTGCCCATTACTGGCTTTGTGAGAAAATATAGTCAAATACAAATTCAGAACAAGGTCCTTTTGTTTTACATAAATTTTATCTTGAAATGGCAAACTTCAGCCTTCCATGGTCTCAACTTACTAGAGTTGCAGTGCTGGTTGTTGTATTGCAACCATGGTTTTATTTATTTTCTGTTTTATTATTGTTTTTGTACTATTTTCAGTATTATTTTTCATGTTTCTGTTATTCCTGTTAAGTTATTTGTCATTTGTTAATTACTATTTATGCAGTCTCTTTAAACTGACATCCATTTCCTGTACTTTGTGGGTGGGGCCCCAAGAGCCAGGACCACCCAGAAGTCACTGCTGGCTCCTCCCCCCTGGCTTTATATTTCTGAGAGAGAGTGGAGCCAGTAGTTGATCAGATCATTGATTGTTGTTTGGAGCTATTCATTTGCTGTTCTTGATATTTTTTCCTCTTGGATTTTTAGCTTATGTTTTTGGATTTCATTGCCTAAATTTCAGATTGGGACTTGACTGCCTTGGGTATCCTTTTTAAGCAAACGCTTTGTCTTATTTTGCCATTTAAATTTTTCTTTCTCATTTGCTAATCAACTCTTCATTTATAAAGGATATTTGTTAGAATCTTCTGTCTAGCCCAAGGTTGATGGTTTCCATTCCCTAGAGGGGTGTTTTTGTTCATTTTGGGACTCAAATGTATTTTTTAAGCCAGTTCTCCAAACTTAGGCCCGTTCAGGCCAAAGCCTGCAGGTGGTAGTTAGGGCTTGTTGACTTTGGGTGATCCTCTACAGTGCAGGCTAGTGAAGTTCGTTACTTTCTTTAGAGGTCTTTTGGAGACCCCATGCCCATTTTGCCATGTTAGTACACAACACTGGTCTATAGTACTCTGGCAAACTGGGTCATGGGATGCAAAGACATTAATTCACTTGTTGAAACAGCAATTTTAATGAGTGACATTTTTATTAGCTTAACTCTACTCTAAACAAAAAAAGAAAAAAAGTTCTCTGTGCTCAAACATTTTAGATTAACTTCTAAAAACACAATAAAAAAGGCTAAGCAAAATTAAAAATTAACAAAACCAATCAATTTTGTATGAGCTGCTGATGTTAGATTTGAGTGGAAGAAATTAAGTACAACCAGAGATCTGTTCTTTATGTTGTTTTCATGATAATTGGATAATATCGTGTAATACATTGTTGCATTTTGTGTCTGGTCTTGTGGCAGAAATTAATTCAGTGAACATATGAAATGTTATGACTAGTGATTAGCAAAATGACTTGTGTGAAACTGAATTTGCAGTGAAACTGAGCGTGAAATATATGGCATTTCAATTCCACAAGAAAAAGGTATATATTTCCTATCTAAAACAATTTTCATGCGTTAATTGCACATGTCTGTTATTTTTTTCAGCATTTAAAAAAAGATCTATAGTGAAAAAATTTGGATGTGAGCATCAGTAGCTTTGCGCCCTAAGAACCAAGTTACCCAAACTATTCTATAACATTTCAGTAATTATTTACCGCTGTAGTGATGATATTTCTGAACATAAAATAGGTCACTACGATAGCAATAGACAAGAAGAATTCATAATTAATTTCAGAATTACGACATTTGAGAGTTCCTCTAGAGTGCCTCTTTCTCTTACACGATTTGGCTCAAAAAGTAATCAGCACTTCTCATAACAGGCTTAAGTTTTTAAGTTTGGTATTTTTCCGTTCAGCTGTTTTAGGTCTAGACTGCCCTCAAGAAACTGTGACACACAGACACACATGCAGACAGGCACACACCCATCATCAAGATATTAATGTTTTCAGTATTGGTGGACCCTAAAAACATCGAGATCCATCAAAAACCAGACATCGAAATTTTTGACGAATCTAAAGCTTTTGCTCCTCCCCCATAGACGAGAGGTTATGGTGGGGGAGGGCAGAAAGTAAAAAATATCACTGGGCTTATTTTGTGCCAGGTGTAGACATTTTTGGAGTCATCAGATGTGTATTGCTTTTGTACTGGTAAGCAAATACCCACTTTGTCAGTTATGAGGACCATCTTAGGGATTGCAGTGTTGAAGATTAACCTGAGACAGAACTGAGACTCAAAACTTTCTGATGCATGGAGCGTGTGAACCGTCATCTGCAGTAATCAAGAAACAGGAAAGGGCATTTGTTAAGTAATGGAGGCTGCTTCATCATGGTTTCAGATCACCTATGACTTACACTTAACACAAAAGTTACTTCTTAGGTTAATTTCTATATGAGGGATAGGAAGGAAATTCCAAAACCTATTATGTAAGTCTTACCAGTAACCTCTTACCTAGGTGACTGTCTGTGCTGCATCATGCTTCACCCTTGGGACCTCTATGGCAGGCTCATCCTGACTGGGACTGTCTTACTTCCAAACCTTTATTTCAGCCCAGTTTAACACCAGTAGAGCACTTCATAAAGGTGTGTAACCTCTTAGCCCAGTAGTCGCAATTAGACAGAGACTGACTTTAAGCTTTCACTTGTGCAATGAGCAACATAAATAAAGAAACCCTGGCTTACTTGGCAAAACGTTCTCACCTTTGCTCGCAGCATGCACTGACATTTTACAGTTTCTCAAAACTGAGCATATGTACAAAAAAAAAGAAAATGTTACAAAACATCATTATCACTCAAGCTCATAAACAGCAAACTCATCGCACAGCCAGCTCAAGGAGAGTCCCTTTGGACTTAAAGCTCATAACAGACCTAACTGTACAAAAATCCCACTTTGCATTCTCACTGTCCCAGCATACATTGTACTCCTGTTAGCTGAAAAGTTTAAAGTATCTTCTTTAAAGTGGGAAAGTGGATTTCCATATAGAAGTGAATTTCTTGTGGAGAAAACCCAGGAACGTGCACAATGATTTGTTTTGGTGTGAAAAATATGCCATATCTCACATTTGTTAAAAATGTACTTCTCCAGTGATGTAAATGAGAGACATAATTAGAATTGACTTTACTGATGTACAGGCAATTTCCACAAGACAAAGACGCTGGCAATCACAGGAGCATGAATGGGCCTGAAGGGAGCAATATTCTTTGTCTACCCAACAAAAACTCTTTATATCGAGGTTTGCATTTTACAGCTGTGATATCATCAGTGAAACAAATCATAACGTCAGTTTTACAAAACTGTAGATTAAAACTTCCCTGTTTTTCTCATCACTATTTGTGACTTCTAAGAGCTTCACATTAAACTTCAGACGGATAAAATAATTCATTGAGTGGCAGAGATTTAGAGGCACTACAGAAGTCTCATCTCATCCCATCTCTTCTGCCCATCCACTTTTCTTGGTGAAGGTCATCAGAAGTATGAGAAGTAAAGTCAGATATACCAAAAGTCAGTATCACTAAATTTAAAGCAGTAAACAAAATCCATCCATCCATTATCCAACCCGCAACAGCATAACTACATGGTCATGGGGGTCTACTGGAGGCAATCCCCTCCAACACAGGGCACAAGGCAGGAAACAAACCCACACACCAAGCACACACTAGGGACAATTTAGAATTGCCAAGGCACCTAACCTTCATGTCTTTGGATTGTGGGAGGAAACCGGAATACCCAGAGGAAACTCACGCAGACACGGGGAGAACATGCAAACTCTGCACAGGGAGGACCCGGGAAGCAAACCTGGGTCTCCTAACTGCAAGGCAGCAGCGCTACCCACTGCACCACCGTGTCACCCAGTAAACAAAATGTTCATCTGAAAGAAGGAGTGCTCAAAATTGTTTTCTTGCTGAGGCTTTTTTCACTTTTCTACACAGTCTGGATGTAAAGCATACAGCCATTTTTCTTAACAGACAGCCATTGTTTCATAGACCACATGACATGCGCACCACATGCCTAGAAACTGCATCGAATCATAACATCCAGACACACAAAATGGCGGTACTCTTGAAACGATAACCACTGAGTGGCAGTACCCATATAAGTAAATACATAAAACTGTGGCGTCCATGAATGGCAACAAAATGATGTAATTGAAATGACAGTCGAAATATTACATTGTAAAGAAAAACTGGAATGTTATTTTTGTAATGAAACACATAACTGCTGCATGGCCATGTCAAGAGTGGAGTGCAAGCTCTGGTACCAATGATATAATAAAAGATGAAACCCCTAAGTGAGCTCCTGCCAGTAAAACCTCAAGAGAAGGAAGTCCTGGTCTTCTTTAAAAAGACATTGAGAACGTAGCTAATTGTGTCCTCCAACAAACCATCACTGAATTTAGCCATATGCAGCAGAGACTGGATTCTCATTCTAACACACCACCACAGTATAGCTTTGGAAAGCATAGCTATTAACTAACTAAACATTTGTCAGATTTGTAATGTTCATGTGAAAAAAGCAAATAGAGGGCCATCATGCTTCACATAGCCAAAGCTAATTGTGCTTTACAAATGATAATAGTTGCCTCTAAGGCAATGGCTTCTTAGTTTAATGTTCTAAAAAAATACCGGACCTCATGATAAAAATATTTGTAAGGAATGATGAAAGCTTTGGTGGGGCAAATTGTATATCTTTCTGCTTAAGTCTGGAAAAACAGTTGTGATAATGAAAGGCTATGATAAAAATATAAATATCTGTGCAAGCTAGGTAAGGAGTAAGTCAAACTAAAACACAGTGCTGTATTTTAATTACTCATAATAATCTAACAGGCATTTCCTGTCTATAAAGAGGTAACCATCCAAGTGGTTCAAGAGTGTAAGAGATGCTACACCATACTTACATAAAGTTATAGGGAACACAGGGTGGTTGCTGCATCACAATGTTGTGTTAATTGTGACATTTCCCATATAAACCTGGCCCAAATAACTCTTGGCTGTGTCAATAAAGAATGAATTGGATATGGATGAATATGGAGTAACAGGGGGCTGCACTGGGGAGCTCCAGACCTACACTAGGACAAATGTGAAGCTGTCAGTATAACCAAGTGTGTGGAAAGAAACAGAGGATCCAGTAGGAATGATTAAAGTCTGCTGAAGTTATGAGGCAGGAGCTGTAAATATGACTCCGATTAAAGAATGAGTGAGCATCTCAGTTGAGAACGTTCTTGAAACGTGTCATGGGATCGGGTGGGCTGAAATAAGTGCTAGGTTAGATGTGAGATATTTAAAATATAATGACAACTACCCATACACTGCAGCACCATCTGTGGTGATAAAACTCACTATTAGTCCAAAGAAGAAAAAGAAGCATAAATAGTCGAAAGGATCTACAGCTGGGGTGTCCAACTCCGGTCCTGGAGGGCCACAGTGGCTGCAGGCTTTCATTTTAACCATCTTCTTAATTAGTGGCCAGTTTTTTTCTGCTAATTACCTTCTTTTGCCTTAATTTTAATTAGCTTGACTCAGGCCCCTTGTTTGTCTCTTTTTCTTTAACTGGCAGCCAAACAATAATGAGACACAAAATGAGCTGCCATATGACCAGCTCACCTGTGCCCATCACACAATATCTGAAAATAAAGAAAAGTGAAGGTCTCAGTAAGGTTGATCTCTCAGGTCACCAAAACTTTTTTAACAATGTTTTTAGAAAAAAACAGAAAATCAAAAGTTTTAGAAATGTCTGTTGTGGCAGAATGAGAGCAGCAACAAGCTGTGGAATTAAATAATGGGTTTAATTAACAGCAAGAATCGGCTTCTCATTAAGAAAGTGATTGGAGTGAAATTGGTTGGAGTTTGAAGCTCCACTTTAGCTGGTCATCTGTCAGCTCGTTTCACGCCTCATTTCTGTTTGGCTGTCATTTCATGAAGAAAAGAATCAATACAGAGGACTGAATCCTTAAAAACAGGGCTATTAAAATGAAGGGAAAAGGAGTTAATTAGCATTGAAAACTGGTCACTGCTTAGGAAAAGGGTTAGAATGAAAACCTGCAGTCACTGCGGTCCTCCAGGCCTGGAGTTCAACAGCCATGATCTACAGTTACTTCTATAGAACTAAATTAACTCTTTGAGGGCTGAATATTTTTTCCAAAAAACAGCTTTCTGAAAAGCACACAAAGCAATGTTTTCACACATAAGTCAACATAAAACGTCTGTTGCTATGCGCTGTGGCTGCTGTTGGCGCATGTTTGGCATCTCTGGTGGCAGTGGCTGCGTTGGGGGCACCTCGATGGTCAGCAGGAATGCATGGTGGGCTGGCTGTCTTCGCACAGCAGGTGGGTGGCAGTCGCAGTGTGACACAATCTGGTTTGTGCCTCTTGTCATCATAAGTGGTGGTCCTCCCAAGCAAACAGTGCTGTAGGCGCATCAGCTATATGAAAGTGTTCATCACTTGGGGACCGATCAGATGATACTGGTGCCTCACTTTCGTTTTTGATCTCCATCTCCATATCACTTGCATCAAACTCGGAGTCTGACAAATCAGAGTCCTATTCTACGAAATTACGTAAAACGTCCATGGAGTATTTTGCTTTGCACATTCGCTTTGGTCTCTCGCCAGATGTCGGTGCCATGCTACTCATGCATGCATAGGGAATCGAGGTAAAATCAACAAAGTTATGTAACTTTCCTTCTAGCAAAAAGAGTCGAACTATAACATAAGGGTGAGTTTTGTTGCAGTTTACAGATGATTACCATCCTCTACTCCTGAATTTTGACAAAAGTCGACATCAGCCCTGAAAGAGTTAAATTAACATTCTATAGACCCCCCTTATCTGACTCTGCCCCATTCTGCGACCCACCATGAGGTGTAGTTGTTCCAGTCTAGTAGAGCTCCCTGTTAAGAAGGGTCATGGGAGAAACTGTTTTGTTTGGGGATGTGGTATGGAGTTCTTGAAGACTGCCACTGTTAATGGTTACACTTGGGGTAGGCAGCTAAAACAGGAAGAAACAAGAATTGCTGTGTTAATCCTTGTTCTGACCTCAACCTCAATGCCATGCTACAGAAAACAATGTTACAATGCTTTACTCAACTTGAGTCACCGTCTGTGCGGGCAGCCTCTACTCATTATTTACCACATCCTCAAATCTAAGTTCAGTCCATCTTATTTTTAAAGGAAAACCAACAAAAATGGAAATCTAGTTTAAGTGGCCAGATGGCAGCAGATGAGACATCGTCACCATGTTATGCTGGTCATGTAACGGCGAGCCCTCAGTCTCCCATTTTCAATGCCACTCAAGAGACAGAGAAAGGAATGCTCACTTTGAATGACCAAACCCTAGCTGCTATTATTGGTCTCTTTTTGTCCTTTTTGACACCTTGTAATCAATAAAAGCAGTGAGGCGCGACCACAGGAGGAATCGAGTTAAGATAATTATGACCAGCAAAACCAACAAAGCGCCAGTTGCCATCCCTTAATTCAAGAAGGACGAGGCAACCTGCAGCCGAAAAACTGCCACCCTTTCCCGAGCCCTAATTATGAAACAGGGTTCCCTTTTGTTCTCCTGTGACCGGAGGTCTGCCAGTGTAATGTAACGCAGTAATTCTCTTAGCATTCCGAGCGGCGTGATCTCACCAGCATGTGATCGGCGAGATACAGCTGACAGATCTGAGCCGTGTACAGTACCATTGACTCGAGAGCGAACCCGCCATTCCAATAACAAAGGCAGCTTTGTGCAGGAATCTACAGAAGGAGCAACGTCCATAAACCATGCCCCAGTTTGTGAAGTGTGTCCCCCTTTATTTATTTATTTTTAATTCTTCTCCTTTTTTTTTCCTTATTCTTCTCCAGCACTGATGTAATCGCCAAACATCCAGAACAGCAGCTGCTGAGCGAAACTGGCCACTTCTCTCTTTCCCTCTGTCCGGCTCTCGCTCCCGCTTTTGAGGCACCCAAGGCAGTCTGCTGCAGAGAAGAGACAATTAAGGCCTTTCTTTCCACCAATTAGCTATCACTTCAAATCGTCTCTGTGGTCCGACGCCGGAGATTGCTGGCAGAAGCGTGAACTCCTGGATCATCTGCATGCAAGGAGGCAGAAGTGAAAAGCCTGCATTTTCATCTTGATCTCAGTTAAGCTGCGACCTACAAAACTGAACAGAAATGATATTTAAATTAAGACAATAAAAGTATATTAAAGGCTTAAAGGATTCTTATTGTCATGTGAATGGAGTTGACACTAGTGAGTCACTGGGAAGCACAATTGGCGAATAGTTACTCATTTTTTAAATAGAAAGTTCATTCCAACTGGCCTACTGTGGTGTGACATTTAGACCTGAATCAAAGTGTTCCTGGTTACTGAATGAGCCAGACACATTTTATAAAACTCAGCAAAATGAAAATTAAAAAATATACAGATTGCATTAGCAATAAAAATGTGATAAGCTCAAATGAGCCTCAATGGCAGTTCTTAAAATAAGTGGTGCATGAGACACTTCCATCTGGCAGGATGTTATCAGGGCAGAAGCATCACAAGGACGGCACTGGAGAGCAAGTTGAACCAAAAGCCTGCATAGAGGGGAGCAGCGGCATCCAACTGGCAGTAGTAACCGTGTGGCACATGCCAGCCTTAGAGCACTAGGCACGTTAAACCCTGTGTTCTGTCCAATACACTGAAAAAAGTATAACCTCCATTCAACTTAAAATAATTAAGGTAATGATTCACACTTAATATTTTCAATCTGAACCAATATAATTCATTCTTTTTATCCTATTGAACCCACAATTTTTAAGTTGAGGCAAATCATTTAGAATGATTGGGTGTAATTCACTCATTTTATACTGAAGTAAATTGTTACAATTTAAAATGGTTTATTGGTCATAACCTGTTTTTATGCTATTAGAAATATTATGAACATAACACATTCCAATGCTGTACTTTTTACATTTATTTAAACATCTAGTGCAAATACATAAGTATTTTGCAGTGTAAATCTTAAATATACAACAAAAAATTATTAAACATTTCTACAGCTTTCTTAAAAGTATGTTTTATTATTACGAGTTCTTATATTCAGTTGAGAAACAGGGTTACTTACCAGAAATCCTCCGTTATAAAAGTCTTCTGCTGAAAATGACCAGACCTGTATAGCCACGTCCACTCCACTCGGGAAAGTGTTCTTCTTTTTTGGCAGTTGGAAAGCCAGCATGCTGTAAAGTTCAACCGGAAGAATATACAAACGGCCCCTACCACACAGCACACGAACAACCTAAAACATTAGGTTAACTGAAATAAGATTTTTATGTTTATTCCCTCCACCATAACTTACTTTGGTACAAACAGTTTTTTTACTTTGATTGAGATCTGAAACCAAATATTTCAAGCTACAACACTAAATGACTAATCTTAAGTTGCTGGAAAGAGAAAATTTGCGTTGAATGAAAAACCTAAATGTTATACTTTTTTCAGTGTAGGCAAAGGCAGTCTTGGTGCCCAGGTGGTAAATGTCACACTTGCAATCCCTAACTAGTATGGAGTCCTCTCACAACAGGAAGAACACCATTAAATGGAAACTTTTCTAGCTTTATTTACTAAAAAAAAATCAACTTTATACTCCATCCAACTTCACAACCCCAATTTACAACACACTCTGTGCTGGCATCGAGCACAGCTATCAATAACCGTAGTTCTAGATATTGATGAATTTGCCTCAGTTTTCAGAATGAATGCATGCCTATTTGTGGTGGTTTTATTTGTATAACTTCATAACATGAAATTTCAAATCTTTATTCAGAACAGAACAGCTCAGGGAAGAACCTGTTCTAGATAGATAGATAGATAGATAGATAGATAGATAGATAGATAGATAGATAGATAGATAGATAGATAGATAGATAGATAGATAGATAGATAGATAGATAGATAGATAGATAGATAGATAGATAGATACTTTATTAATCCCAATGGGAAATTCACATTCTTCAGCAGCAGCATACTGATACAATAAATAATATTAAATTAAAGATTGATAATAATGCAGGTGAAAAAACAGACAATAACTATGTATAATGTTAAATGTTAACGTTTACCCCCCCCGGGTGGAATTAAAGAGTCGCATAGTTTGGGGGAGGAATGATCTCCTCAATCTGTCAGTGGAGCAGGACAGTGACAGCAGTCTGTCGCTGAAGCTGCTCTTCTGTCTGGAGATGATACTATTAAGTGGATGCAGTGGATTCTCCATAATTGATAGGAGCCTGCTGAGCGCCCGTCGCTCTGCCACAGATGTTAAACTGTCCAGCTCCATGCCAACAATAGAGCTTGCCTTCCTCACCAGTTTGTCCAGGCGTGAGGCGTCTTTCCTCTTAATTCTGCCTCCCCAGCACACCACTGCGTAGAAGAGGGCGCTCGCCACAACTGTCTGATAGAACATCTGCAGCATCTTATTGCAGATGTTGAAGGACACCAGCCTTCTAAGGTAGTATAACCAGCTCTGTCCTTTCTTGCACAGCGCATCAGTATTGGCAGTCCAGTCTAATTTATCATCCAGCTGCACTCCCAGATATTTATAGGTCTGCACCATCTGCACACAGTCACCTTTGTTCTGGCAGTGCAGAGCACAAGGCAGGACACCAGTCTCTCTCAGGGACAATTCAATCTAACCTGCTTGTTTTTGAGACATAGGAGGAAAACCAGAGTACCCAGAGGAAAAGCCAGTCCTACATGGGTAGCTTTGCTGGGCTGAATTGCCCGTTCTTATCAAAATTGCTCTAATGTTCGTATAACGTACACACAAAAGCAACATATGGACAATGAACAGGCATGCAATTGGAACATAGACCTCTGGATCCATGAGGCAGAAGTACAAATTGCTACGGCATACCTCTAAACATTAAAAAAAAATCTGAATTAATACGCTTACCATATGGACAGCACAGTGGATCAGCTTCATCCCTTTAGAAGGCTGCATTCACCATCATAGTTATGGCTTTGTCTTCATGTTCTCCCTTTGTCCACATGTGTTTTTCTAAATTACTCAAGTTTTATTGCCACATTTGTGTGTTAAATTGTATGTTAAATAGCATCCCGCATTGCACCCAGCTAACCAGTAACCCTCAAAATTGATTTAGGCAGGTTTAATACATGAATAGATGTGTAGAATTACAATATTTTGAATGGTACGCAGCACAGTAGGTAGCTCTTCTGTCTCAGAACTCCAGGGACCAGGGTTCATGTCCTATGAGTGTGGAGCCTCTACATTGTGTTATTTTCTACATGGATTCTCTGAAGGTACTCTGTTTACTACTCAGCTCCCTAATATGTAAGTTAAGTGATAACTGTAAGGTGCCCTTTTTCTTCTTTTTCTTCTTCTTCTTCCAATATTAAAAATAAATATGACAACGTGTTCTTCAGGGTGATGCCATAGAGCAGGGGTGGCCAACTCTGATCTTGGAGAGCCACAGTGGCTACAGGTTTTCATTCTAACCGTTTTCTTAACTAGTGACTAGTTTCAGAAGGTTGCCAGTTCGATTCCAAAAATGCCAGAAGTGATTACATTCCATTGGACATTGAGCAAGGCCCTTAACCTGCAATTACTCTATCCTGAGTATGACATTAACCTGCATCCAGAGGACCGACTTGCAGGGAAAACTTTGGGGTTGGTGGCAGGATTGGCACTCCAGCCACCGTAAAAAACCTCACACTGTTCTTGAGGTACTGAGGTGTCACCCAATGCACTCAGGTCCCAATCCAGGTAGTTCATCGTGTGGTGGGTGCAGTAATGCACTATCACCGTATGCTTCCCCTTAAGACTCAGACCCCTTAAATCAGGGCAAAGCAACAATGGACCTGGAGGGCTGCAGTCGCTTCAGAATTTGTTCCAACCCAATTGTTTCATGAGAAATCATTCATTGCTGATGAAGCACTTATTGCTCAAGTGACATTTTTCTTCTTCATTTAAGTTGTCTTGCTTGTTAAGATTTTGAACCCTTGATTGCTTATTTTAGTCTTAACTGCTCTTTATTAGCAATAAGATGCAAATGACAAAGGAAACAGCAGTTCTACGTCTAGCTTGTCTCCATTTCCACCCGTGTGTATTCATCATTCACTATTTGGTTTCATTAAGAACGGAAACTGAAGAGAAAGTGAAGAACTGAAAATTACTCATCCGTTTTAGGCTTCAAATCACTTGGATGATACATGTATCATTAGAAAGGAAACAAAGAACTATGATTTAAGAATGAAGTGACATGGTAGAGTTAAAACACTAACAAGCCATGAAATTAAATAAGATCTGTTATCAGTGAGGCTTGGCTTTTAATTAAGCAACTGGTTTGGAACAAAAACCTCCAGGATCAGAGTTGGCCACACCTGCCATAAAGGAGCCATTCATCCATATGAAAATTCCAGAAAGACCCTTTATTTACTAAGATCCAGTAACAGTTTCCATAAATAGCCATTTACAGGTGATAAAAGATTTGTGAAATACCAGTGGGTTCCTGATTTCTAAAACACTCTTACTGCATACAATAACACAGACTGAGTTCAAGTTTTTGATCTGTTGTATCCTGCAGGGTCACCTACTATGTACTACACATTTCCATTTTCTCTACGTATTATGAACCTTTTCAAACATTAAAACATTTTCATATGCAAAGAACCCTTCCGAGAAAAGGTTCTACAAGAATCCACACAACCCAGTAATGTGCCTTTGAAGAACCAGTGATTGTAAGAGTGTGGGGGGAGTAAGCTTGGGTTTCCCTTACATCGGACAGGGGTCTAGTCCAAGGTTGATTGCTGCCTTGCATACAATTCTGTTAAAGTGCAGCCTCAGCATTTTGTGGTCCAATGATGGACAGGGTCAGTTCAGAGATGAGAAAGATGGATGTGTCCATAATATCTGACCTTGAATTTACAATATATTTTGTGGCCATAACTTGATAGCCCACCCACACGACAACCTCCAGGTAATGACATTTCATGTTGTTGCTCATTTATTTGTTTACATGTCTGCCTATAGGATGCTAGGGAGAATAGGACATTTCTAAGCACTATTCATCCATTCATTCCCCCATTTTGTGGGAAGCAGCATCAAGAACATGGCAGAAATCGACACTGTATGGAATGCATCCTGTTATATGGCACATTCACACTTGGCCAATTGAGTGGTCAAAGTTAAGCTAATCTGGGATGTCAGACAAAACCTAATTACCCGGAGTAAACTGAATCAGGAAAGAGCAGGTCAACTTCACATATAATGTGACTGGGCCAGGAATCATGCCAAGCTTTCTGGAGCAATGAGGCAGCAGCATCAACCAGAGCACCATCAGATTTCAGAGTTGGCTTCTTTATTATTGAAAAATATCGGCTTTTGTAAAGAAATCTCTTTGGCAAAAGAGTACATCCATCCACTGCATCTGTATTCCTCTATTTAATATCACAGGGACAAGTCCTGGACAAAATGACGGGGTGCCTCTGAGGATAATCACATTTCCAATGTAGAAATGCATGTCTTTGGACTGTGGAGGGAAACCTGGGTCAACACACAAACTCCACAAAGAAGGCAATCAAGCCAAGAGTCAGAATGTATCACAATCACTGCGTTTTAGTTGAATGTGTTTTATTGTTACTTTGCAATTTACATCAAATGAAGGTTACAACAGAGTGGCACAGTGCTAGTGCTACTGTCTCACAGTAAGGATTCCGAGATTCGCTTCCCAGGTCATCCCTGTGTGAAGTCTGCTTATTCTACCCGGTTGCCCATGGGTTTCTTCTGGGTGCTCAGGTTTCCTCCCACAGTCCAAAGACATGTAGGTTAAGTGAATTGGTGATCCTTAATTTGCACTAGTGGGTGACGGGGTGGGTGTGTGTTCACCCTGTGGTGGGCTGGTACCCTGTCCACGTTCTGTTTGTGCCTTGTGCCCTGTGCTGGCTTGGATAGGCACCAGCAGACCCCTGCAACCCTGTTCAGGACAAACAGGTTAGAAAATGACTGAAGGTTACAACCTAGTGTTTTTTTGTCTGTTGATTATTACTTTTATCTCTTCTTCTTCTTCTTCTACAGTTTATTAATATCATTAAGCATATTGTAATCAATGTGTTTTATTGTTTTTTACTTTATCATTTAAGTCAAGATAAAGTCAGAAACTGTTCCATTTCTTTTTTCTATTTGCTATTTTTGTTATTATTAAGAAACGTGAATTTAATAAGTTTTACTCTTCATTTCTTATGTATTAGGTTCATATTAATGTTTCCATTACTGTTAAATGTATTGTGATATTTAAAATTATTATTGTGCATATTGCATTTAATGTTTGTTTATTTCTCACAACTAGTTTCAAATTAAAAGTATAAACTATTATTATTATTATTATTATTAGACGTCCCCTGCGGCTCTGCCCACATAGTAGTAAGGCAAGGTTCGCTCCAAAACACAGAAGTACACCGACTCGAACGGAGGCTGGTGCATGAGTGAGGAGGACCCTGCCTGGCTCCCCACTCCTGACGTCACGCTTCCCCTTCCCCTCGGCCCGTGGCCTCTGTCTCGGATTAGCGAGAATATATTGCTTCTGCAAGCGAACTATGATACTTAACGTGATGAGAGAAGTCGCAAAATCAACCAGAACATTCAAGCAAATTATAGAAAAAAACCCAATGTAAATCGGTTAAGTAGTTCTCTCGTTCGCCAGCTAAGCGGAGGTAAAGTACGCAGCAAAATGCAGAAGTACACCAACTCGAATGGAGGCTGACGCATAAGAGAGGAGAGCCCCGCCCAGAGTCTGACGTCACGCTTCCCCCTCCCCTCGGCCCACAGCCTCTGTCTCCGATAAGCGAGAATATATCGCTCCTGCAAGCGAACTATGATTATTAGCATGATCAACCGGAACATTCAAGCAAATTATAGAAAAAAAACAGATCTAAATCCGTTAAGTAGTTCTCTAGCTAAGTGGAGGTAAGGTACTCCCCGAGGCTGCCGCGTGAATGTGGAGGGCCCCACCCCCCTACACTCGGCCCATAGCATCTCTCTTGGATTCACGCAATAAAATCAGTACTGTGAGCGAACTATGATGCTTAGCACAATTTGAAAAGTTGCAAAATCAACAGGAATGTTCAAGCAAATTATAGAGAAAAACCCGATCTAAATCTGTTAACAGACAGAAAAATAACAGACGTTGTTATTTTATATATACACAGAGATTATTATTTATTATTACTATTGTAATTATTATTATTGTTATTAGGGCGGCACGGTGGTGCAGTGGGTAGCGCTGCTGCCTCGCAGTTAGGAGACCCAGGTTCGCTTCCCGGGTCCTCCCTGCATGGAGTTTGCATGTTCTCCCCGTGTCTGCATGGGTTTCCTCCGGGTGCTCCGATTTCCTCCCACAGTCCAAAGACATGCAGGTTAGGTGCATTGGCGATTCTAAATTGGCCCTAGTGTGTGTTTGTGTGTGTCCTGTGGTGGGTTGGCACCCTGCCCAGGATTGGTTCCTGCCTTGTGCCCTATGTTGGCTGGGATTGGCTCTGGCAGACCCCTGTGTTCGGATTCAGCGGGTTGGAAAATGGATGGATGGATTATTGTTATTAGTGTTAATGAAATATGTATACCTGAAATCTTAAAATAAAATGCAAAGAACTTATACTTGATTATGAATTCTGAACACATATGTACCGTCCCCTGTCGGAGTATCAATAGATGGACTTGCAGGGACCGTGTTTTAATTACAACAAACTATTCTGCCCATCTGTAAAGTGCCCACCAGGCTGCTGTTACCTAAATTTTTTTAAAATTTCCAGAGCATATCAGGTCATAATCTTTTCATTAACACAAAGCTCAAAGTTTCATCTTCCATTTGCATGTAATTATGTGACAGAGAGACAGACGTCGGCATTTTATACAGCATATATAAATTATTATCGTTACTAAGCTTGTTGTATTTAACATGTTGTACCATTAATTACTTCATCATTAGCTACAAATTAAAGTTACAATTTATTATTATATTCTTTTGTCTTTAAGGTACAATGAAATGTTACCGGTTCTTGGAATAAATTCACACATTACAATAACTAGTCAAAGTCAGGTATTTTAGAAAATAAGCCATAATAGTACAAAGTTCAATCAATCTCAGACTGACTGGAATGCTTATAATGGATTTATTATCATCTAAGGCTCTTTAGTATTTATACAATAAGCCACCTGTGCTCCTTCTTGTATCATATGCTTTTTATAATAATTGTAGAGCATCTTTTTCTAATCTTTGCAAAAGTGAAACTCGCTAATTATAATTAATTGCAAATAAATTAATATAAATGATAACTTACCTACTGAAGAAACTAAAAGTCACCCATCAACTCTGAGAGAGAGTTAGGACTGAGTCTCCAAGCCCAGACCTCTTGGTGAAGGTGACTTGTTTTATTCTCTTTATCAGGTGGCACTTTGTTTTTAACGTTATTAATCTGAATCCTTATCATAGTGAAAGACAATGTGTTCATATTCTTTAGTTACCAGAATGCTCTGGCCTTTTTTGTACCAGAATTGGAAATCTTAAGAGTTTTGATAGGGAGCCAGTATGAGAAACAAAATAAAAGTAAAATGTGTGAGTTTTATCACTCGGTGGTTGCACATGTCTCTTTGAAGTAGCTGGGAATGACATTTCACTTTAGTAAGCAAATATCAGAAGGCTTTTTAGGTTGAAGAAATGTACAGTGCCCTTTACTTTAGTCAGCCTTACAAAGCAAATCAAGTAACAAATATTTGTGTGGGAGGTTCTGACTTCAATAAAGTTCAAAAGCTATCTCTGCATTATGGAATCGTGCAGAAAGAACTTTGTGCTAACATTCCTTATTAAATATGAACTGTTTCTTTCTCTCTCTCTACATATATATATATTGTGACGGATGGCATCCGGCACCATTATGCCTCTGTAATGGAAGGAAGGCTTATGAATGGTGCTATCTACCCCGACCGGCTATTTGACAGCACCCCTGAGGTGCAACTGCACCTTGGATTCCCACAGGGCTATCTGGGACTTGGTATTTGTTGGCTCAGACCTGTTGAGTTCCAGGGAGTGCTGCCATAGCTACAGAGCCCTATTTTGTCAGGCTACCTCCACAACTGGGAGGACTTCAGGATGTTGCTAATGAGCCACATGGTGTACTCCCAAGGTACAGCATAAAAGGAGCCGCTCCCTTCATTCCAGGAGCCGGAGTTGGGTGGAGGACAATGCTTGTGTGGAGGACTGGAGAAGGAAGGAGGAAGAGAAGTGAAGGGTTGTGGGGCGCTGTGTGTATACTGAGGATTGAGTACTGTGTTGCAGATGTGGGGAACTTGGGTAACGTTTCCCATGCTAAAATAAACATGTGCTGTGCAACGCTTGTGCCTGTGTCTGGTGTGTCCGGGTGTTTGGGGCAGCTTGAGCATCCTGGTGGTCAATATATATATATATATATATATATATATATATATATAGTGACACAATAAGACACCAGACATAATAAACGTTTGGGGTAGCCACCTGTATAATATGTCCTGGCTGCTAAAAGGTTGAATTCTCAAAGAGAGTTGTTTACAAGACCGAGTCCAAAACACAACTGATTAAACAAAGGCAAGATGGTGGCTTTAAAGGCCCGTATGGGAAGTAACGTCATCCTGGGGGCTGGAACCGGAAGTGACGTTGTCATGGGGCCGGAACCAGAAGTGACATCATCGGCAGCTCCAGAAAGTGACGTCATCGAATGCGCCGGAATTTGGCGGCATTTCCAGCGAAGGGTCTGCAAGGAACTGAGAAAGACAGTCAATGCACCCCACCGCCCCCTGGTCTGATGTGGTATTACAATTACTTGAGCCCTTTAGCTGCCCCATACTCGCACGTGTGTGACAATATATTTATTTATTATATTGTGATAGACCCAAACCCCCAAACACAAATACACACAAAGTCCCAAATCCAAATACAGGTGTGTTTATTACACCACACTCCTTTACAAGTTACAAAATCACAAAAACACAGGTTTTCTCTCACCACCGCACTGCTCTCTTCTAGTCAAGTGTTTGCCTCTCTACCTCCTGGCTCTGACTCGCCTGGCCAAGGGAGTGTGGTCCCTTTTATTAAAGACCCGGGAGTACTTCCAGTGCCAAGGCTATTGCCCAATGGAAGAACTTCTGGGTAATACGGAAGTCCTTCACAGCAGGGACTATAGTTGTTCTTAAGAGCTTGGATAAATTATCAGCAAACAGAGTAGTCATAAGCTGTTGTATTAACTTAATGTCACCTTACATTAAGTATATCTCATAAAAATGTGTACTTTTCTACTTTTATTTTTCTATTTTTATTTATTGATCACGTTAATATTTAACATTATACATAGTTATTGTCTGTTTTTTTCACCTGTATTATTATCATTCTTTAATTTAATATTATTTATTGTATCAGTATGCTGCTGCTGAAGAATGTGAATTTCCCATCGGGATTAATAAAGTATCTATCTATCTATCTAAAAGAAATGAATTTCTTTCTCTGTCTTCACAAAGGATACCTGTGCATAGCTCAAAATTTCTATATCATAGTTGTTTACATTAATTACATTGGTTAAAACATTGTGTGCATTAATAACCATTATCTTTTCCTCTATTTGGTGCCATTTTTCCTATCTGTATATTTGGGTCAGCGTAGCTTGTTCTTAATACATTGTTATGTGTCCATTCCCAGGGTTGATGTGACTTGTTTTTAATTCATGCAGTATACCAGAGTAGCTGTAACTTGTTCTCTGTCCATTCTCATGGACGATGTGACTTGTTTTTCGTTCATACTGTATACCAGGTTCAGTGTAGCTTGTTATCTGTCAATTCCCAGGGGTCAATGTGACTTGTTTTTCATTCATTTACCAGAATTCATGTAGATTCTTATCTGTTCATTCCCAGTATTGATGTGAGTTGTTTCCCATTTGTATAGTATAGGTTTAGTAGTAGCTTGCTGTACTGTGTTAGCCATTATGGATGTAATGAGAAGGCAAGCAAAATGATACCTTTAGTTAGCCAATAAAAGTTGTCATTTTGCTTGAGTTCTTATTATACTATAGGTGGAATGACTTGCTGTCTATTCATATAGCAGCGATGGTGTAACTGACTTGTTTTCATTATGTTTACCAGGTGAACAAGTGTGTCCTCATGTTACCACTTGGACTTGCAGTCTTTTCTAAATGCTTTTGCCTACTGCTTCTTATAGCACCACAGGCTTATCTGGAGCAATAAGGCAACGCAGAATTGCTTGATTCCACTGCACTACAGCCTAGAAATAAGAAAGAAAATATGCTGGAAAAGATAGCATCAAAAGCATCCGACACTCCTAATAACCAGAGTCACACTTCAGCGAGAGATCTACCAAAAAGCTTCATATCCCACTCAGAAGGGTGATAGAAATAGTCATCCATTGAAACCAATAGTAACGAGATCTCTTGAGCCTATAAACTGGGAATCAGGCTTAACCAACAACCAGAATGGCTTTAAAGCAAAGTACCTTTAGATAGATAGATAGATAGATAGATAGATAGATAGATAGATAGATAGATAGATAGATAGATAGATAGATAGATAGATAGATAGATAGATAGATAGATAGATAGATAGATAGATAGATAGATACTTTATTAATCCCAAGGGGAAGTTCACATACTCCAGCAGCAGCATACTGATAAAGAAAAATATTAAATTAAAGAGTGATAACAATGCAGGTATACAGACAGACAATAACTTTGAATAATGTTAACGTTTACCCCCCCCCCCCCCCCCCAACCCTGGGTGGAATTGAAGAGTCGCATAGTGTGGAGGAGGAACGATCTCCTCAGTCTGTCAGTGGAGCAGGACATTGACAGCAGTCTGTCACTGAAGTTGCTCCTCTGTCTTGAGATGATGCTGTTCAGTGGATGCTGAATGCATGGATTTAAAACGGCACTTGACAGTATTAAATGATGGGATTTAGTTTATTCAAAACAGAAAAAAGATGGTGAACGAGGGGTGCAATTACCCAACTGACAGAGCACAGAGCGAAGGCCAAGAAGCTCTTTAAACACACCTGCAGACTGGTGACTGCCAGACAACTGTCATTTCCATGCAGAGATGACATAAGAGCTAAGAGTAGCACCTTGTCATGTACAAAACTGCTTCTCATTTTTTTTATTTTTTATTTTTTGAAGGAAAACTATAAACAACTGGGCCAGAAAATACTTTGAATTATGTCTCTTAATTAGCAAACCAGTCAAACAATGAATCAGCCAGTCAATTTTTATTTAATATGGCATTTTACAGTGCACAGGGAGCCTTACCCAAAGTGTTGAACAAACTCAAATTCCAAGTGTTTATTTGTTATTTAGATTTTTACTGATAAGTTTAATAAATATACTTTGGAATGTCATCATGTAAATTTTAAAATGTCAGGATATTATTGCAAAAATAGATCACAATGTTTTTGATTTAAAGTTGTAATAAAGCTTTACAATAAATAAAGTGTTCCTGGAATAATGTTGTCTCTTTAGGTCCAATAGAGCTGGATGAAACCTTAACGACTTTAGAATAAAATGATCATGGGCACAGTTTCAAAAAAAAATTGCTCTTTGTGCCTACTGTCTTCTTCAGTCCATAAGCAGTGAAGAGGCCTCTTAAATTGATATATTCACTGTAGTCGCAGTGTCTGGCCACAGGAGGCATCACAATATAAATCATTTTTAGCAGTCATGCACTCTGCATTGGCTGGCTGGTGGCACTGAAAACCTCATGTTTAAATTGATTCACTTTCCACATATCCATCCGCTTTGATTCATTGCAGGGTGGTAAGGTGCTGAAGCCCATCATGGCAGGAGCCATCTCTGAGGTACAAGGCCAATTGTATGCACAACCACAAAAGGTCGATATGGAGTTGTCATTTAACTTAACATACATGTAATTTGAATTTGAGAGGAAACAAGTGTCCCAGGAGAAAGCCCACCCTGAGAACATCCAAACTACACACAGGCAGTGACTGGGTCAAGAACTGAACCCTGGTCTCTGGAGCTGTAAGGCAGATGCAGAGGAGTTTTCATTTATTTTACCATTATGTTTGGCATTGTTCTGTATTTTTTTCTCTATTCTTTCCAATTCCTTTGTACTGTTCAGATTTTACTATTTCGGTGTGTGCCTGGTAAAAAATCATTTATTTATTATTGCAATGTACATGAAGAAAATTTGTCTCCGGCTATTGTCAGTTATGCTTTCATCCATTCATTTTACAATGTGCTTGTCCTTAACCGAGGGTCATGGGGTAGCTGAAGTGGGAATTCCCCACATTAACTCAGGTGCAAGGACTCTAGAACTGTGTGGTGGCAGTACTTACCAATGTACAACATTCTCATAATTACTAGTTTTCGACCTCTGAGATGATATATTTTGATAGCATATTTTGGTGTATGTGAAGCATTTGTCAGTTAATATGGCAGTTACTCTTCTTTGACTGCTGATGGGCTGCCACCATGATACCTTGTCAAACAATTCCACAACTTGCTGGTATAGGATAGAGTTTATAGAAGTGAGCCCTCCAGACAACAGTCTCATCTGTTTCGTGAGATAGACGTCTGAAGTGGAACTGCGTTAGCAGTGGTGCTATTTCACCGTTTTTTACTATCTAAGTATATACAGGCATGAGTAGTAGAAAAATGGCTCAGAAAAAATAAGAAAAGACAGCTAAACTTCATCTAAGTCTAAACAGGCCTCAAGTTCAAGTTCAAGGTATGGCCTGCCAGAGACTAACCTGGAACAGAAAGGCAAAAGAATAGATCTCCGGGAACTTGACATTAAAGGCATCTCCAGAAAGTGGGAGCGAAACTGCAGGTGGGTCGGGTCAAGAGAACTCGTCGGTTCCAGAAGGTTCATTGGAACTGAGCATGACCTTATTATCCCCACTGTCAACTATCCCCTGCCAGTCAGCGGCACGGACTTCAGCCAGGTTTGCTACTCCACCCACCCGCAAAGCACGGAAAAGACCTAAATGAACAGTCCAAGCTGAAGGTAACGATCACGGCAATAATTACAATAATCACTGCTCTCGGTGGGGGGACATAAGGGATATAAGAAAAGTTATAAAGGAAATAAACAAGACAAATGAGAAGCTGCTTCAGAATATTAAAGATCAGGAGAAACGTTTAAGTATTTGCTTTCAGGCAACCTTTAAAGGCATGCTAGAAAAAAATGAGGACAATATTGAGGATAAAATACAGGAAAATGCAAGTAAGATGTTAAGCAAACATTCACGATTCGTAATTAAATAGTTGAACAACTGACATCTTCTTCTTCTTCTTCTTTTGGCTGCTCCCGTTAGGGGTTGCCACAGTGGATCATCTTTTTCCATAAGTTGAACAACTGACATCTATCGCTGATGAAAAAGCAACAGCTGCAAATTCCAAATGCAAAGTGCTTGGAGTCAGACTAGCTGCACTGGAAGATCGATACAGAAGGAATAATATCAGAATCGAAGGTCTCTCTGAAAACTGGGAAAGTCCAAACCCAGTGAAATTCATAGCTGAACTATTCTCTAAAATAATTGGAGAAGACTTCAAATCAGACACCGAGATATCAGCAGCTTACCCCATACGTGGATCAAATGCCTCAAAACCTAGAAGCCTTATTGTACGTTTCGACAACTTATAATCTAAATTAAATTTGATGTCACTTCTCAGACTGAAACAATAGATTATATTTGAAAATAACCGCATTTGTTTTTTCCCTGACTTCTTACCTTCAACAGCTGATAAACAGGATACATATTACAGCATTAAGCATTGCTTATGGAAAGCCGAAATCAGATGCAGCCTCTTGTATTCTGCTAAATTGAGAGTGGATATTCCAGGCAAGTTCTACGTTTTCAGTTTTCCGGATGAAGCTGAAAAAGAACTAAGAAAACTGATCCCAACATTTTTGAAATACAATCATGAGTCACATTGTGTCCTGGCAAGACCAAAAAGATTGTACCTGCTATTTCATCCATTCGTAATAAGACTTTTGCCATAATTATACATTCTTGAACTTGAACAGAAAATATCACTATATGCTGATGATATGCTACTATATATATCAGATCCACAAAATACTGTGCCTGCAGTCCTAACAGTGCTAATATAATTTCAAAGGATATCTGGACTCAAAAAAAAAAGTGTGGTCTTTCCAGTGAACTCTCTAGGACACAACATTAGATTGGACACCTTCCCTTTTATCATTGCAGATCAGTTTAAATACCTAAGGGTAAACATTACAATTAAACATAAAACTCTTTATCAACAACATTTTACTGTCTGCATGGAAAAACTTAAAAAATATGTGCATAGATGGTCGACCCTTCATCTCACTTTAGCAGGGAGAATTAACCATTTCAAGTCAAATATACAGTACTTACTAAGTTTCTTTTTCTATTTCAAAGCATTCCCATATACATTAACAAATCATTTTTTAAGAAATTATATTAAATCATAACCTCATTTGTTTGGAATTCAAAACATCCACTCATCCAAAGGGCGACCCTACATTGACCTAAAGCAAAAGGTGGCATAGCACTACCTAACTTTCAATTTCATTACTAGGAGGCAAATATACAAGCTATAAAAACCTGGAAGTTGACACAAATTGATAAACACACACAGATTTGGTCCACAATAGAAATAAAATCTTGCAGTACTTCTTTATATTCCTTGCTTTGTACCCCAGTAAATACAAGTTATTGTCAATATACTAACAACCCAATTGTCCTTCATTCACTCAGAATATGGAACCAATGTAGGAAGCACTTCAAGACAGAGAAGCTTTTATCTGTGGTTCCTCTGCATGATAACCACCTTTTTCCACCCTCTCAAACTTACACAGTTTGTAATGTTTGGAAAACACACAGGATTAATTCACTTAGAGATTTTTATATAAATAATGGCTTTGCATCCTTCAAACAATTACACTCCAAATTTAGGTTCCCATCAACAAAAATTTCCACTACCTCCAAATTTGAAACCTTGCTAAAAAATCTGCCTAAATTTCTGCACCTCCCACCTATTTCTATTCTGGAAGAAATATTCATCAGTCCTGAGGACGCATTTCCACAATGTATCAAAACATTTTAAAGTTCCTTTCTTTCAAAGTTCCCAGAGTGCAGTGGGAAAAGGATCTCTTACTCAACATTTCAGAAAAGGAGTGAAAGGCAGCCATGCGCAGAAATTGATCTACCTCCACATGCGCAAAGAATTCAATTATTCAACTTAAACTCTTTTATTGAGCACATGTGTCTCATTTAAAATCGTCCAAAATTTTTCCAGTGCAACACCCAACCTGTGAATGTTGCAATCGAGCTCCAGCCTCGTTTGGTCACATGTTCTGGGCCTGCACCAAATTCAAATTTCTGGACCAAAATCTTTAAATGCCTATCAGACAGCCTTGGTGTCACAATCCCTCCTAATCCATTAACAGCTGTGTTTGATGGACTCCCAGATGGGCTTAAAGTGGAGAAGGACAAACAAACTGTGATTGCCTTTACTTCACTACTAGCACATAGACTTAACTTGCTCAAATGGAAGAATCCTAGCCCACCTCTTCTAAGTCAGTGGGTAACTGATGTTATATTGTATTTGAAATTGGAAAAAAAATCAAATTCTCACTTAGAGGATTCAAAACTTTTTTAAAACCTAGCAGGATCTAATCAATAACATTTTAGAATAAGCTTTTACGTTGAGAAAAAGGATTCTCCTCCCTCTTTTCTACTCTTAAAGTTTCACTCTGACTGTTAGCTTTCCTCTCTTTATCTTGGGTGGAGGTTGAATTAAATTTAGTTTTGTTAAGTTTGACTTGTTTGTATGGAATGTTACTATTTTTAATACATTCAATAAAAAACAACAAAAAAGAAGTGAGCCCTCCAAAGTAATATCAAGTAGTGTTGTAAACCTTGTATCTGACAGTGTCATTTTGGAGAAATTAAATGAAGAGAACTGGCCAGCTTTGCTGGATTAAATGGCCTGTTCTCATCAACATATAGCATATATATATTCTTTCAGATCAAACACCATTTTTTGCAAAGCTCCTCAAAATCTGGAGCTTCATAAAGTGCTTCACAAGACAATTCTTATTCATAGGGAGTCACGGTAGGCAGGTACACATCATGGATAGGAAGCCATTACCTGGACAAAAGGGCAGTTTAATGATTTTCATCTGGGGGTGCACTATAAAAGTAATGCAGTACCCCAGGATACTAGTCTGCCACAGGGATCTAAACTCTGACAATGCCTCCTAAGATTTATGGTTTTAGGTGTTTCCCAGAGGTATTTCCTGTTAGAATGTAATGCCATAAGAAGTAATGGTGTGTCTAGGCATATAAGGGCCTCTACCTCTGGGGCAAATGGAAAAAAGGCAGCCATTATGTGACTTGACTGAGAGACCTGAAGATGCTGTGTAATTTTGTGCTGACTGGTACCAGTACCTAGACCAGTAGAGCTTAGAGAAAGCGCAAGAAAGGAGTCTTTTTTACAAAATGTATTTTGTTCACACCTTAATCTTACCCTGCTGTTTGTACTGGTAGATTTGCCATTAAATACCCTTCTTAACAGATATCTGGGCTGTCTTGGTATGTTTCTGCTCACAAGTGACCCCATCTGGTCATAAGAGGAAGTAAACAATATTCCCCCTGATGAACTAAAGCAGCAATACTGTATCTTTCAATTTTCTTTCCAGTGCTATCCCTCCATGTTGTATTATGTCTTCTTCTTCTCTCCCATGAATCCATCCATTCTGTCTTGCTAATGTGACCAGTATACTTCAACTAGATTATGCAGTCCATGATTTAATTGCACAATCAGCTTTGGTCTAACCAATGTGATTTGTTCATCATGTCCAGAACATAGACTTGGGGGTTATTCTATGATTTAGCTGAATAAGTCTCACTTGAACAGGCTTGGCCTTACAATCGAGGCTTTCTTGCTTCCACAAATGCAAAGTGTTTCTTGTTAGCTCAAGATGGACTTAGACAATCCATAATAAAGTACACATTCATGAGATTTAATTATCCCCGAGAACTGATAATCAAGAATATCCACTGTGAGTCAAAAAGACATGGAGGAGAATGCTTAATACCTTTGACTTTAAGTCTAAAGTTGATTGGATGCATAGTGAATTACGGGATAGTTTGGAAAAGTTTTGAGTATTATTTATTTTTTGTAAAATAGAAGAACATACAGTATACCTGACAGTGGTTATGTTTTCAGCAGTTGAACATGAAGTAATGCTTAATATATCTCTCTATTATAAAAAAAAATCTTGGAAAGCTTGGAAGGAGACGAGACATGATTTTCTCGGAGACACTTTAACATCCCATGAGACAAGGCAGTGAGACAAAAGGACAGCTGCTGTACAGGCTATTAAATGTTCAAAGCGCTGCGCAACATGCAGATCATGCAGCACAGCAGCAGGAAGCCAGCAACTGATCGAGCAAAGAGGAGGTAAAAAAATGTATTTGTTTCCCATTGTATCGCCGTTTAAGAGGGGGTTTTTCCTTAGCATGCTTTTAGCCCCCCTCTTCACAACGCAAGCAGCAGAGACAACAAAAAAATGAAATGTGTCCCCTAATAAAGAAAGAGAAAGGCTATGTGGCAATATCAGCTGACCAGGTAAATACCTATGTATATTACAGTTCTGAATTTGTACATTCCATAATTCAATGTTAAAGGCATTCTTCAAATTAGAAAAAAATAGTTTCCTTTGAATTGCTTAGTTTAAACACCCTAATTTGTGAACGTCACACTTCAAGCAACAATTATGTATTCAGAAGCAATTGGAGCGAGGTGAAACAAACAAGGCAACAAGTGAGCATTTGATACAAGAATATACGTCAGAGTGACTAGAATATACATTTATATGCCAACATTTATGGCACATTTAGCAGCCAAAAAGAAAGCTGCAGTTTGTGTCACTAATGGGACGAAGGGTCCAGCTTTGAATGTCACAACTGCTGAGGGTTTGCCCTGATCAAATGGCTGGTTGCACGTTACAACTGGCAGATGGACCTATTTGCACACGATCTGTGCTATAGTTTACATTGTCATCTTTCAATGGGGTGCCGCCATACACATATGAGTGAGGTCTATTGAGTCTCTGACACTTCAGAAGCCTAAAGAACTTTATCTAGCATCATTAATAAAACTTTGGAAAAAGGCATTTTATATTGTTTCACTTACCAGCAAAAAAGAGATACTCTACGAACCTCCTGACACAACAATGCCTTTCAAATATTCTCTGCATCACCAATACCATACAGAAAAGTGACAGATAATCAAAACAAATTGATGCAAATCGCTTCTGCAATAATCAGACATTTGCTAGAGTGAGCTGGCTTAAAAATGTATGGCTTCAACTAATTATTGCGGGCATGCAAGGTACAACAACTTAAGTTGAGAAATGTTGGGGCACCAACTGGATCACCACATTTAATAGGCACATGATGGCACTGTAACAAAACATAAACTGACCCCTGCTGGGAATCGATAGCGAACAGGTCCAACGTCGATCCAGAATGAGATGCCACCTTCTGTGAACACCTTGCCTTTATATTCCTCCAAATAGAATGGTCAGAGTCAGTTACCCTCACTGGGTATCTTCTTTTGGCTATGGGAACAGAAGGAGACAATACTGTTAGTGACAGCGCCCCCTCTCGTCCCAGGGTGGAATTGCTTACCCAAGATGAGTCAGGAGGCTGATCCACAGACAGACATGAGTGGCAGTAAGTATTCTCAAATCAGGTAATGCCAAAGGGTCTATGCTGTCTTTTAACAACATTTCTTAATGGTGGTGTAACACTCCAGCTATCAATTCGAGTTCCCTCATCCATCGGATTTTCATGGATAGTCTTATTGAGTTCTTGAAAGTAAACTGACTTTTTATGCATTGCATGTAACCACAAACATCTATATGGAAATCATCAGGACAGATACCAGACCAGACTTGACAATTTTTAAAAAGGGTTTGCTGCCAGATCTGCTATTACAAAAAATGTTGTCTTTTTAATATGTCACTTTTGAAAAGAGAACAGTGTGGATTGTTACCATAATAATAAAGAGGTTGAATGGAATTAGTTATTGAGGTGTGCAATTGAATGTATTTAATATGTGCAACTCCTTATTGTTATACAATATACATGCAAATGTTGTCATAACTTACGTCAAAAAAGACAGCGGGCTTTCTTTTTAATCATCATTTGCTGATTACAAGTTTTTTCGTTGGCTTCAGGGATTCTAGTGTTAAAAGCTCTACAAAGTATGCAAATTGATATTTTCATAATGAGTACTCCATGATGATCCTAAACTTACTTGAGGTATGGTGTTTTTCTTGCACATTACATTACTATGAACATCTCTGCACTACTTAGTTCAGTGTAAGAGACTGTTTGACATGGAACTGGTACTTTCGATAGTTTACAGTTTTAACTTCATAGAACACACCTTTATAACCGATTTTTTTATTACTATACATTTTCATTTTGCCTCTCATTGACAAAAAAGAGTCATTGCAACTAAAGGCTGTAATCACTTAACTGTGATATAATATTAAGTTGTGTTGTGTCTCATATTTATCGCATGTAATGAACATTTCGGTTTAATAAAAACAGCAGTGTATCTAAGAATATGCTAAGATATGCTAAAACAAAAATACTTCACAACTTTCTCTGAGGTTTTGCTTCTCTCAGTCCACAACATTGTGCTAAGCTTCGTCTTTAGACTGGTAGGAAGCAGGCCAAGAGATGACACTTAGTTGCTTCAGTTGCTAATTGCGACTTACCCAGATCCTCATCGGTGGAACTTTAAAGGCTTCTTGATTTAAATGCATCTTATTCACTAGGTGAGCTTTGTGGAATACCTCCATTGTCCACCAAAGTGAATCAAGACAGGAAGAAGATTCACACTTTTATAAAAAAGAATGCAAAGAGTTGAAATGTTTTCTTTTTAATAACACACATGGCTTTTCATATCATTTTCTGTAGCCTTCTTCCTTTGTTGGAAGAGACAGTCAGGGAGAGAAGTTCAGCATAAGTGAAAGTGCTGAGTCTACTCATGATGTGTGACACGATGACATGATGTGTTTCAGTTACTACTGCATACTGGGCTAACACTTTTGTCCAAAGCAACCTACAAGAACAGTACACAGAACTTATAAACAGGTTAAGCGACTTGCTTAGAGTAAGGAATTGAGCCAGCAACCTTGTGGATCAAAGGAATATTCCAGGAAAAATTGATTTTGGTTTTATATGTTGCTTACATCATGGTTTTTGTAGTGGTGGCTGAGAAACATTTTCAATCTCATGTTTTCATGCAGAATAGAGATAGAAATGTTCATGATATAATAGAAGCCAATAGTGACCAATGCTGTACAATAGCAAACAATCTAAAAAGTGGCCACCTCACACCACTCGTGTTGCATAATCTACGTCAGTTATCCAATCCTATGCTCAAAACATATTGTAAACATTTGGTAAAATAATGTTAAATTTGTACTTCCTGAGCACTGGTCTACAAAAAAAAAAATTTGTTTTGCTACTGCGAACTTCAGAGCAGCTTTTTATTAAGTTTTTTACACTGATTTCATATATGAAATCGGAATTAATGCTAGCACATCAGGTTTTTGAAATACATATCATTGATGTTTTGACACTTTTGAATATCAGTATAATATATCAACACGATATCTAGAGTTTGTCCCACCAAAATTGTTTTGATGTGTTTATTCTGAAAACAAACCAGAAGACAATACCAGAGACATGTTAAAGCATATTTATGTCAATTTACCTCAAAATAAAAGTGAGGTCAGCGTGCCCAAAAATGTTGGAGGCACTCGCTTTTGCACTTGTACTGCACATTCGTCTCTCTTTGCAAGAACTAACAGTAGTCACCCATCATGCTAAATTTTCCCCAATATCAATTTTCCATCACCTTTATATCTTGATGAAATCTTTCCCCATACTCATCTCTGACATCGCTTAGATTTGGTGGAAAAAAGTCGAGATGAGAATGTAAAAATGCGTCTTCAGTGACATTCTGGCTCCCGTAAGCTAATATACTTTCAGCATATTCTCCACAAGCTCAGCATAATTCTCTGCTCTGTGACTGTCAAGAAAATTCTGGACAACCTGCACGTATGAGGGTGCTGATTCACTTGGCATCAGTTTCCTTTTGAACTCATCGTCAAGCATCAGTTCACGGATTTCAGGGCCAACAAAAACACCTTCCTTAATTTTGGCTTTACTTTGGCTTTACTTTTCTTGAGACCAAACTTATTTTTTAAATGCTGAAACGCATCACCTTTACTGTCCAGTCACCCTAGTTGTCCAAGACCTGGAACATCATAACTAAAAAACGGGACATGCTGGACGAAAACGGTTTTCAGATTTGGAGTCAACAAGTGAAAGTACAGGTGAAAGAATCCCAGTAGCAAAATGCTTGTTGAGCAGTGATCAGTGCATATTTCAGGCAGGAAACTATAGCCTCATGGGGGTCACCTTTTCAATTAAAAACAGCACTCTTGACCAATGAACGAGGTGGACAGGCATGTCTTCAATTCAAAAAGTCACATCCATGAAGCTTTGGTTTACTTTGTGTGCTTCTCTCAAAATGGATTCCATCACTTCTGTATAGTTGTTTGTTTTTTCTTTTGGATTCCCATCATCAGTTCCTACTTTTGTTAAAGGATATTCATCCACCAACTCCAATTTCTACTGCAGTAGTTTTTGAATGTTTGCTATGTCTTTTGAATTTGTGCCTCCAGTTTTGCCGTGTGTGGTTATACCTGAGCCAATCAAGTGGTCAAGGTAGGAAAGCGATATAGAAGAACTGATTGAACGTTTGCTAAGCCACCATTTATTGAACTAGAGGCTCTAAAGTTTTCTGGTGAACATCTGCCTGTTGTTGTAGTATTAGTGCTATGATTTTGTCTAAAGAATGCTTTTGTATAATTAATTTTGCCCCTTTTCCTAACTGAATTGATCCTAATATCTGTTTTATTAGGTCATCATTATGAATTTTGCAATTATTCTCATAATGAAAAATGATTCAAAATTATTGGAAATTAATTTGCAAAATGTTCTGCACTATTTTGTTTTTTCCAGGTGTGGCCCCATTTTGTTATGTCGTTGTTGTGTAATGATAGTATTATGGACCAGTCCTGGAAATTCCACAGTTGGCATCATCAGTGAAAGTAACTGATAAGGCCTTGCTCATCAAATATGTCACTATTCAAATTTGTGGATACTCAAAGAAAATGTAACCCTTGTGTGTGCATTACTTGTGCTATTTAGACTTCCTGCTTCTTGACTTTTGTTTTGATTTTCTTTACTCCGACTTTTTGAGAAGTAATTTGGCATTGTTAAAAGAGGGGACTGCTTTTTTGTTTCTATTTTCAGTTTATCTTACCTCCTCCCCAGGTCATCACTTGTGAGGCTTAACAATTAGACATATTTTTACACGTATTTCACTGCATATTCTGCATTTTGAAATATAAGGAATCTATTTTTGGAAGTATTTTCACATTTGAATTTTAAGTTATTTTTGTTAATATATTGTTTTTCTTTATTTACGCAATACAGTTTTACTAATCATGTAACCTCGATTGTAGTGCCGATGATGCTTCTATGATCAGTGCTTTATCATTAATTTTTTGTGTCTTTCTTGTGAAGATTTGTGGACTTCTGCATATGAAATTTAGTGGGTTTTTTTACCCAAGGAATTTGTTCAATGTTCATTTTCCTACAGGTTTTTTTTGACAAAGTTAAAAAAAATTAGCATCATTTCTGTGATGCCATTTTGTTTTGTCATGGGTGCTGCCATTTTAGAATGATCATGTTGGTCGCTGTTACAACAATCCAATCCATAATTCATTTTAATCTGGTTACAGATCTTACTTTTTGTATGAGGAATTTAGATTTTTGATTAACATTTTTAAACTTGATGAAAGATTTAGTTTCACTCTTTTGGCAACAACCATGGCTCAATTTAAAGACTACATCTCATCTCCTGATTCTTTTTATTAAAATGTTATTACCACTGCCTGAGACAGCATAGATGCATTGGACATTTCTTTATAAATTTGGCGGTGGTGGCATCACACATTATGCCAAAGAATCTTTAGCGTCAGCTTATTTTCCAAGTAGGCCCTAGTGGTAGGTTTTTGTTTTTGTCTTTGACTTTCAGTTTATCTTTGACTGCTGAGAACCATCTTATCCTTTTGTTAATGGCAGTCCTGTTTTAGTTTTGATCTCATGGTTCTGATCTTTGCTTTGCCTGGCCAAGTGTTTTTTCTTGTCACTATCTCATTGTATCATTCAGAGCTACAATAATCTCCAGGCACTTCAACATGTTCTGAACAGTTGTGAAGGTTTGGTCAACTGGAAGAACATTCTGTGGCATAATGTAACATAATATACCATTCTTAAAGCCACTTTAGGGGTCACATGAGGCAGGACCCTAATGTGACAATATTGGATGTCCATGCATGAACTAACCTTTGATATGATAACAGCTTCTCTTAGATAACAGCCATATACAAATAACGGGAGGGCATTTAAATCACATGGACTGCACCCCAGCAAAGAATCTGAACAAAGGACATTGGACCCCGGAGATGGCAGTGCTAACCATTACCTTACCATGCCCCCTCAAGTGACAATGAGAAACTGAAATAAAATTGATGTCAAAATGATGAATCATACGAGGGATACTTGCTGTGCAACATGCTGACCAGAAAAATTCCTAATTTACTGCTATCCAATTTGGGATGAGGGTGTTTTGGATCCTGATTTTCTATCTTACATGTGTATTACTGTGTAGCTGTACACCCGTGCCTGCTGTCCCACACACAGCAGATCACCTTGTTGTATTTCGATCAACATCAAAGGAATGACAGTGTAGCTCTAATGTACCATTTTCCCACCATAGACTGACTATACCTTCCTCATCATTGTCAGGACCTCCAGCAGCCCAAAGTGTTGACAGAAGTGGAATGGAATGCAGAGATGGCCATATCAAAGTCATCCTGTTCAAGACGAGGATTAGCACTTGTAAATAAAGCACTAGTCCCCTTGCTTTATCAGCGTTCCCCACTATGTGCTTGTTAGTTTTTCTCATCTGGATCTGTGAAGTCAAGCGCCAGAGTATTAAAGGAACCAGCTGTCTGGTCAAAGGTCAAAAGTCAAACTGATATTTTTCTTGTCTGAATGTGTCAGTAAACAGATGGAGAAAATTCACATTTTTGGCTTTTTTCAGGAAGTTCGGAACACTCCAGTCAGTTATCGTGCCTTCCAACATTTAAAAAATAGTTTTACAATGTTGTTGGAGGCAAGATGGCACCTTACCAATGTCATTTTTATCATTAATAAATGAAAAACAATACAGTCCAATGCTCTTTGTCTTTTCACTGAAGGCTGCTGTTGTAGGAATTTTTGTAGAAGAGAGCTCCTATCAAGGCTTGTTTCGTGTTGGTTAAATAACATAACACCCAGAATATGGGGAGCAAGCAACAAAATTAATTTAATATTTATAAGAGCTAAAATTTGAAAAATGCACATGAAATAAAACAGGGTTCCAAATAAATAAAAAATACAACCGTACTTTTCTTAATGCTTTCTGTGAACTTCATAAGCACAACCACCTGTTGATATAACAAAGCATCAAATGCCATTCTCAAGCCCACTTAATTAAATTCTGCATGTTGGGGCAGAAGTCTATCCTGGCAGCATTGGGTTCAAGGCAGGAATCAACCCTGGCTGGGACACCAGTCTAATTCACATTGCATTTCCAGTTCAGTTACGTGCAAAATAGAAGTGATGCTTCTGAAAAGTCGACAAAACACAAATGTGAATTGTCAAGAGTGAATTTATGCAAATAAAATTTGTTTAATCACCTGATGTTAACAATAATTGTGGGTGTTGGTTCTTTTATTTAGGTTGTGTCTACGTGTTCGTTTTTAATCGGAGGTGACGAGAACAAGTGAATACAATAAAGGGAAGGCAAACTCCTTATACTTAGCAGACGCCTCATATTAGTGATTTATTTAAAATCGTCTGCAGTGACTTGACTGAGTAGCTGTGGGTACAAAATTTTAGGATGAGTAGCTCAGCATTTATGGAATTATGCAGCGCAATTGGCCTTCTTGTATCCCCTGCTGTAGCATACACGTGGTAATCAGTCCCAACCGAGAAACATTATAAACTGGCTACCTGTGCAGAGTACAGTGTTGTTGCCAAGACTTTTGGTGTGAGCAAAACCACCGTTCACCAGTGTGTATATGCGGTGTGTCAGGCCATATGCTCCAAACTAAAGATGCAGTACATGTCTTTACCTGATGTGGAACGAGCCACTACAGATTTTACAGTGCAATTACGACGCACACAAAATATTTCGAGAAATTAGGTGGATCATGTTGGCTGGAACAGGGCTAAATGACCTCTTCATGTGAAATGTTTTTCAAATGTTACCTGAAATTTAAAAATGGAAATAGTAGACTAGCACTACCAAGTTTTAGGCCATTTAATTGAATTTGGAAACATAATGACTTTGTCATTTTCTACCTTATTAATAACATATAAATCAATTACATTTGAAGAACATTTTAGGTTGTTTTGAAAATGAGTTATTTAAAGGAATAATATAAATCATTGGGGTGGCATGGTGGAGCAGATTTCATGGTTTCATTTCAGCGCAGTGGTCACAGGCACTGTCTCTGTGGAGTCCATACGTTCTTTCTTGTTTTGAGTGTCACTTTTTATCAGTAGTCTAGTGTTTGCTGAACACTGAAATCTTACTCTATTACTATGGAGAGAGGATTGGTTAGGAGCACACACTGATACAGTGCATTGCTGCACCCACCACATAACAAACCAACTCAAGATCCCAGATTAGGACCCAAGTGCAGCCATGCAACGGGTGACACCTCAGCACCACACCAGTTCAGATGGAATGGAACCAATGTCAGGTTTTTTATGGTGGCTGGAATGCCAATTCTGCCACCAACTTCCAGGTTTTTCCGTGAAGGCTGGAGGGCCTACGTGCAGGGCTGGATGCAGATTAACGTCATTCCCAGGATGGAGCAATTGCAGGTTAAGGGCCTTCTGATTGCCAGTGCAGATCCCTAGCCTCAGAGCCACCACTCCGCCTGCTATTACTATGGAATACACAATAAATTAATTAGAGAATCAATCATTTAAAACATCCCCATCTTAGGTAAACAAATCACTTCATATGCAGATATGTACTCTGCCCACAAAGGCCACTTGTACTTCTGACCAGCATTACACAGAAGATCCAATTTTCATAACACTCTGTTTACAATATCCACCCATCCATTTTCCAACCCGCTGAATCCGAACACAGGGTCACGGGGGTCTGCTGGAGCCAATCCCAGCCAACACAGGGCACAAGGCATGAACCAATCCTGGGCAGGGTGCCAACCCACCGCAGTGTTTACAATATTGAAATGGCCATTTCATCATGTAGAATAAAGAGTTTGCATGTATCAAACCATTTCATGACATTGTCCCATAATGGGATGGCAGCTTTAGTTCCTTAAGGGCATGGAAGGCAGAAGTGCACCGTTTCAAGGGTAAAGCAGTGTTTCGCTAAAATGGTATCATCAGGCGCCATCACATTCTGCCATGTGCCGATACACACTTCAGGATCACTGAGAACAAGGCACATACTAATGGCTGAAGGGGGGGGGGGGGGGTGAGGGGGTTCTATTTATACTATATACTGTACCTAAAAACTCTGCCCTCCTTGAATACTCCCAAAGCTTGCCTAAAGATCAAGTTCTCCTGCCTGTTGGTCGAACTGTTGGCACTCAAGCATCTCGCTCTGCCCATCTTATGAAAGCTCACAGCCACCTTCCAGTACAGGCTGTGTAGAGCTGTCTGCCAGCTGCTATGATAATTCATGTCACTGAACCAATAATGGCCCCTGAGTGACTTAAAACAATGACACATTTTTAAAATGTATTTCCAAACATATTTTATTATTTGTAGCCTCTTCTATGTGTCCAAAAGGTTATTTTAAGAATCCTAGACCCCAGGACCCCTATTATTATTTTGCACTTTGTTTTGGTTCAGCATGTAATCCTGAAGAAGTCACTTAATCTGACTGTGCTCTGGTTGTAAAGCTATACATGTAAGCAGTTGGGCTCTGTCTATGTAACAGTGCAGTACCAGGGGATGGTGAGTCATTACAGGAAAGTGCTATATGAAAATAAAGTTTAGTGTAACATCATAAATAATAAAAAAAAACAAAGGTAAATCAAAAGAATGTTCTTGAATGTTCATTTAGATATTTTGAAATTAATATTTTCAAATGTCAGAAAAGCATTTTGGAATGTCTCATCAATCTAAACAAAACGGAAAATGTATTATTTTATACTTGGATTTGTTATTTTAATATTTTAGCTTGTAATTACTAAGTTATCCTTGCAATATTCATGGTTTTGAGGAAATATTGTAACCAAAGAAAAAAAACAGATTTAGATAGATAGATAGATAGATAGATAGATAGATAGATAGATAGATAGATAGATAGATAGATAGATAGATAGATAGATAGATAGATAGATAGATAGATAGATAGATAGATAGATAACCCAGCCACAGGGGATGCACAAACCAGTGTGTTTCTTCGTGCTGGTCCCAACCCCGGATAAATGGGGAGGGTTACATCAGGAAGGGCATTAGGTGTAAAATTTTGCCAAATCAGTATGCGGACAACAATACAAATTTCCATACCGGATCGGTCGAGCACCGGGTTAACAACGACCGCCACCAGTACTGTTAACTAACAGGGTGCTGGCGGAAATTAGGCTACTGTTGGCCAAAGAAGAAGAAAGAGAAGAAGAGGGGGGAGACGTGTCTAGAGGCAGGAGGAGAGGAGGAAAGTAAAGAGAGTGGAAATGAGGGTAGGAACTTTGAATGTTGGCAGTATGACTGGTAAGGGGAAAGAGTTAGCAGATATGATGGAGAGAAGGAAGGTTGATATATTGTGCGTGCAAGAGACTAAATGGAAGGGGAGTAAGGCCAGGTGGATCGGAGGTGGATTCAAATTGTTCTATTATGGTGTGGATGGAAGGAGAAATGGGGTAGGAGTTATTCTGAAGGAACAGTATGTCAAGAGTGTTTTGGAGGTGAAAAGAGTGTCAGGCAGAGTAATGACTATGAAGCTGGAAATTGGAGGTGTGATGATGAATGTTGCTAGTGCATATGCCCCGCAAGTTGGGTGTGCAATGGATGAGAAAGAAGATTTTTGGAGTGAGTTGGATGAAGTGATAAACAGTGTACTCAAGGGACAGGAAGTGGTGATTGGAGTGGATTTCAATGGGCATGTTGGTGAAGGGAACAGTGGAGACGAGGAGGTGATGGGTAGGTATGGTGTGAAGGAGAGGAATGAAGAAGGTCAGAGGATATTGGATTTTGCCAAAAGGATGGACATGGCTGTGGTGAATACGTATTTTAAGAAGAGGGAGGAACATAGGGTTACGTACAAGAGTGGAGGAAGATGCACACAGGTAGATTACATCCTATGCAGAAGAGTTGATCTGAAGGAGATTGAAGATTGCAAAGTGGTGGCAGGGGAAAGTGTAGTTAAGCAACATAGGATGGTGACCTGTAGGATGACGTTGGTGATCAAGAAGAAGACGAGAGTGAGGGCAGAGCCAAGGATCAAATTGTGGAAGTTGAAAAAGGAAGACTGCAAGGTTGAGTTTAGGGAGGAGGTGAGCCAGGCACTGGGTGGCAGTGAAGAGTTACCAGACAGCTGGGAAACTACAGCAGATGCAGTAAGGGTGACAGCAAGAAGGGTTCTTGGCATGACATCTGGAAAGAGGAAGAAGGAAAAGGAAACCTGGTGGTGGAATGAGGAAATACAGGAGAGTATACAGAGGAAGAGGATGGCAAAGAAGAAGTGGCATAGTCAGAGAGATGCAGAAAGTAGACAAGAGTACAAGGAGATAAGGCGCAAGGTGAAGAGAGAGGTGGCGAAGGCTAAAGAAAAGACGTATGATGAGTTGTATGAGAGGTTGGACACTAAGGAGGGAGAAAAGGACCTGTACCGATTGGCTAGACAGAGGGACTGAGCTGGGAAAGATGTGCAGCAGTTTAGGGTAATAAAGGATAAAGATGGAAACGTACTCACAAGCAAAGAGAGTGTGTTGAGCAGATGGAAAGAGTACTTTGAGAGGCAGATGAATGAAGAGAACGAAAGAAAGAAGAGGTTGGATGATGTGGAGATAGTGAATCAGGAAGTGCAACGGATTAGCAGGGAGGAAGTAAGGACAGCTATAAAGAGGATGAAAAATGGAAAGGCCGTTGGTCCAGATGACATACCTGTGGAAGCATGGAGGTGTTTAGGAGAAATGGCAGTGGAGTTTTTGACCAGATTGTTTAATGGAATCTTGGAAAGTGAGAGGATGCCTGAGGAGTGGAGAAGAAGTGTACCGGTGCCGATATTTAAGAATAAGGGGGATATGCATGACTGCAGTAACTACAGGGGGATAAAACTGATGAGCCACAGCATGAAGTTATGGGAAAGAGTAGTGGTAGCTAGGTTAAGAAGTGAGGTGATGATTAGTGAGCAGCAGTATGGTTTCATGCCAAGGAAGAGCACCAAAGATGCAATGTTTGCTCTGAGGATGTTGATAGAGAAGTTTAGAGAAGGCCAGAAGGAATTGCATTGCGTCTTTGTGGACCTGGAGAAAGCATATGACAGGGTGCCTCGAGAGGAGCTGTGGTATTGTATGAGGAAGTCGGATGTTGCAGAGAAGTATGTAAGACTTGTACAGGATATGTACGAGGGAAGTGTGACAGTGGTGAGGAGTGACAGATGCATTCAAGTTGGAGGTGGGATTACATCAGGGATCGGCTCTGAGCCCTTTCTTATTTGCAATGGTGATGGACAGGTTGACAGACGAGATTAGACAGGAGACCTCGTGGACTATGATGTTTGCTGATGACATTGTGATCTGTAGTGATAGTATGGAGCAGGTTGAGGAGACCCTGGAGAGGTGGAGATATGCTCTAGAGAGGAGAGGAATGAAGGTCAGTAGGAACAAGACAGAATACATATGTGTATATGAGAGGGAGGTCAGTGGAATGGTGAGGATGCAGGGAGTAGAGTTGGCGAAGGTGGATGAGTTTAAATACTTGGGATCAACAGTACAGAGTAATGGGGATTGTGGAAGAGAGGTGAAAAAGAGAGTGCAGGCACAGTGGAATGGGTGGAGAAGAGTGTCAGGAGTAATTTGTGACAGACTGAGCAAGAGTGAAAGGGAAGGTCTACAGGACAGTAGTGAGACCAGCTATGTTATATGGGTTGGAGACGGTGGCACTGACCAGAAAGCAGGAAACAGAGCTGGAGGTGGCAGAGTTAAAGATGCTAAGATTTGCATTGGGTGTGATGAGGATGGACAGGATTAGAAATGAGTACATTAGAGGGTCAGCTCAAGTTGGATGGTTGGGAGACAAAGTCAGAGAGGCGAGATTGCATTGGTTTGGACATGTGCAGAGGAAAGATGCTGGGCATATTGGGAGAAGGATGCTAAGGATAGAGCTGCCAGAGAAGAGGAAAAGAGGAAGGCCTAAGAGAAGGTTTATGGATGTGGTGAGAAAGGACATGCAGGTGATGGGTGTAACAGAACAAGATGTAGAGGACAGAAAGATATGGAAGAAGATGATCCGCTGTGGCAACCCCTAACAGGAGCAGCTGAAAGAAGAAGAAGAAGAAGATAGATAGATAGATAGATAGATAGATAGATAGATAGATAGATAGATAGATAGATAGATAGATAGATAGATAGATAGATAGATAGATAGATAGATAGATAGATAGATAGATAGATAGATAGATAGATAGATAGATAGATAGATAGATAGATATTTGTTTGAAATGCTCCCCACAAGAGTTTCCCACACCACAAACAAAGTTCCCAAGTAGCACACAGCAACACTTTGTCTTCTCTTCTCTTTCTCTCTCTCGCATAGCCTCCTTCACTCCTCTCTGCAAGCTCTGTCCACCTTCTCCTGACTGTGGCTCCCAGAGTTGTGGCAGGCTGCTTCTTTTATGTTATTCCCGGAAATAATTATGGTGTCCTAAAAACTTGGCCATGGAGCAATTCCTGGTAAGGCTGGAGCCCCACAAAGTAGGGCTCGCTAGTCCGCAGCACCACCTGGTGGCACCCACGGAACCCAACAGGGCTGAGCCAAAGAATTCTAGTTCCCATGGGAAATGGGAATCCGGGCTGCTGCCACAATCCTGGTGGGACCACCATCTTTTGATCCAGGGAAGACCAGTGCATGCTGTCTTCCCCGTCCTTCTGCACTGAGTGCATCCCGGCTGGTTAAAATTCCGACCAATAGATAGTGTCACACACGTGTGCATGGGAGGCAGCTAAAGGGCTTGAGTGAAGGCAGTTCTGAGGCATGCCGGGATGTGGCACAGTGCACTGACTCTTTTTCTCCCTTACCTGTAGACCATTCACGGGAGATTCCACCTGGCTCTCTTGATGTCACTTCTGGGACCGAGCCAATGGAAGAAGACCTTACCGGCTCCGGCCCCTGTGATGTCACGTCTGGGCTCGAACCAATGGCAGAAGAACATGAGCCCGATCCCTATGACCTCACTTCCTGTCTTTCCCTTTAAAAGCCTATACCTTTTCCCTATTCTCTCAGTCTTGTTTTGGACTCTGTTGTGAGCACATCAGTGCTATATTGCGAAAGAAAGCAACTTTGCAGCCAGGAGAACAAATTATACGGGTGATTGCCCCAAACCTTTATGTGACTATGTCTCATTTTTGTGACAATAGATAGGTAGATAGATACATAAGGCACTATACTAAGGAACCATATTAGATAGATAGATAGATAGATAGATAGATGGATAGATAGATAGATAGATAGATAGATAGATAGATAGATAGATAGATAGATAGATAGATAGATAGATAGATAGATAGATAGATAGATAGATAGATAGATAGATAGATAGATAGATAGATAGATAGATAGATAGATAGATAGATAGATAGATAGATAGATGATAGGGTGGTAAAAGTTCAAGTAACATCTTTCCTTTTTGTTACACTTCCTGCACAGTCCATCCTGAAGTCAAAATCCATTCCCTCTAGAGATTAGGAGGTGTTTCAGCTCCCCCATCCACCTTAGCCTGAGCTCAGTGAACATCGCGTATCTCTTAGATTCCAGGACAAACGGGGTGGAAGAAAGGGTCTGGGAAATGAGGTTCAGATAAGGCTGCTACAGGTCAGTGAAAAAAAAAGCGTAAAAACAAACATGACACGAAGAAGTTCTTCCCAGGTATACTGGCAGTCTGGTGACACCTGATAACATCAGTGAAAAGAGCCAGAGGGGACAGCAGGAAGCGCACGTTAATTAAATCTCTGCTCCGCATCATTGACTGATACCCACATTCAGACACGGACCTCACCAGTTTGGCCATCTACACAGGAAGTGAGGAGTTCCGGGCTGCATTCCTTTGTGAATCTTTTGAGAAGCTTTACTCTGAGATTGTGCACTGAAATTCTAAACAGCACAAAAAGTCCAAATTAGCTCATTTGGAGTTTTTACTTTATGCAAGGCATTTTATAAATATATTTTTAGCATGAAATGAGACAAAAGTAGTGCATTTGAAGTACAAAAGATTATGCAACTGAACAGACTATCCAGGAGAACAACCTTCAGGAGCAGACATGTATCATGATTTCAAGGATGCATTTCTTTCACTATAATTTAATTCAATTTGTTATATCGTACATTTTGAGGTAAAGCTTTTGATGCTACTAACACTTGTGCTGAGCCATGAAGTGGAAATATGTTACAGGACAGACAGGCACCATGAGGAATGAAAGAGAAATGTGTGACTGTAATGCTTTAAAAATGAATATCACATATAAACAGACATCATGTGTCAGACATAACAAGAAGCCATACGTCAGTAAGATTACATCGAGAGTGTGCATACTGGAGTTTTGGTCACAGGTCAAGAAGCCAAAGATTGTATGGCAGTTAAGTCCAGGGGAGAGAAACAATTTGAGAATCTGGTGGCATGGCGCTCAATGCTGCGATATCTATTGCTCGATTGTATATGGAGAAAAAGTTTATTGTTGGTTCTAATGTAGCGGGGCCACATAGTTAGTGTTGTTAAATGTCAGTTCTGAGTGCGTCTCGTTTCATTGTCCCGTTTGCTGTTTGTATGTGTATCAGTTAATGCCGTCCCCGTAAAGTGGGACGGATGATGGAAGGAGACCACAGCCGCAAACCTGGAAAACACCTGTTCACTATTAATCAATTACCGCCATCACAGTACTATTTAAGCCAGCAGGAGGAGAAAGAGAGAGGAGGAAGGAGAGGAGAGAAGGAGATTTTTCACATTCACGACCACGAGCCATCTGTACCTGTTATATTCCACATCGTGCATTTCCATCCAGTTTGTTTTTCTATCCGCCGGACTTGCTTCAAGAACCTCATCATGAGAGACCCCGGGGTCGGAATTAATCATCCACCATGCACTGAGGATTCACAGTGAGGCTGCTCGATTTTGTCTGGGGAAAATCAAACGACTCATTTTTCGCTAGTTCAGTCAACCGCATTCAGGACAGTTTTTTATAACCGGACTCAAGTTCACATTCATTTCCTTATCTCATACAATTTTTGTTATTCGTGTTGTATGTTTATATGTTACAGGGGCAAGGGAGGGTTTTTGTTGTATTTATACTTGGTGGTGTCTTGTTGTTGCTGGGGTGGAGGGATATTTATATTTATATCTGTTTTCTATTTTTTGCATGTCTTGTTGTTTCATTTAATACATTTACTCAGTTTAACTTTACATCCTGCTTTTGTTTACTTATATTTACACCGTCGATTGTGGGGAAAAGTTTAATTGGTTAGAAGTATGGCTTGATAGTTAGATTCTTTCTCAGTAAATTATCCAGGCCACAGGTCTTGGAGGTGTAGCTGCCGGCTGGGTAAAGGGGTCGGCCGTTACACTGCAATAAAAAAGAGTTTTTTTATAGGGAACAACCACAATTAAAAAAACACCATATAAATGTTTTGTCATTTTTGGCATACATTTTTTAATTTGGCATACATTTTGTAATTTTTAAATATGTATGTGAATTTACTAACCTGCCAAATTCAATTGATTTTGCAGGCAATTTTGAAACTGAGAAATGCAAAATTCACTAAAGAGTTTTCTGAGGGTTAAGGAATTACTGCTCCCTAAAGCCTTGTTCAGACTTCCATGTTTACTAGTGTTCTTGTCGGCAGCTGCCTAAAGCATGTAATCTGCATCATACCTACAACTGTTAATGCCTCTCGGTCAGGAGTAGTAGCACGTTCTTTCAACAGACAGAAGATGCACTAAGGCCGGGTCTTTACATCACATGATGCATGCGCCTGTAGATGGTACTGCTACGTAAGTGTTGTACTGTTTCTACTTGTGCGCATACTTTACATAAATCTGGAAGATTCCACCAGGTGGGCAGTGTTAGATATCATTACGGTGAGACAACAATGTTCGGCTTCGCTGTCTTGTGAATTGCCTGACACATCCATTAAATTCCCAGGACACCTTGCCATAGTATCTCTGAAAAGGATCGATGTTTAATGACACATCCATCAATCCAGGGATGCACCCATTTTAGCAAGCATTGGGCGTGAGGCAGAAACAATCTCTGGACGGGACATCAGCTCATCACAAGGTGAATAAAAACACACACATATAGTAGTGTAATTTTGAAAAGAAACCGGGAGCAGACAGTGGAAACCCACCAGGAAAACATGCAAACTTCAAGCAGGTAACACCAGGGACATGACTCCCTGCTAGGCAACAGCGCTACCACTCCGCCATCGTGCCATCCCCACATGTGTAATTATGAACAGTATTCATTATTTAAATGAAGTGAATGATTTATCTGTAAAATGTAATATACATATTTTAATGCATTTCATCATGAAAGTGATATCAAGTATAAATCTAAGGATTCAGTGTGCAGACAGCTGGAATATCGTACATTTAATGTGTCCTGTGTGGCAACTGTTGCCTGTCAAAGGAGGAAGCCCCAGAAGCACATAGTTATTAAAAACAGGGTCAGTTTTGACATTTACGATGGTCTAATTTAGTGACAAAATAAACTATGGGATTAAAGTGGAAATTTCATGATTAAAGCAGAAATTTCCACTTTAATCACAACATAGACCTTTTCACTGTGTCCCTAATTTTTTCTCTGTGACTCAAATATGCTTCTGTACGTTCTGATGCTGTTGTGAAGGTGCAAATAAAAGAAACATGGCACAAAAGATGTGAGACCTTTAAAATGGACCGTGTCATTACAATGGGGAATATGCAACACTTGAATGTCAATGTCAATTTATTTATATAGCACATTTAAAACAACATAGGAATGCTGTGGCCAAAGTGCTTTGCAATAAAAGAAGAAAAAACGTTTATTTAACATAAATAGAAATAAAATCAATGAACATAAATAAAATAAATAATAAATAGAAGTAAGATTATAGAACCACAATGAGGAAACCATCAGTATTACTGAAGGTCACGGAAAGCAAGTGAATAGAAATAAGTTTTTAGTCTTGTTTTGAACAGTTCAGTTGTAGACGACGCCTTTATGTGATGAGGTAAAGAGTTCCACAGGGGACGAGCAGCAGCTGCAAGAGCCCTGTCCCCCTTAGTTTTACACTTGGTACGAGGGACAACAAGAGACAACTGACCAGAAGATCTAAGCACTCTAGATGGCTGGTGTAAAGCACGCAATTCAGATAAATAGGCAAGAGCAAGCCCATGTAAAGATTTAAAAACTAGCAACAAGATTTTAAAATCAATTCAAAAACTGACAGGCAGCCAGTGTAAAGAAGCTAATATTGGAGAAACAGAATCGGACTTTCTTGCCCCAACCAGAAAGCGAGCGGCAGCACTCTGGACCAACTGTAACCTGTGTATCAGGGATTTGTTAATCCCAGAATACAGCGAGTTGCAGTAATCAAGGCAAGAAAAGATAAAGGGAATGAGTAGCTCTCTCAAGATCCCTAGAAGATAAAAAAGGCTTGATCTTACCTAAAAGACGAAGCTGGAAAAAGCAACTCCTGACTACAGAATTAATCTGTTTCTCAAAAGAGAAGTTACTTTCAAAGATAACACCAAGACTGCAGACTTGAGGTTTTCAAATGACAGAGAAAGAGTCGAGAAGTCCAAGACCAATTTGGGCTTTACCTGATGGACCCACTATAAGCACCTCTGTTTTATTTTGATTCAGATCAAGAAAATTATTAGCCATCCAGGATCTTAGTTCAAAAAGACAGTTGTGCAGTTGATTCTTTGCAGTGTTGCAGACAGGAATATAAACCTGAGTATCATCAGCATAGCAGTGAAAAGAAATGTTAAATTTCCTAAAAATCGTTCCAATAGGGTGAAGGTATATTAAGAATAAAATAGGACCCAAAATGGATCCCTGAGGAACACCACATTTAAGAGGAGCAGTAGACGAAAAAGAGGAATTTAAAGTCACTGAAAAGTGTCTACCAGTTAAATATGACCTGAACCAGTTAAGAGCAGCCCCTTTAAGCCCAACAAGATGTTCAAGCTGCAACAGCGATATCTCATGGTCAATAGTGTCAAAGGCAGTGGACAGGTCAAGGAGGAGAAGGACTGCAGTGCCACCTGAGTCAGTAATAATAGAGATGTCATTGAATACTTTCAGGAGGGCCGTCTCAACACCATGATAACGCACCACGATATAAAAGGACCATGAATACATTTGCAGGTCTGCATTTTGCTTTACCATATTGAACCATTCATCAAATATCGAAGCACGCACATCGATCCTGTAAGATCTGCAAAGCGACTTTCTGTCACACGTTGATAGTAAACAGAGACTCTGACGTCACATTCCAACTTGAACACACTGCTCCCTCCAATTTTTTTGCTGTAAATTCAATTTCAAATAAATTGTTTCACTCATCACTAGTAGGAATTGTTCGTAGACTATACCCCAAAGGGGCCTGTGTAAACCTCTGCAAACAGATGGCTTGTAGTTGCGCAATTTGTATTAACATTTAGGAGGAACCATTCTGGAGTAATTCTGCTATAAGGTAACATCCTCAAACCTGTTTAATCCAACCAAGTATCACGGTATGCCTATCCTGGCAGCATTGGCAAGCAGCCCTGGATAAGTGTCAGTTTATCAAAGGGTACACTGTCCTGCAGGGTCAATTTATAGTCACCAATAAATCTAACATACACCTCTCTGGTGAAACTGGGAGGAAAACCACTGAAGAACTATACCTGAAGACAAAATGCAAGTTAACAAGGATAAAATTTTCCGCCAAACACGGGACTCAAACCCACAATGCAGTATCTGTGAGACAGCACTAGGATGCAGTGCCTGCCTAGTTATGTATTATGTAGAATTATACTGTATGTAAGAACTTGGTATGTGGTAACTGCAATGTACAGTGGAACCTCAGTTTGCGAGCATAAGTTGTTCCGGAAACGTGCTCGCAGTCCAAAGCACTCGTATATCAAAGTGAATTTCCCCATAAGAAATAATGGAAACTCAGATGATTCGTTCCACAACCCAAAACTATTCATATAAAAATGATTAATACAAAATATAAAGTAAAAATACATAAAACAAATTAACCTACATTTTACCTTTGAAAAGAATCATGGCTGGTGTGAGTGAGTTTCTAAACTCTTGTGGGATTCCACCCAACGGGATGACACGCGGAAGAGCGTCCCAAAGCAATCGCAGTCTATAAGCACTGTAGCAGTTCGCCATGAAAAGCGAATCCGAAAAGATCGTGGACATGCTGTAAGTGCCTGCCGTTGATGGGTGATACAAGGAACAATATAAATGCGCAGGGCACAGTACTACTTGGCCATGACCCTGCCTGACTGCTGTGTCTGTGTATAGGAGAGCGGCAGATCCCGCTACAATAAATAACCGCGCTGTTGCTGTTTCAAGCTGAATAAAGCTGGTGTTGCTAAAGTACTGAGACTCAGCTTCATGTTTTGGGGTGCAAGACGGGGACTCGCACATCACAGCACACACACACGCACACACACAGTCACAATGCTGTAGTAAACAGTATACACTCATACGGATGTTGACTATATGAGTGAGGCACGCTGACTCAGACGGAGAATAGGAGACGATTGCCCACAATCCCGCAGTGAGAGAGAGAGAGAAGAACCATCAGCTCAGTTGTGATCACATGACGCTCAGCAGACAAAGCGTATACATACTACTCGTATTGCAAGACCTCGCTCATTTATCAAGTCAAAATTTATTAAAAATTTTAGCTCGTCTTGCAAAACACTCATAAACCAAGTTACTCGCAAACTGAGGTTCCACTGTACTTTCATTTATTCTTTCCTCCATCCACTAACGTTCAAAACATCTGATTTAGTTTCAAGAACATTTTAACTAAACCTATAACAGAAGCATTGGGCATACAGCAAGTTCCCATAACATCAAGCAGACAGGACCACACACACACACAGGCTGACACAGACATCATCGTCACCGTCCCAGTCTGCATAAACCAGGACATGGTGATTGCAAGTGACAGGAAGTACAAAAGATGGGTGGTAAGTCATCATACGACCCTCACAATTAAGCTTCCGCATAATTAAACACTTGCTCTGCCTCATTATAAGAAATGTTGTTTTTAACCAATGTCTGTATCTTTGTCCCTAATACAAATAACTAATAACGAATTAACAAAGAATTGAGGAGACACACGTAGATGGAATTGGCATGCAGAGTGCCTTATATACAATAGATGACCTGCCCAGTCTGACTGTAAAAGTCCAGCAGACCTGTTGCTTACATTCGGAATTGTGCTTTGCATAAAGATTTAATAAGGTCAGCCTGATGTCAGAGTGGCACAAAGACTAAGAGTGCAATTTGGAGTAAGCAGGAAAAATAACATAATTAGTGCATTTAATTAGAAGCAGACGGCATTAAAGTAGCATTATGGTAGATCCACGATGCAACAAATGTATTGGTGACACCCACTCAGCAATCTGTGTTTTACTGATCTCATTTCAAGAGCAAAACAGGTGGTCCAAGATAAAAACCAAAATATCACCTTTGAAAAGAAGACGAAGAACTAGGCTGGAGCTCCCACTTGTTGGTACTAAGCCCAGAAATAACCTGCCCAATGGACACCATTTGACCAGGAGATGATCATTGTGTATAAGGGGTAAGGTAAAGAACGGGCAAAAATCAAACAAGGGTCTGAAGCCTGGATCTAAAGCTCCAGCAACTGAAACCAAGACATTAATCAAAAATTATACTAAAGAGGTCAAAGCGTTGGTTCTAACCATTCATAAAATGCAGGTGCAAACAATTTATTCCCAAATCCAAAAGTTTAGATATCTGGAACTGAGTTTCACCATCTTATTTAGGAAATCTGCAATGGCGTCTGTAAGAAGACAGAGACTGTAAGTATTTTGGAGCACCCTGAGGCAAACCCAATATAATTGAATATATTGATTCAAAAAGAAACACATGAAAATATGCAAAACAATTTTCTCAGACGTGACCCCTTAATCGAGACTGCCCAATGATGGTGGGTCTTCTGGTCATATGGCAGCCAGGCAGGAAGAGGCAGGTCCAGGTGGATGAGGTGGAGTTTGGTAGAGGAGAGCCATCAATCTTACAGTCTACAGAGGGAAGAAAAGAGAGAACATTATCACACAGTGCCACCCCCTGGAGTGGCAGGTGAATTACTATCACCTGAGCCCTTAAACTGTCCCCCATGTGCACGCGTCTAACATGTCACATGTGTCAAAGTGACAGTGTGACTAAAAAAGGCATCACAGTTATAAACAACATAACTGCCATGAAAAACAGAAATGGTGTCAAATGACATGACGAATATAACATTAAAATAAAATGTTAAATAATTCATATACTACATATTAAACAGCGGTAAGTGCCAGAGGATTGAGGAGTCTGTAATGGATGGAGCGCAAGAATAGCAGTGTTACCTGCATGAGATGATTGAATGGTTATTTTGAACAGTTCATTTCCCAGTATGACAGTACCCCCCAAGCTGGAGCCCAGTCTGGTCTCCCTTAGATTTGACCGGGAATTGTAGTGTGGAAAGGCAACACTGTCAGGCTCTTTTGGTGTCATAGAAGGGCGCAGTGAAGAACAGACCTCCATATTTTGGGGAACTTGCATTTGACCCCCAAATGCTTCCGGCATGCAATACTGTGACACCAGAAGTGCTCCTGGGTCCACCAAAATTGAGGCAAAGTCAGAAGGATGCTGGATGACACTCACAGAGGAGATACATTGAGAGACAGAGGTGCTTAAATTGACTGTTTGTATGGTGCTGGACTAATTTGTTACTGTGACATGGTGCTGTTACCAAAAAAAAAAAAAAAAACATTTTTATTTTATCTTGAACTTGTGTGCTGCTGAGTTGTGTCTGGTGTTTGGGCTCTGGCTGCCCCCTAGTGGTTATACAGTCCAAAATTAAACTAAAAGGTCTCACTCTGCTAAGCATGCAATCTGCTGTGTTTGGCGGCATAATGGTGTTATGTGGGTTATTTTTGTTTACTTTTCTCGGGTTTTTGTAATGTTCCTAGCAATAATCTATACATGGATTGGGTTGGGGGTGGGGGTGAGAGTGGGGGTTCTAGATCAAGGATTAAATATTTTAATTTAACACATTATTTTAAGGTGATTATTTATTTTTGCTTATCGTGACACCAACTTGGATTCCGATGTTTTGTGTTTATTGCGTCTCCCCAACATTCAGCGGAAGACATAGTGCTGATGACATCTTAATTGATGATGAGTTTAAAGGTCGTACTAAAGAATATCATGGGATCGGACTTTAGAATCCCCAAATTTCTCCTGTGCCACATCTTTGTGATGTATTTATTTTTGATCGCCATGTATCCGACTTCATGTTCTTGTTTGTTAGTTTCTGATTTCCATCTCATGCTCTGTATTTTGACGATCTGGTTGGCTTGATCTCTCAGCTTTGACCTGTGTCTAATTCTTTCCTTTTCTGTGCTATCATTGACTGGGCAGATGAACGTCAAGGTCCAATGCTTCTGTTAAACATTTACTTTGATTCACCAACACCACTTCATGTTCCACTCGTAAGCAGATAACTGCTGGATGCAGAGAAGCTCTCTGACTGCTCATCGTATTTTATCTCTGAGTTTGGGGACATACAGGGCAAACCTTGGAAGCTGACATGTCACATCTCACCAAAAATATCTCCCTAAATGCATTGAAACGTTTGTACAATTAAGACACTTTTTCATATTCTTCCACAATTCCAATGTATTACTCTTCCCACTCAAATTATTAACAAATTACAATTTAAAATGTTTCAAACTTGGACCAAATACAGTGTGGAAGTCTCACTTTTGGGATAATTGAATACATCGTCCATAAATTTTTAGTTATTGGAATAAAGTGGATTGAGTAGTGGAAGTATTTCAGAAATTGTAGTTATTTAAACAAGCAGGGATTTGAATTTTTAATACTAATTATTTAAAAAAATCTGTTATCCTGAAATTCTTAAATTTGTTTTATTTTTCATAACTTTCTTATTTGAAAGTTCATACAAGTAACTTGTCTGTACTTCCATTCCTTATATATGATGCCATCAATTATTATAAATCACGAGTGTTGTGACTGGCACAGAATGAATAGTGCACTGCACGGAGGATTAGGGAACTGGACTGGAAAGTCAAGCACATAAAGAAATAGACAATTGTCTACCCGGCAAGGCAGAAATATGGAACATCAAAGCTCAACATGTAACCTGAAAGTTGAAGTAAAAAATAACCATTGTAAACGTTCCCGACTGCTTAAAAATTCCTTTCTATATATAACTAAGGAAATGTTGTGAGGTTTTTGGAGACTATATCCAGAATCTTAGACAATAATTTTAATTATGCCATAAGCCACATCTCCCCCAACATCTCATTGCTGGTAATGAAGTCTCATGAGAAGACCACATACACAAAATGTCTCCGTAATGACATCACCAAAGAAATGATAAAATATAATTAAAAATGTATGTGTCCTGAGATACCAAACTTACATTCACAATGACTACTTTATGTGTAGCAATTAAGGACATTTAGTAATAAGAATGACAACACCTTCTTTTTTAGGAACACATATTTTATGTGTGCTCTGTTACCTTTGTTTTTGTGTTCTCTTTATTGAATTTTTACAGTTTTGCAAAGGTTTCATTGTGCTCTTTAGGAGCTAGCTGGTTTAAACAGGCACTCAAGTCCCACTATACAGTTTTACGTAAGCAATGCAAGTCCTTGCAGTGTCATTTTTCACCGTCTGATAGAGGTCCATTAAGGGCTAGATCCTTAGGAAAGGGAAGAAAACTCAGAAATCTAAAATATTATATTTATAGTTACTGATCTTGAAATGATATCCCACATGCTTATGTTTGAAATCTATAATTTTGTAACCTTTTGGCAGAGGCCTAGGATCACCAGTAAAGAATTAATATCAAAAATAATGATTATTTTCATTATCAGCCACTTCAAAATACCATAAAACAGACACTAGACATGCCTATGTTACTGATTCCCCATTTTTTTAAAGTTTTGTAAAAACGGAGTAACTTTGACCCCTTGTTTCTCATTAGGGGGGTTGGTTGATGTGGCTTATACAACTTCTGGTCATTTTTGTTGAAAACACCTATTGGTTTACTCTATCATAAGAGTGTAATTGCCTGCACACAAGTATGGCCCAAAAATGTCCTAAAAATGAAAGTTTTTCAGGTCTAGAGAGCCAAGCCCCCCAAAAAAATAGATGTCTTGCATAACTAGGCATCAGGATGAGTCAAATGATATATAATACATGGGGATTTCCTTGTACCAGTGAGTCAGGTGGTGCATGACAACGAGATGATTTCAAAACATTTTTATTTCTTATTCTTATGTAATAATAGTTCATATTTCTTATGAACACAAAAACAAATTCTACAGAAACGTCTGCAGAGAAAGAAGTATTAAATACAGTGTAATGTGAGCAACCTTCTCATGTTTTGTTCTTTTTTTTCTCATGGATAGTTGGAAGTGATTTCCATGTTGAAATTTTTAAATGAATTGTGAATCATCCATAAATTAAAAATATCAAGGTTTCTTTTTTGTTGCCATGTCGGCAGGAGACTCACTAAAACACCAGAAGCCACCAGAAGACAGCCATGGCTTGGTAGATCAAAGCATCAATGCACAAACTGGTAGTAAAATCCATTTTGAGGACCAGTCATCTGCACTCTTAAAAATAAAGCGGCCAGAGCAGTCCTTCAGAGTGATGCCATAGGGTAACCATTTTTGGTTCCAAACAGACCCATCCACATGAAGGCTTCCAGAAAGAACCATTTATGTAGATCTGTAACAGTCTCCATACAGTGAATAACCATGAATAGATGGTAACAGATCTGTGAAATACAAACAGGTCCTGATTTTAAAATGACGCTTGCTGTCTACAGTAAAACAGGCAAAGCACAGGTGTATTCTTAGTCTGTAAGTGTCCTGCAGTCCACCATACATTAAAGATTTCTGGGTTTTTTTCTTCTGCATATTAGGATGTTTTTCAAAGTACAAAAAATCAACTTAATATGCAAAGAACCCTTCCCAGAATGAAATGGTGCTTGGCCAAGCAAATGGTTCCATGGGGAACCACACAACCCAGCAAAGAACCATAAAGTACCTTTGTAGCTGCTGCCCTGTCCTGTCATCATTAGGAAAACTGAAAATGGTGCCCAAGGTACACCTAGAAGGGAAAAGGTTTAAGGATAGGTAGGTATATTAGGAAAGGCAAGATAGATAGATAGATAGATAGATAGATAGATAGATAGATAGATAGATAGATAGATAGATAGATAGATAGATAGATAGATAGATAGATAGATAGATAGATGAATGACCTGGTGTTGTTATAATGAATGACTGGCGTCTACTACAGAACTTTTCAGATCTTAAGTTGACATCTGACTTTGCCAAACTTTGTTCTGCTCCTAATTTCTGATTGCAATGCTAGAATCCCAGGAGAAAGTAAGTGTCATCCATATTCTCCTCTAAGGTCCATATTAAAAGGTCAAAATTGACTATTACCCTCACTGTTACTTTATTTAATTTAAGATCAGTGTTCAGGGCTTCTAAAACAGCTAATTGTAAACGACAGAGAAACATTGCATATTCAGGATGTGCAAAAGTAATAAAATCAGCATTCAGAATGCGTAGCAGCAGAAGCAAAAGACAGATCAGGCAGAGACAGAGAGAGAGGAATGGCTGGCGCCACCGGTTGAAGAGCCTAGTATGCCTGATGAGGATTTACTGCCGGAGAGGGGGGAAGCATTCTGTGGGCCGATCTGAGCTGTGAATATGGGGCTGTTCAGGGCAGATTTCATGGCTGGCTGATCACAGGCTGTCAGGCCAGCCCTGACAGCAGCTGCAAGGCTCACTGGCTCAAGAAACACAAAGACAGCATAGCGAAGCACACAAGAACAGTTGACAGGTTGTTGTTAACGATGGCAACTGTGCGAGGTATGTGTGTTCGGGTGCTAAATGCTGGCAGTGTTAATCAGGCAAGAAACAAAAAAAAAAAAGAAGTCCACTCTTCATCCGCTTGCGAATGTCTCCCTGCAGGCCGTTTGCTCCTTTTCACTTTGATTTTGTTTTAGATTACATCCTTTACAAAGCATCTGTATAGCAAAGGCATTAGAAACACAGCAAATCTTTGATTTGTTAGACTTTGAGAAACTGTCTTTGTATTATGTCCTGTTGCTCTTGAACTATACACTTGTAAATCATTTGATAAAAATAAAGTTGTATTATAAAATGATGCAAATAATAATATGGTGTTTGAAATGTTGCTTTTAGTAAGGCACTATCAGCAAGTCCTGATAATTAATACATTATATTGGACCCCTGCCTTATAATCCTCTTCTTCAGTTTCAACACACTGATGTGTTGCCTGATTCCTTTGGAAGTGCTCCCTCTTGTGGAATGACTACAGCTACAGGTGCTTTAGGTCCAATGATTTTGCGAGCCCTTTGACCATCCCAATTATTACACTCTACTAACCTGCAGTCTCGTGTCACGTGGTTTTATATGTTTTCCCAAGCCTAAACATTCTCTAGAATAACTCCAAAACACTGTGAAACATAAAAAAGGAGAAATGGTGGCATCCCTTAAACATGAGCACTTGTGCTGAAGGAGCAATGGATAAAGGCATCTTCATCTGTGAGTGTCTACAACAGGAACCTAATCAGTCCATGTGTCTTAAACAGTGAACTTCAATCTAATCAGATAAGAGGATCGTTTATTAAACACATGCTGCTTAGATGGAGTTGGTCTGAGTGGGCTTTGACTTCTGACCCTTGCTTAGTCTTGTCCTCTTCACAAAAGGGTTGTCCTTCTGAATCCAGGGCATAGCACCAAATGAACGCCTGATCATGCTGCCATCCATCTTCCATCTAGGACATATATGTAAGATTTGATTCGATCATGCGTATGAAGTTCTTGACTGAAAGACTCTCACTGAGACCTATTGCACTTTACTTTGCTAAACCTTAGTCCTCTGCACATTCGTAATCTTCAGAATCAAGGGAATAGTGCAATCTGGACAATCGGAAAGAAAGCTTGTCTGCTGCCTTTCTACCAAAAAGATAATTCTAATTGTAATGCTACCTGTGGCCACCATCCCTACAAATCACCAAATGCAACCACTGATTTTGGCATACCAAAGCCTCATTGGGCTTTTGACTACATTAGAACATTAGAATGTTAGAACAATCTACATGAGAACAAGCCATTCATCCCCAACAAAACTCACCAGTCTTATGCAGTTAATTCTTCTAAAAAACATCAAGTCTAGTGTCTTACTGTCTCTAAAGTCTTACTGTATACCACACTACTTGGAAGCTTATTCCAAGTGTCTATGGTTCTCTGTGTAAAGAAGAACTTTCTAATATTTGTGTGAAATTTATCCTTAACAAGTTTCCGACTGTGTCCCCGTGTTCTTGATGAACTCATTTTAAATTAACAGTCTCAATCCACTGTACTAATTCCCTTCATAATTTTAAACACTACAATCACTTCTTAATCTTATTTCTCTTAAACTGAGCAGACACAGCTCTTTTAATCTTTAATTTAATTCATCCCCTGTATCCCTGGAATCAGCCTAGTCGCTCTTCTATGGACCTTTTCTAGCGCTGCTATGTCCTTTTTGTAGCTGTACTGTACACAGTACTCCAGATGAGGCCTCACCAGTGCATTATAAAGGTTGAGCAGAACCTCCTTGGACTTGTACTCCACACAGCGTGCTATATAACATTCTGTTAGCCTTCCTAATGGCTTCTGAGCACTGTCGGGAAGTCGATAGCTTAGAGTCCACTATGACTCCTAAATCCTTCTCATGAGGTGTACTCTCGATTTTCAGACCTCCCATTGTGTATTCAAACCTAACATTTTTACTTCCTATGTGTAATACTTTAAATTTACTTACATTAAATTTCATCTGTCACAAATATGCCCAAGCCTATATGCTATCCAAGTCCCTCTGTAATGATTCAACAGATTCCAGATTATCTGCCAATTCAGCGCTTGGTATCATCTGCAAACTTAACCAGTTTGATACTTATGTTCCTATCAAGTCAGCCATATGAGTCTCACAATGGACCTGGAATTAGTTGGTCTAATTTGTTCTAATCACCTGCACATCAGACCAGGTAATCTACCTTAAATTAAAATGTTTAGAAGACATGAATGGGAGACCACAGAGAAAAAACTTGAGTGCTGTTGGAAGAGGTAAGGTGAGGTCATCAGGGGGTGTTTACTCTATGGTCTTGTGTGGATCCCAATGCCCCAGAGCAGTGACAAGGACATTGTATTGAAAAACTTGTGCATGTAAATGGATTACATATAAAAGATCATAGAAGATCCCTGGGCATCCTTCAGAAAGTATAGGGTGTTTCCTGATGTCCTGGCTAAATTTCTGACCACTGAGTGGTCTTTCCTGCCCCCTAATCATCCCCTTTGAGTATCTTGAAAAGCACAACATAAATCTATCTATCTATCTATCTATCTATCTATCTATCTATCTATCTATCTATCTATCTATCTATCTATCTATCTATCTATCTATCTATCTATCTATCTATCTAAGTCAACTTTGTCTTATCCTAGCACTAAACAATAGAAGCTCACTCATTGCTGAATATGGAGCCAAGCCAAAAACCTAAACATGAAGACTTATGCCTCATATGCTTAATAAGCATTTTGATGGCTGTGCTTGCACTTCTGCATTCGGGATCACAAAAGAAACTGAAATTAAACAAAAGCCTTGCAAAAGAAGAAAAATAACAATTGTTTAGTTCATCGGTGAATGATGGTTTGCCATGCACCTGTTTTCTGTACAACCTGTGGTGGTATCACTTAGGAAAATGAAGCAAACAGGTGTCAGCCTACAGTGGGCATACACTGTGCAACTTCCCATCCTGAGTTCATGTGCTGTTTCACACTTAATGACACATTTGTAGTAATAGCTAATTGGAAGCAGGCATGTATTATGCCATTTTACGGGTGTCACTTTTGAACAATCTTGCATGATTGTGTGGCGAGATCATTGGGGTGGACGTCATGGTACCTGCACAATTTGACACTGTAAAGAATAATATCATATTTCGCTGTATCTCTTTATACAGTAGTTAAGTCCACTACAGGTCTGGCTTGATTAGCTTTTATGTTATTAATTGAGGACTGTGTTACTTAAGCTAATCCATTAAAAGCAGAGATGCTCATGCCAGGGGGAACTACAAAGTCCAGCCCTGAATGGAGCACGTTGATTGATTTGCTTCTGCCTGTGTCTGTCTCTTCTTCAGAAGAAGGCACATTAATGTTACAGTAAAAACAGATCTCTGCTGTGGTCGAGTCAGGAACTGCAAAGTATCACGGAATAATGTACAAACCTCAGATAGTCCATGGACGCTCATGCTTGACATTGTACAGTGGTCTAAATTAAATACAAACTTAAACACAAGGTAATTGGTCATATACGTTTTTGCGCCCTTTAATATGACACTTCAAAATTAGCACTGATGCAGCCAGTCCTAAAATGAAGTAACAAAATTATTTCAATGGAGGTCACCTGTCTGAGGTTTCAGGTGATTGTAGTCTAAATTCCCCTGTATGTGGAAGGAATGAGCCAATATGGAGACCTGACCTACAAAATTAAGACAAAAGAACACTCCTAGTAACTCCTTGGTGACTGAACGCATAAGTCAGGGGAAGGAGACAAGATAATATCCAAGTCACTGAACAGAGCATTAGAACATTAGAACAATCTAGACGAGAATAGGCCATTCAGCCATGGCATACCAAAGGAACATTCCAACAGCCTCATTGTGCTTTTAACTACATCAGAATACTAGAACATTAGAACAATCTAACGTGAGAACAGGCCATCATCCCAAATAAAGTTCACCAGTCTTATGCAGTTAATTCTTCCAAAAAAAACACCAAGTCAAGTTCTGAAAATCCCTAAAGTCCTACTGTCTACCACACTATTTATTATCTTATTCGATGTGTCTATGGTTCACTGTGTGGAAAAAACTTTCTAATGTTTGTGCGAAATTTCCCCTTAACAAGTTTCCAACTGTGACCCTGTTTTCTTGTTAAACTCATTTCAGTGTGGTGCTGAGGTGTCACCCGTTGTATGGCTGCACTCAGATCCCAATCTGGGTGGTTCGTTGTGTGGTGGGTGCAGCAACAGCGCATGCTTCCAACCTCTCTCTCTCTTTCTCTCATTTTAAAGTAGCAGTCTTGATCCTCTGTACTAATTCCCTTCATAATTTTAAACACTCCTCTTAATCTCTTTTTGCTTAAACTGAAAAGTTTAATCTCTGTAGCTGCTGGTCAGTAAGGCAGGATCAAGCATGGGTCAGACGGGTGCCATAAGAAATCTCTCAGTCCAAAAAGGTTCAAGTTTGGTGAAAATTCAAGCACACAATTGAAACAAAAATAGAGAAGAGTTGTTACACACGTAGAATAAAAGGCAAAAAAAGGAAAAATGTTTCTTCTTGTTAAACTTCAATTGTTTCTATATTTAAGGATGAATTATTTCACTATGCTTTACTTCATATTCAGTATGTTCTAAATGTACGGCTCTGCATATACAACTGAGCATGTTAAGGTACTGTTTGAAACCGTGTGCCTTCCATGCCTTACCTACAGCAAGGCAGCTCACTTACTGAGAATAATCTGTAATCAGAGGGCCAATAAATAGTTAAAATATACCGATTCAATTCAGCGTGTGGGTTTTATAACAGCCTCTCATAGACTATGCACTAATATATAGGCAAATATTTAATATAACTTAAATAACTAGCAAATGGCTCTTACAACCTCTTTAAATCTTTCCTTCTAACGCATCCCCTGACTCCCTGAAAGCAGCCTACTTGCTATTCTCTGGACTTTTTCTGGCACTTCTATGTCTTTTTTGTAGTCAGATGAGATCTAACCAGTATGTAATAAAGTTTGAGCATCACCTCCTTGGACTTGTACTCCACAGATCAGGGTGCTATATAACCTAACATTCTGTTAGCCTTTCTTAATGGCTTCTGAACACTGTCTGGAATTTTATAGTGTAGAGTCCACTAAGACTCCTAAATCTTTTTCATAAGATGTACTTTCAATTTTCAAACCTCCCATTGTGTATTAAAACCTAACATTTTTACTTCCTACAGTACATGTAATACTTTACATTTACTTACATTAATTTTCTTCTGCCACAAATCTGCCCAAGTGTGAATGCTGTCCAAGTCGCTCTGTAGTGATTCAATGGATTCCAGATTATCTGCCAATAACCTATCTTGGTATCATCTGCAAACTTAAGCAGCTTATTATTTATATTTAATAGGCCTTGGAGTTCACTTAAATCAATCATTAAGAAATGGAAAGAGTACGGTAAAGCTGTAACTCTGCCAAGTGCCTGCCGTTCACAAAAACTACGTCATCCTGTAAGAAGACGTCTAGTGATAACTGTGGTTATGAGAACTCTGAAGGGGTTACAAGCCACAATGGCTGACACTGAAGAGACTGTAAATACAACAACTGTTGCCTGTTTGCTTCACTAGTTGCAGCTTTATGAGAGAGTGGCAAAGAGAGCCACTGTTATAAAAAATTGCACAACATCTCAGTTAGAGATTACCAGAAAGCACATGGGAGACTTTGAAGTCAGCTGGAATAAGAAGGTTCTAAGGCCTAATGAAACAAAAACTGAGCTTTTTGACCACCGGACTAAACACCATGTTTGGGTAAACCAAACTCTGCACAATAATGCCATCCCCGCCATGAAGCACAGTGGCAGAAGTATAGTGATGTGGAGATGCCTCTCTGTAGCAAGCTCTGGAAGGCTTGTGAGGGTATAGGCAAAAATGAGTGCAATAAAATATGGGAAATCCTGGAGGAAACCCTATGCAGACTGCAAGAAACCTCCACCTTAGGAGAAGATCTGTGTCCCAGCAAGAAAACAGCCTCAAACATAAGGCCAAAACTACAAAATGAATGACTTTAAAACACCAGTGTTAATGTCATGGAGTGGCCGAGTCAAAAAAGAATTTGTGGCTGGATTTGAAAAAGGCTGTTCACTCACAATCACCATCCAACAAGACTGAGCTTGAGCAGTTTTGCAGAGAAGTATGAGGAAAAATGGCAGTGTCCAGGGGTCTCACACATAACACCATGCGTACAATTTGCACTAAAACATGGTGTACGGACAAAAGTCGAAATGTGCGTATGCACAAAAAAATTCAGATGCACAGAACCATGCGTAAGCCAACTTCTACGCACTTCCGCTACATAGATCCTGGTCTGTGTGAAATGTAACACTTGTGCACGGGCCTGATGTCCCACCCCGTCTCCTCCCAGAATTACGCCTCTTTGGATATGTAAATCAATATAAATGTTCTCTTAAGTACAGCGTTCTGTAAACAGACAATGGCAAAAGCACAGAGAAAAAAGAAGAATTTTAGCAAATGCCAAGTGGAGGTAATGAAAAGCATACTACTGTATTTGTTGGTTTAAGCAGTTGTATAAACAACAAAATGAAGCTGATCGAAAGTTCAAGATCAGAAAGTCGCACAGTGCCCAAAATAAAGAAGAAGTTGTCAGATATCAAAGGCAAGTCGTAGCCCACCTTCTGAGTGCCATATGGAAGCTTATTAGGGTAAAGAGAAAATAATAAAAAAATAGGAACACAGTGGAAAAAAGCTTGATATGTTAACTTTAATCTTGAATTTTCAACTTTAGTCACGTAGTTAATTTTGTCATTAAAGTAGAACATCATAAACTTCATCTTAAAATCTCTTAAATTCACTAGTTTCTCAAATCCCATCGCAACTAAAGTAGCATGTTAAATGCTTTGTATTCTATGTACTCTATGTGTGTGAATCACAACTTGCTTCATATTAAACGGGCATTCTCTTACACCGACAGAACACAGAATACATTACATTCATGTTATTTCATGTCTCTCAACTATTTAAATACTAAGATGTATGCTTGATATCATTTTCATGATGAAATGAATTGCTGATGCAATGGTAGTGACGAGCTGGCGCCCGTCCAGAGATTGTTCCTGCCTCCCGCAAGATGCTTAATGTGCCCTGCGCGACCTTCAATTAAATAATTTATTGAGTAGTACTGTCTCTTTCAAATGTACTAACCCTTGATTCCTGTCCTTTCTTTTCTTTCTCCAAGTAACCAATCACCACACAATCAGCTCTTTAATAAAAGTCCAGCCATCTGTAAGCTTAGAACGCTGATTCTTCAAAACTTTAAAGGAACATTGAAATATCTTCACAGTTTAATTATTCCATCCATCTATCCATCCAGGTGTCATGCCAGTCTCAGCAAGAATACAACACGAGGCAGGAATAATCCCCGCCAGTTCATTGCTAGTGCTGTCCACTGTGTCCAGACATCTAATTAATAACAGTATACATTATTTAAATGAAGTTAAAATGTATTTGTATAATATAATATATATATACTTTACTCCAGTTCATCTTAAAAATGATATCAAGAGTTCCAAGAAGATAGCGCCTGGAAATCTAAATCGACTTAGAAGCCAGTTGTCATCATCTGTAAATACGTGCTCTCTTCTTGTTATTGTATGGTACAATGAGATTCACTATGCAAATCCTCCATAAACTTATTTTTCTATAAAATGGTAAAATAATAATAACTACAACAACAATAATAATAATAATATTAATACAATAAAAACAATGAAATATATGCAATATGAAAGCATAAGTAGCTCAGATTGTGCAATATTACAACTGTAATGCAAGTTTACTGTGAGGTAATTATACTTAAAAGTACAAACAGTTCTACCAAGAGCACTTGTTGGACTGATTGAGTGTGTTTATAGCTCTTGGGGTGAAACTGTTTCTGAACCGCGAGGTCCCTACAGGAAAGGCTATGAAGTGTTTGCCGAATGGGAGATGTTCAAATAGACTGCACATGGCTGAGGCAGCGTGTGCTAGATGCTGTACCCCGATTACTTTCTCCACTCTTGACACAATATGCCGTAGAGCTTTCCGAACAGCTGCTGTAGAGCTGTGTGTGATTCCACACTCAGGTACAGTGGAATAAATACTCTGAGCGGTGCAGTGAGAGTAACAACGCTAAAGCAGCTATGGTATTTGGAATATTTTGACCATTCCGTGCATCATTATATTGTTACAGGTTGACTACAATCAGATGCCTTAAACTAAAAAAATGATATGCTGTTAATTTCAGTGTACTTGATAAAGCCGCGTCAGGGATGTGATTCAAATAAATAAAGGGAAACCACACAGGAACAGTAGCACTGCTTTGACGCTGGGTGCTGCCAGTTTGCAAAACTGAGCTGAAAACGTGAGTATGCTATGGTTTGAGTTGACATGAGAATGTGCGTGGCTTTACGCCAAGTTTAGTTTTTATAAATCGCAATGTGAGCATGGAAATAGGTGTGCGCAAACATTTTTGTGTGTACGCACTGTTTATATATGAGTCTCCAGATGTGCAAAGCTGACAGAGAACTGTGCACTGTACACAGATTCAGGGCTGTCATGGCTGCCAAGGTAGCACCTACTAAATACGGGCTGGAAGGGGGTGAATTAATTATGCGATCAATTACTTTGTGCTTTAAATTTGTAATAAATGTAGACCACTTTCTTTGACATTAAAGTTTCTATTTCTGTTTATCAGTGTCAAAAAAGACAAATTAAATCCACTGTGATTTAATATTGTATAATAATAAAATGTGACAACTTCTAAGAAGAGGCAAACTTTTAATAGGCACTGTAGAAGAGACATCACGTCAAGATTATATTTTAGTGTAGTAGTGAAAAAATAGTCAGCTATTGACAATTAATATTGCACATTCAATTTAATTTTGTAGCTCAGTATTTAGCGCTTATGCTGTACTGCTCCAGGCGCTGTCTTTGCGGAGCCTGTATGTTATCCCTGTGTCTCCATCAGTTTTTCTTCAAGGCCTCCAGTTTTCCCACAAAGGCTACTGACATTTGTAATTCTGAAAGAGTGTGTGAGTGTGCCCTGCATTGAACTGGTGTCCTACCCTGTTCTGCTTTATGGAACATCCAGTACCACCAGAAAAGGCTCAGTCCCCTCTCTCATGGATTATGCAGGTTGAAGGATATTTTGTTGTAATTTTATTTGTTACACACAATTGAATCAGAGGTGCTGTGGGAATGTGGAGCATCCAGAAAAATATTATATATCATCTGTAAAGAAATAAACTGAATCTCAGTGGCAGAGTGCTCTGAAGATCTGATTGGCTCTGTCTTATTCCATGTGGTAGCTGATTGGTTTGATAATAATGATGTATCCAGTGTCCTCCCCACATTCGTTTGCCTCCAGGCACATGAGCATCAGTGATGTTGTGAGAGAGTACTAAAGAGTGTGCACTCTGACATCTTCACTCCCCCTCTCCTATAATCCACAAATGGAGGCATAGACTATGCCCACTGTTGAAAATTATATTCTAGGCCAGGGATTACTGTGATTTGCATAATAAGCCGTGTGGTGACAGTTAGCAGTGGATGACCTTGTTCCCCTAGTTGGAATTTCAGATGTAGTGCAAACATTGCCCTTTTTCTGCATTAAAGGTGCATTATTAAATTAAGATAATAATTGGAATGTTACTAGTTTGTGTTATGTCAATATTAAACCTTAATGTTTAAACAACATTTGATGCAGATGTTTTTATTTGAAAGAGAACATTTTACAAGTTAAAGGACATACATAAAGTTAAAACAGATCCATGTCACAATGGAATTCTGTATTAAGCCAGTCATTCTGACCTATGGTTTAATGGAGAGGAACAAAAAGCCAGAAAGAGTTTGCATTATTTTCTTTTTTTCCGAATTTCATCACCAAATTAAGATATTCTAGTGCCATGACGTTGCTCCCAAGTTTCCTTCAGACATCTAATATTTGTTTGCATGGAGAGTTAATTTACAACACATTGTACGTCATCTCCCATTGCAAGCAGAAGGGGGAAATTTCCCAAGCTCTGAATAGAAAACGACCCACAAGTACATGCTTTAAAAAAATGAATGCATGCTAATAGTGCCTTAGAGGGAGAACAAATCGTGTGAACTGCACCCTCCCATTAATCAGTCTGCTTTATTCCCACTTGTGACTTCAGCTGACTTCCACTAACAAGGACACGCTTCTTTGATCTTTGATCCAAACCTTGAGCCACTTTTAAAGATGAATGGGCCAGTATCTTTTAATAAATCAGAGCACAAGGTGGGCAGTGAGCGTGAGACTTCCGATCTTATTCCCCTCTCTGTGATCAGCTGAGCCACTGGCAGAGATGGTAGCCAGCCTGTCAGATGGTGAGTCCAGGCCATCCAGCAGATCTGTTCCAGCTTGAGGCACTTTACCACATATTTGCTTTTATCCTTATTTTGGTGACCAGCTAGTAAAATAATAAAGTAACTCATACTCTTCATAAGATGCCATTTGGCTTATCATTGATTGGACCCTCATAATTCATAATGCTCAAGAAAAAAAAAATTAATAGGTTCTCCATCTGGTCATGCACTTCACTCTGAACTCTGAAACTGTAAAAACTTTTTGATCATATTGTAATCTTTTTAGTTAGCCAATAAAAGGTGTCATTTTGCTTGACTTTTCACTACATTCATAATGGCTAACACGGTACAACACCCTAGTAATACTGAGCCTCCCTTGTAATTTTTTCTGGGCATTGCTGCATTATCATATGTGGTCTCGATTGGCTGCACGCCACATCCACGAGCTTCTTCTCAGTTTCATCCCTCTGTTTGCATTAGAACACGGTTTAGTCTTTCGATAAATGCACCTTTTGCTCTCTTTCTATTCTGCATGCAGCATTTCTTCTTCTTTCAGCTGCTCCTGTTAGGGGTTGCCACAGTGGATCATCTTCTTCCATATCTTTCTGTCCTCTGCATCTTGTTCTGTTACACCAATCATCTGCATGTCCTCTCTCACCACATCCATAAACCTTTGCTTAGGCCTTCCACTTTTCCTCTTCCCTGGCAGCTCTATCCTTAGCATCCTTCTCCCAATATGCTCAACATCTCTCCTCTGCACATGTCCAAACCAATGCAATCTCGCCTCTCTGACTTTGTCTCCAAACTGTCCAACCTGAGCTGACCCTCTAATGTACTCATTTCTAATCCTATCCATCCTCGTCACTCCCAATACAAACCTTAGCATCTTTAACTCTGCCACCTCCAGTGTTGTCTCCTGTTTTCTGGTCAGTGCCACTGTGTCCAAGCCATATAACATAGCTGGTCTCACTACTGTCCTGTAGACCTTCCCTTTCACTCTTGCTGTAATCACACATCACGACAGGAGCCATCCAAAACTTAGTGCTTCAGTTTCTCTTATGAACCAGTTAATCCAGTACAGCATCGAGGGGAGTCAGCACAGTAATATTGTTAGAAAATATTCAGTAACGTTCAAAGACTTAGTTAACTGAAAAATGGAGCATCTCAGATTTTGTGGTTGCTTCATCAAAGAATCAGTTATCACTATTTTGTTTATTAAATATTTTGTAACAATGAGTCGTATTGAAAAATAAAAATGATAACAGAATGTAATTACGTGTGTTAGTTTTCTATATTAAATGCCTGCTTTTTAACAGCATCTCACAATGACATGTAGTTAAACGTAGGGCACAAATAGGTGTATGGTGGCTCAACAGCTTTCATACACTGATGATTTCAATTGAAATGAGGTGAAAATGACATTGCTTGATGTGCTGTTAATAGCCATGGAGGGTCTAGGACTAGTTATAGATTTTTGGATTGCTTTTTCAATGAAAACATGATCTCAAAAAGATAAAAGCCCCAATAACCACTCGACAGGTACTTAGTGTAGTAAATACAAACCCCTCTTTCTGAATCTTACTAATAAAATCATACCACTCAGTTACCCACTAAATGCTAACTCATACTATTTCAGCAATAAAGTGAAATTACCAAAAGAAAAATAACAATAAAATGAAAATGAGCAATAATAGCATACAATCACAATCAAAGATTAGTCCATGAAAGAAGAAGAAAAGCATCTAACTAAGTTCCCCATCTTCGGCTTGCATATAAACTGCAGTTTGTTTTCAAGCCTCATGATATTTTTATGTCATTTGCACTTTCATGTGTGATTAATTAGTTTTAGCCTCAGGTTGTTAATATCCACTCCTCACAATAATAATGTGCAGACAATGCAGCCGTAGGGTAAGCTTATACTGTAACGTACATACTGTTAGTTCAGGCTATGATCATGAAGAGCCACTTACAGAATTTCTTACCTCTTCCATTCATTTCCAGATGACTTTATTTTTCTGTGCTTTTTTTCCACCAGTGGCTTGTATTTGGGGGTTCACATTAATGACAGGTTGGACCAGTCTCAGTATGTAAGAAAGGGCAGAGCAGGCTCATTTTCCTTAGAAGCCTGTGTTGATTTGATCACATTTTCTATACCACTGTGTGATTTTCTACACTGTGGTTTGCTGGGGTAGTTAAGAGAGTCAAGAGAGGTCCACTGAATCAACAAGATAATTAAAAGGGCAAGCTCAGTTATAGGACACACTTGGGCACCCTGGAGGTAGCAGCAAAGGAGATAATAAAACAAAACTGAGTGGCATTATGAACAATGCTGCACAACCCCTCTCTGACACACCAACATTGAGGATTTTCAGCCAGCGAATCATTCAGCAGAAGTGTGTCAAGAAATGCTATGGGGTCCCTTTATACCTGCATAATGCCTCACTGGGACTGTGACTGCCAAGTCAGAAGTTTTCTTTCTTTTTAATTTTCTTGCTTTTTATTTATTCTGTTGTGTGTTCAGACCAGAGTGTGGGTGTATATATGTATTTATTTTTATATTCATATATGTATTTATTTATTTAAAGCGGACGGCTGGGGTCCATGCTATATATTCAGGGGGAGCAGCCCTGGATGGTGCAATACCTCCCCAGGGACACTAGATGGCCGCCCCCTGGGTTGGAGCGGTGCCTCGGTTTACCCGCAGAGCTCCATGTGAATTGGAGTTGGGTGCAGCCCTGTTGGGTCCCACAGGCGCCGCCAGGGGGTGCTGCAGCTGGGACTCCTGATCCCGTCTGGGCAGCGTATTCGCCACACCTGGAGTACTTCCAGGTGGACTATAAAAGGGGCCAGCACCCACCACTCAATGGCCAGAGTCGGGAGGAGAAAGACAAAGCTTGGAGGAGTAGTGGTGGTGCAAAAGAAGAGTGTGGAGTGCTTTATTTTGTGTGTTTGGGACTGTGTTGTGCCTGTGGGGATCACGGGGAAGAAGTGCCCCAAAGGTGAAGAAAAATAAAAGTTCTTTGTTTTTACAAGTGCCTCCGGTGTGAGTCTGTGTCAGGTCAGGCACCTGTATAGCACCTTATTACAAGATGTTCTATAAAAAGCCAGATTTCCCCTGGGGGACAAATAAAGTTCTATTTATCTATTTCCATGGGGTGTACTTACTTTTTCACATGACTATAAATATCTATGTATTTATATACACAATATACAGTATATATTGAATTATTACTTTTGATTCAGTGTGAAGAACATTACTGTTTCTCTCAGTGCCTATAAAGCTTAGGCGAACCTATACACCTGTGGCCACAAATTTAACTGTGAAACATTATGTTATATTAATCAGTACTCGTGTCACACTCAGTGCATTTCTACCAGGTGATTTCCAAAACAAGATTGAAAGGTCCGTAATAAACAGGCATGCTTACAAAACCAACAAGGATGAGAGCCAGCAAACAGCATTTATTTCTGTCCATTAAGCAGTGAAACGTTCCTTAGGCAGATGTTGTCATTTGGATGCTTCTCAAATTCCAAAGGTAATTTCCATCCTAAAGTTCCTTGCATAATTTCCTGTTAGAGCATGAATCTTGATCCTTTCAGATCAGCTGTAATCCCTTCATCAAACGTTTTCTGGATACTGTCACAAAGTGGCCTAACATGCTCTGAAAGAATGATTAGAGGCTGCTCCTGTTAAACCCAGCAGGGATGGTTGTTCACCCCAGTGCTGGGAATATTGTGGGAATATTGCACTTAACACTGAGGATACCTGGAATTTCCAGGTCCCTGCTGAACAATACGCTGTATTCCATTAAAAGATTATTGGCCATCAGTGTGTCGATTAGGAGATTACAATGAACTCCTACAGTGTGAAGATGGAAGGGAGGAAAAACAAAAAGTACATAATGGAACTGCAAACAGCAAATTCAGTATAAAGACCTACATTGTTGTTGGGAGCTGTACAGCTATTTCGTCAATTATATACAGAAGTAATGCTGTCTATTAGCCAGGCATGCAAGACCTTTACTATTCTGCACACATAACAATAAACTTGTACTTGAGCCTAAATGTATTTAATATAGCTTGCTACACATGATGCTTTGAATTTGCACCACAATTTCCATTCTCAGATGTCCAATTTCATAATTGCAACCAATAATTACAAGAACCACAGAGAGTTTTCAATTAAATCTTCTTTGATTTTGACACTTCTCACACATCTTCTAATGTCTCAGAAATCTTGTGTGCCAGTCCAGTAGCTTTGTTTCTTTACCCTGGCCACTGATTCTCATTGCTTTCTTAATTTGCCATTGAGGAAAAATAAAGTACTACCTGTCTGTCTTACAGTGCTTTTCAAAGCTATCTATCTATCTATCTATCTATCTATCTATCTATCTATCTATCTATCTATCTATCTATCTATCTATCTATCTATCTATCTATCTATCTATCTATCTATCTATCTATCTATCTATCTATCTATCTATCTATCTATCTATCTATCTAAGAGGGACAACCAGGACATCCTCAATGTAGATTGAAAGGGGGAGAAAGCCTGCACAGGATATTATCTCCCCGACAGAAATAGATGGTAGCCCACCTGGGTTGTGGCAGCAGTCTGGATTCCCATTTCCAATGGGAGCTGGAGTTCTTTGTCTCAGCCTTGTTTGGTTCTGTGGGTTCCACCAGGTGGTGCTGTGGGGACTAGTGAGCCCTACTTCATGGGACTCCAACCTTACCAGGAATATTTCTGGGGATAATATAAAAGGAGCAGACTGCAACTAGAGAGAGAGAGAGAGAGAGAGAGAGAGAGAGAGAGAGAGAGAGAGAGAGAGAGAGAGAGAGAGAAAGAAAGAAAGAAAGAAAGAAAGAAAGAAAGAAAGAAAGAAAGAAAGAAAGAAAGAAAGAAAGAAAGAAAGAAAGAAAGAAAGAAAGAAAGAAAGAAAGAAAGAAAAGACAAAGTGTTACTGTGTGCTACTTTTTGAACTGTGTTTGTGGTGTGGGAAACTCTTGTGGGAAGCGCTTCACACAAACAATTCCTCTTGTTTTCTGCACTTGTGTCCAAGCCTGTGTTCTTTTGGCTGTTTGGGGAACTGGAGCTCCCTATAGTGCAGTTTTAAGGGTAAATAGAAAACATTTTCAAAGTGTATGCAAACACTATATTTTATAACAAGGGACAATCAATTTTTTTATGCTGCAGTATCATAAAATGGCAAAAAATTGCTCTCATGGAAATTCTCAGGTCAGAACAATGACCAGATGAGGACAGAGGCTAAAAAAAGAGGATTCAATAACAAAACTCAAAATGTCCATAAGAGGTTATTAAAGAAGGAGAATAGGCGACTATTTGGGGCTTATTAAGCATAGCCTCCTCTAACTATAAGAGGAAAGACACTCCTGCTGAGAAATCCCCTTGCTGTCCCATCAATCCTTCCTACCTCCCGGTTTCACCTGTGGTCAGGTCCTCCATTTCCCTTCCTGGGAGCACCTATGTGATTACCGTCTTCCTGACACCTATCTCACTTTTTTAAAGGGTGAGCTGAACCTTTTCAGAGTCATGGCCTATCAAATGGCAAGTGGCTCCAGGTCATTTTTGATTCACCTGCTGCTCCTGAGTGGGCTGGAGGACTAACTGCTCGCCATCTGAACATCTCTACCAGTGTTCTTCTAACCTTCCATCCAGGAAGAGGTCCATCCTCAGTTCTAGACAGATCCCTGCACACCTTCCCAGAGTTTCCATACAACCTCCCGGGGTGTAACATCCAGCTTTCATTCTTATTTTTATAGAAGGCTATTTATTTTAGACGTTAGAGCATCGTGAGACTGCCACCCTTCCAGAGCCAGTTGTCTCTGACCTGTTCCCCCCATGGTTGTAAACTGGATAGCAAATCAGAAAACAGATGGCAGGATTTGATTCATAAATTTGTGCATAAAAGTTAAATAAACTCAATACTTAATCCTAAATCAAACCTTTTCAAAAACTTTCATTTTTGTTTGATGCTTGAGAACAACAGAATAAAATAACATTTCCAGAAATATAAAAACCTTCATGAGAAATTAAGTGCATGTGAAACAGGAGCACTCTGTTCAGAATGTGTGTGTGTTCGTGTGCGTGTGTGCACGTGTGTGTGGACGAGTATGTCATGTGACAAAGAAAGTATGCTGGATTCTCTCCAAAAGCAAAAGGTTAAAAAGAAAAAAAAAGGTGAGCACATTCTTAGGCCAAGACTGGGCACATTGTGCCATGGCTGTGGGAAACTCGGAGCACTTCCTTCAAGAGTCATTACGAGGAAACTTAAGATGCCAGATCAGTGCGTCTTCCCACTTTTGTTGTATGAACTGAAATATGAAAACCAGCATTCTGACTCTGAAGACAAAATTGCATCTCTCTCTCTCTTCAGGAGGATTCAGGGTGTCTCTTTCAAGGGGCGACATGTTGAGAAGATCCTCACAGCTGATAAAACAAAGTGTAAATCATCTCTGATTATCGGAGACACCATCGCCGGTGCTCCGAGCCGCCGTACTGATACACTTAACACCATTATCTTTCTCTGTGATGACATTTCAATCTGATAATAGAAATGGGAAAGTAAAGTTTGCAGCTGCTCTACGCTTTTGCTTTCGTGTCTAGAACCGTAAACCTTGGTGTTATGATAACTTTGCTTTGGTGTGCTCGTTGGACTTCATTTGAATTTTGTGTCCAAACGTAATTTCGCGTGATGTCAACCTCTGGGCTTTTGGGC